>NW_024582503.1:374875-387486 GCF_018398535.1 Haplochromis burtoni
CCGAGCTTGAAGGATAAACCGCCCGCAGGGGCGTGCTGGGTGTTTTTTTTGTTTTATAAAGCTCTGACTTGTATTATGAGTATGTGGTCTGGCAGCTGCAAAGTTATTTGCAGCTATTTTTTTTTTTTTAATGCAGCCAATGCGCTTTTAAACAGACATTTCAAGCTATTTACAGAACAATCAGGTGTTCTGCATCAAATTTGATGCCACACAAACTATTTGTGCCACTCCAAAAATAATTTCTGTCCACTATGAGATAAAGGAGAACAACAGCCTGATACCTGCAGACCTGACAACAGGAGATGTATCACTCCTGTAACACCTGTAACATTCAGCAGTCGCCTCATTGTTCTGACACACACAAAACTATTGACTACACTACACACTAACTACACAAGATTTGCGCTAAACGTCTCAAATCTCTCACATCTCAAAACACCGCCGTCACTCCTAAAACTTCCCCCCGTTTCTTAACAACTAGATGCCACGTTGCCATATCATTTTTTGATTGGTTGACATGGCACTTTTTTTCGACGAATAGAAAAGGGTGTGGTTTTTTTGGTTTTGTTTTTGCTCACAGGCGGAAAGCGCTTTCGAGCGTTTTCCTTATAAAACGCCGTTTTTACCGTTTCTTCCCGCAGTAAATATAAACAACGATAGTATTCAGGAAGAAAACCAAACATTGCAGATATTTTTATCATAACTCTGGTTTTACGTGGCCTATCAACACAAAATCAAAACTGGTATAAAGTCCACACTTTTTCTGTCCATTGTTCCATCTGTCCTGCTCACATCTCCAATGGTTGTACACGTTGTCATTAACTTTGCTTCACTCCACATCAGCCACGCCGCTTTGCTAGCTAAAACACCACTGTCGGCACATAAGGACGCTGTCGTAGCCTGTCAACGACGTTGATTAGCTGCGTATATACGAATGTGAATCGCATTATTGGCTGGACTATGGGATAAGGTGGCATCGTTCTAATTCCATACGGGAGCAGCCAGTCACTTACTGACTAACACTGCAAAACAGAATTGTTAAAGTATTAATTTTAATTTCAATTCAGGTTAGATTTTTTTTTTTTGTGCGCAACGCAGATTTTCTGTGCGCAGAGAGCGTGCCAGCAGTGCGCAATTGCGCACGTGCGCAGCTTAGAGGGAACATTGCCTGGGTGTAATGTTTTTCAGCTAAAAAGAAACATGTTCTGACTCCTACCTAACTATATAAAGAGTAACTGAAGGTTAAATGCATCCAACATGTCCTGTTTTAAGCCAGGCACTTACACCTCCGCTCAGCTGCGTCTCAGCCACCATCGCTCTGGCAGAAAGGGCGCTAGAGCCAGAGCAGGGGAGAGCTGGAACAAACCATTTTGGGAAGGAGGGGGGGTTATCTATACTTTTTTTTGTTAAAATGTTACGTCTCAACCAAGTACTGTATGCTTTTTACATTTTTAGTAGTGTGTCACACAAACAGCAAATATTGTCAAAAAAAGTCAAAAAGTAAGAAATCTTTGGGGGTGCTTTGATTTATTTTGGGGGTCCTGAAGCACCCGCAAAAATGGGCTAAAATTGCCCCTGATCTATATCCATCTATTCATAGAAATAAAGATATATATAAAACAACAGAGCTAAGAGTTTACACCACAGTTAGTAAAAAATAGCCTGTGTCCCTATGAGATTTCCTGAAATCTCAAACACCAACACCAAAATACATCAGTTACCCTGAGGACATAGCATTAAGCTATAGTCTATATCTCCTGTTTTTGCCTGTTGGGAATTAAATACACTGATTTTGCCAATGCTCAGCCATAACTTGAGGCCTTATTGCTACTACCTGTGCTGTACTGATGAAAAATACACAATTTTATTACAATCTGGCATTTGCATTCACACCCACACCCAGTGAGAGAGCGAGAAAGACCGCTGAGGCTGTTATAGCCATATCAGAAAAACAAACATCACTTACACATGCTAAGTCACACACAAAACTGAAGCCCACATGGCCTAAAACAGCACATATTCAAGACTATGCACATACAGTATATCTCCCTACTTGCACAGAAAAACAAAAGCTAGAGGGGTGCTTAATTTGTTTATGCTGCAGTTCCTGGAAAAGACTCTGCTCAAGGCTGGCTTTACTTCTGCATCAGAAGACATGACTCGAACAGGTCTGCCCTGCTTTTAATGTCTCATCCCCTTTTTTGTTTTTATTTGTCGCCATTCTCGGCATATGTGCTTTTAACAGGTCTGTGTCAACTACTGACTTTATCCTTGGTTTCTAGTTTGTATTTAATATATATTTGTGTGTGTGTGTGTGTGTGTGTGTGTGTGTGTGTGTGTGTGTGTGTGTGTGTGTGTTTCACCCTATATCATATTCCAAAGCAATTTTGGGGCTAAACCCATACAGGGATTGGGTCAAATGGTGTATATATGGTGACTACTATAGCACTGTAGCGTTTAGCTGTAGCTATTCCGTTCTTCTGTTTTATTATATTACTTTTTAAGTTAAATTCCTCATTTTGATTCCACCAGCAAAGCACAGTGAAGTTCCATTATGTGCTGAAGATTCCATCCATCACTTGAAAAGACTTCAAATACGAGTCTGTGTTTAATAACGGAAACAGGCACAGACACATATTCACAGGTGGCCATTAAGCATTTGATCTTCCCTGCTTTCTTTCAACAGAAGCTTCATGTCATCAAGTCGGCTGACAAGCCCTCAGGGTACTGCTCCTTCCTTTCAAATAAAAAAAAAAAAGACTTATTTTAATGGTGCGACAGAAATCTGTCTGACTCAGAGATAAATGGTAGAGAAGGAGACCAAAATAAGAAAGAGACACAGCTTGAAACCTTAGTTCAAGCTGTTTCTTTTAGTGAAATATGTATAAAAGTTAAAACCATATCACAGATCCAAAAATTAAATCTATGCTAAATCACTAAAGATGTAAATTAAGTGCAGCTTATAGAATGAAAATGTCCCCTTTAGACATCAGATAATACTTCCAGTAACCATTATTAATAAATGTAAGTTGATCGTTAATTTAAATTTAGTTGATGATTTACTGTAATTTACCTCAAAATTCATTTTTTTAATGTAGTTCCTTCCTGTTAAGCAATGAATGATCATTAATGTTTAATAACTGGTTGCAAATTGGTTTATAGAGCATTTACATGGTTCTTCTAAAGCTGAATCTAATTGTTTATAAAAATCTGCAAATTAATGTGATGATATGTAGTCCAAACCATCCAAAGACATGCAACTTGTGGGGATAGGTTAATTGGATAATCCAAATTGTCACTAGGTGTGAATGTGCGAGTGAATGTGAGTGCGAATGGTTGTCTGTCCCTGTGTGTTAGCCCTGCGACAGACTGGCGACCTGTCCAGGGTGTACCCTGCCTCTCGCCCTATGACAGCTGGGATAGGCTCCAGCGCCCCCCGCGACCCTGAAAAGGATAAGCGGAAGTGAATGGATGGATGGATGGATGGATGGATATGTAGTTTGTCTATAGCATAAACATGTTAAAATGCCATATTTACAAGTTGTGTTCTAACTCTTGATTTAAAGAGGTTGGCATAAGCTAATTGTGGTTTACTTAATCTTTCATTTCACTTGCTGTTTCCTTGTTTACTAGCTTTTTGTTTTCATTTTAGGGATCAAAACCCATATGTATAAATACCCAAACACAACAATGCTTGAGGGTTCCAGTGTGTTAAAGTGTGTCCCATGGGTCTATGTGAAGAGCACATAACACATAAAGTGTCAGCCACATCATCAGACTGCAACTTATTGGCTATAATACAATATCTAAGTGAATATATAATTCTTAAAATATTATTTTTATTACATGTGCTATGATGAATTTATTGAGAAACATTCATTTGATCAATTTTGTGAGTTTGGTATCAAAGTTAGCATGATCGCAGAGTGATAACAGAGTGATGCTAATGGAAAAGACATGGTATTGTGGTATTGTGACATTTCTAGACTGAAGTGTTTATATATTTCACCATTAATACTTACAAGGTTGACTAATACCCTACAAGTGATACAATGCCTCAAAGCCATATAATACATGTGTTGATAAAGCTCAACCCTGAACCACCACAGGTCAAGCCACTGTATGCTTTCTGAAACACCACTTCTTGCATCCTTTGGCTTTCTAAAGCGTCAATTAAAAGTAATCAGATCAGGACACAGGCCAGGTCTATTACTCGTGTCCCTGAAAGCCCACAACCCCCCCCCTAAAAAAAACAAAAAAAACACAGACAAATAAAGTGCATTTGAACCTCACCTGCTCCCATTCAGCTTTCTATTTGCAGGGATGAAATAAAACCATGGGTGAAAATAAATAGCTGATGCAGTCGAGAGAAAGAGAAAATCCCTGATGCTTTTCTGCTCTTTAATGGGCTTAAAGTTCATTTTCTTGAACTGGCAGGACTTCAAACAACTATACCTCACTTCAACAAGCCTGGGCTCATCTATCAACATACACAAAAAGACAAGCAGCCGTCCAGGTCAAAGAACATAAGACCAGATCAGGAGCAGAATGAAGATGACAGAATGATGACTAAAGATGACAAAGGTGGGGTTTGCAATCAGTTTTCAGCCAAACTACAAACACACAGTATCCTTTGGCTTTTCAACACACTGTCATTGCAACACAGATACTAAACGTCTTTAACAACATACATTAAATGTGTGATCCACCTTACACTTTTCACACACACTACAGCATATAGCTCAATATATATTTAAGATTCACATTAAACTGTTAAGGCGTTGGGGTGACAATACCAGGTAATACTTCCGATTTATCGCTGTTAGTATCACAACAAATGTCTCACTGGTGACAGAGAAACCTACCTTCTTGGTTCCAAAGCCACTTCTGTCAATGCTCCTTTAATCTAAACGAGTGATACTTTCAGGTGAATTTCACCATACTGTAGTTCATTGTTCTCCTGCATCTGGTTGCCAAAGCTTTAACAACCCTGCCTCGCCCATGCCTGTTAATTACGGCTATTTATTAGCCCCAAACACCCAATTAACAGGCCTTCAGCACAACAAGCAAACACACTAATCTATGCGCAACACATTGAGAGACAACTCCACCAAATATTATGAAGAAAAATTAAACCGAGGGCCACCTCAAGAATAAGTGTCAAAGCTGTTGAACATTGTCTTTGTGTTTCTTTTCTTCCGTTCAGTCCCATAAATATTCAGCCCATTGTTCTTTCTGAGGTGTTTTTGTTCTTTTTGTCTCGTTTTCTCCTCTTCAATATGTGGAAGCTCCGGCTCTTTTCTCCGCTTTATCTTTAATTGATTCATTCCTTCATTGTCCCAAGCTGTCCAGCGTGTTTCAAAAGAGCCGAGACTAATGATGGCGGGTTGACCACATCGTTATGACCTATACGAAGAGTGTGTACTATAAACGCAATGATCAACAAAATATGGACAGAATTATGTGCTGCTATTGAAACATTCCAACCAAAATAAACAAAATTCTGCAATAATGAATCAACTTCAGTTGCAAGCTTTTGTAGTGGCAAAATGTCTCGAGCCTTAACATGAAATGAAAAATCAAGAAATTGATTACTATGTGGTTGGTATGCATATAACATTTATCATACCCCTTGTCTGTCATTAAATGAAAGGGATTTCTCACAGAGACATGGATCAGCTGCAGGGTATGTGACAACAGTTTTATATTTGGACCTACATGGTACAGTATACACATAAATCTGGATTATTAGCATTCGATCACTGAAATATTCTGAAGTGAGAGAGGAGAGGAAATACCTTAATTCTCTGTTGCTTATTGATTACATCCTTATAGCAAATGTTTCTGAATATGAAAGTCATTTGTTAATATATAGTCAGGAAAAGAAACGGCAACAAGATTAGGGTGTAGAAGGAAGCATCAAGTTTAAAAAAAAAAAAAAAACATAAAACAGACTCCCACAGCATGATGACATGGGTTAACCACAAATGAGCTCTAATGAATGATCCCATCAAACATACAGGAAATTTCTGAGAACAACAATCTCACATGGTTATAATCTACTGACTGACTTTTACATGAAAAAATAAATATTTTATACGTCACACAAACATGTCAGATATGACAACTTGGGAATAATCCTTGCCACCCGAACCCGTACAAAGAACATAAGGCAGACTTGCATCACTATTTTTAACTGCCTTCATTTAAATTCTAAAAGTCTGGCTTGCTTGCTTACACAGACACACACAGTCACACACCCACACAATGCCTGCAGACAGTTAATGTATCACTTATCCCCCCTACTGTGCCCCAGTTTCTGGAAGTCAGTTATGAGAATAAGGACTTTACAGCAGTGATCCTACATTTGGTGCTATACACACAGCTCATTTGCAGGCCCATGTGAGCAGCATGTCTATATTCCAACTGGAAAAACTGTTGTCTTGAGCGTAAAGTCAGTATTCTTCAGGTACTCTAAGATCCTCCTACTCTAAGATATGTTGCTAACATCTCTCCCTATCAGTAAATTTACAAGAACATAGATTAAATAAATAGATCAAACAAAAACAATACGCAAAGGACTTAATGACCAGGCAAATAAAGAGATTTGACACAAATTCAGGCATGTCTGTCAACAAACTGTTCAGAGTTCAGATGGTTCTGAATACAAATTATGTATTTGGTCAGTGGAGGCAGCATGCCCACTGAGGAGCTGCATAAAAGGCAATATGAGATAAACACAGATGGGGTTTTTTTTCTTTACAGAGAGAACTTTATGCTGACCAAGAGTCTGTGTGTAAATATATAATCACATCTTATTGGAGTTATACTAAAAATGCTAATTTAGCGTTAACTGTAAACTTTTAATGAAATACCAGAGGAATTTTTAAAAGGCTGAAATAAAAGTTTAAAGATGTATCCTGACTAACAACAGGGATCTCTTGCAGATGAAATGGTGGGTGGTGCGCTCTCCCAGAACAAAGCCAAATAAAGCGATCCTAACTCAACTGAATAAAGATCATTTTAGTTTCAACAACATTGTCTTGGACAAAATGTGGTAACAAAACTGACTTTTTCCTTTTGTTCTGTAAAGACAGGCACGCTTTGAACATGTTGAAGCCACAGGAGGAAAACTCATTTTGCATACTGCTAATTCAAAACCTTTAAGATTTAAACATTTATGTCTGCACTGCTTATAGCGACTGCCGAAGTAAGTTGTGTTGGACAAATAGATGCTCTGTAAACATACAGTGGACAAGATAAAAGCCAAGTAGAATCAATAAGCAAGTGCAAGATTTCAAACTGTGTTAACATGCAATTTACAATGGAAGATAAGCTTTCCAAAGGCCTGTGAAACTAGAAGATAAAGTGGCTAACAAAAGCGCTTGTGCAGTATGCAATGTATACAGGCAAAGAGAATTAATTATAGAGAAGGGCCGAGTTTTTCCGATGTTCTGATGAAGTGTATCTGACTCTGACTGTGCAGTACTGTGATAAGCTGGGATTTAAGTGGGAGAAGTGCATTAAATAACCTTAAAACACACATAAAATTCGTACAGCATAAGATCCAGGTATCTTGGTCATCTTTGCTTTAGTTAGTGGCTTAGATGGAACATGACAGCATTTCAATGTGAGGTTTGGATTCATTGGATTCTTCCTGTGAGGAACAGAGTGTTGGCAACTTTGTACCTCAGCACTCAGCGACCCCACTCTGTAACCATTTCATACTCTGCTACTTCTGCTACAACTCCACTTTGCAATAATACAACTCACAGTTGATTGTGAAATGTCTACCATGGAAGAAACTTCACAAACTGAGCTGTTGCAATGATGACATCCTATTACAGCACCATGCTCAAATTCAGTGAAAAAAAGAAAAAACAATTCTTTCACAATTGTTTTTAAAGCCACACTTCATGCAAAGTAGGTGATTTTATACACTTGTAGCAAAGGGACTGAATTCAATGTCTTTGTAATGAAGATATTTATTCAGTATATATAATGGAGGCTGCAGGAAGTATTGGGAGCAAAATGTCAATTATCCAAAATAAAGCTAGATAAATATCAAGAAACAGGTGGGAAATTGTCATTTTGGTCAACTGAGGGAATTTTATTTTGAAAGGCCAAAACATTTACAGGTACCCTGTTTAAACAAGGGTAGTCAGAAACTGAGCCAGTGAGGCAGGATTACTGCCATTGCACAGCCAAACAAGCAAAAACTTCCAGATTGCTGATTTGATATTAAGCCATCTCCCCTCAGAGACTTCCATCACATCATACAGACCTAATATGTTATGTACCTTAGCCCAGCGGTCCCCAACCTTTTTTCTGCCACGGACCAGTTTATGTCCAACAACATTGTCACAGACCAGCCTTTAAGGTGCCGCAGATAAGTACAACAAAATAAAACCAGTACCAAAAACAAGATTTATTCATAACACACGGTAAAAAACAGAGTTAACGATAAAAATTATTTAAAAAAATAACAATAAAAACCCTGAAAACCATACATTTCACACCGAGTCTTAACTTGTGGCCCGGTACCAAACGACTCATGGACCGAGGGTTGGGGACCGTTGCAGCCCCCTCAGGTTAGTCACAAAGATTTTATTTGTATGTTCAGCGGGTAACTGCCAGGGTGCTAAGCATCCATTACTTTAATTACTACAGAAAAGCATCAAGAAGTGTGACAAAGTTGCACAGTTAGTCTGATCCACTGCCCAAAAGAATAATGTAAAACATGTAACAGTAAAACTTTGCATTGAAAGTGTGAGCCCTGATGTGCAACCCAGTGAGTAAGTATGCTCCAGGCCACACTCATGATGTGATGTGACAGCTTCAGGCTTGGACACTGCAAGCCATGCCAATGGAAATTAATAATTATCATCATAAATATTAAATCAGTTGGAAAAGAGTTTAATTTATCAACATAAAACTAGATGAAACAGAATCAACTGCTTTTGTATGCTAGTAACAAAAAAGTCTAAGTACTTAAAAAAAAAAGCCGCACAGAGCAAAACGGGTCTTTCACAGAAAAGCAAAAACCGATGGATGAATAGACAAGTTAAGCGAACATGGCAAGAAAATAAATTACCATAACCAGTACTAGTGTTTCATTTCTCCACTTCCTCCTTGTCTTGTCCCGAATAGTCAGTTAATTAACAGCAAAAGAAAAAAAACGGAAGCATGGCAAGCCAAAGTCAAGTTTAACAAAGATAGAGGTTAACATTTCACAACAATGCAAAACAACAGCAGCTTAAAAACTCATTTTAAAGAAAATAACAGCAATTAAAAATGGCAAAAGGGGAAAAAAAGAAAATGCTAATTGTTTGGAAAAAAAGAACAGTTTTGTAGAGAGCTGCTAGACTAATTAGAAATTTTCCTTTTATTTCCCAATGATAGATAACTCTGTAAACTCCTAAACAAAGCAGTAGTTCAGAATATCCAAAGGGGGAGTTTATTAATGTGTAATTAAGTGTTTTATTTTCTACACATGCCTTTATTCCCTGTTTGGGCCTTCATTATGAGCCTATTATTCAGCCGTGTCTAACTCCCTTTTTATTACTATATTCCCTATTTCTGTTTCGCTCCCTTTGTGTGCGTTTCTTATGAGGCTGGGCAGGTGCACCGGACCATATTGACAGCTTGTCCCTCCTCTCTTGCCGCGGGGAAAACTGTCACCCCTGTCATTCAGGCCTATGAACACAGCATGGAGAGTGTATGTGTGTCTGTCTGTGTGTGTTCTCAGGAGACTGTGACAGTGCGTGGGGGAGAAGAGAGAGGTGCTTTGTTAACTCGAGTCAGCTGAATGTGTGGACGCACACATTGCTGACAATGACCTAATCATGATGGGGACTCCACAACCTCAACCTGGAAGGGCAAATCCTTCAGGGAGCAAAACTTTGCAAGTGATGACACGATGATGCAGCAAAGTCTGAATGAGAAAAGTGCAATTACACACTTTAACTACACATTTATACAGAGAAATATAACTTGGTGGTTCTTGGCAAACAATAGCAAGGATGCTAGTATTACTGTGCATCACCACTGACTATGCGATACGCATAAGAAAAACTCCAAGTATCTTAATAACTTGAGCTATGAACAGGTTTTAAATTGTTTTCACTGTAAAAGATACTTATTGGTTAATAGTGGAGGTCATATTGGTGTTTGTTCCTCAGACAATTACACAAAGAGATATGTTATTAATTTTCTTTTTAATGTCTGTCTATAATTAGTCTGTCAATTCTCTGTATCATCCTCTCATTTCATTCACAGGATTCTCTGTGTGTCACCACAGAATGATAATTTTAATATGAGTGCAACGTCCAATCAGAATGTCAACATCCACAAAGAATTTCAAATATCAACCACCAGACCAAAGCACAGTTTTCATTTTCACCTTGGTGTCACCATTCACAGAATATCTTCCTGTCCTTACTTTTGAAAAGCTCAGCATTTATATCTTTTAGTAAAATTCTCTGCATTCGAAAACCCTACAGTAGTATACTGCCCCTCTACTGCATGCTAGAGAAAAGAAGTTTGGCATTGATATAAAAAACAGAAACAAGCCTCCACCCTAGAAGTTTGTTTGTTTTGATTTTTTTTTTTTAAGTTGAAGGCAGTAAAAAAACAACAAAAAACAAAAACAAACAAGAACCTGCAATCCTGCAAAAAAAGAAGACAAAAAGCCCCAAAACAATAACACAAGGATCCAACACGGCTTAATAGGTTACACTGTCAAAGCCTAAGAGAGTCTGTATGTGAGTGTGTCCGATGGGGGCACTGGCCCCAGACAAAGTGCTCTGCCAGCTTTCTGCCCACTGCTCTTTTCATTGCTGATGGATGGGCCTTGTTCAGCACCATCTGGCTAAGGGATACCTCACATTAATCATTGTAAACACACACACACACACACACACACGACACAAGAAGGTCTTTTAAACATAAATACAACAGAACAGTGCAATTGTCTATAAGTAATGTATACTAACTGTTTGAAAGTGGAGCGCTCCAATCACTCACTATGACTAATATATATTCATACATTTATATTTTTTAAACTAGGTGATTATTTATATTTATATTAACATCATTTTCTCTAGAGGCAGATATCGGGGGGGGTGTTTAACACCATTTACCGTGCACAGACTGCAATAGTTTAACTTGTAATGTCAAAGTGAAAACAAAAAGAAAAAGACAGAAAACACGTATGCTTTCTAAAAACCTTTTATGGTTTTTATTTTAGCGAGCCACTTACTCAGTTTGTCATTCAGAATTATTGAAGATAGATTAAGAAACAAGCTCTGTACAAAAACAACAATTAGTTCATTTAAAAACATTGTTTCATCGGGTTGGTACCCTGAAGCTACAATAAAGCCTCGACTAACTCACAACCCTCTCCCCAACTCAGTCTTTATTAATGACCTTTTCATCACAACAGGCAGATGCAAAAAAACAATAATGGCTTCAGAAACGACTATTTCTCCCCTCTCTCTAAATCTAAACGCTGACTCGCTCGTTATCGCTCCCTCAGCCTCGCGCACGAACACGCACAGAGACGCACAGACATAGGATGTGTTAGTAAACACATGATATCCTCAAATAAACCATAAGCTGAGCTAGCAGACGCCCAAGGGAGTCATGGAAAATGAGGGACATTATCAGCCTTCATTTATTTTTGTCTAAGGGCTATATGGGCTTAATACACGCTGATTTGCTTCAACATTTACACAGTATACGAACACGGGCAAGGACAGGAAAACCTCTGCCTGCTGTGGGAGAATGCATGCTTGACATTACATTTGCTATCATTAAATCACATCTCACGGCCATCCAGACATTTAATCTAAAGGGATCTATTCACACATCTCCACAATCTTAGAAAAGGAACAAGACCAACGGTAACATTTATATACCATGAGCTGATTTGTAGAGTGTTAAAAACACTCTACAAGCTGGAATATTTTTTGTCAATCTAAAGGAAAACCTTCACCTTTACTGTTAAGGGAATAAGACGTTTGCGGTGCAGTGAAAACAAGCTTAAAGTGCAGCCTTTTACACATTTCCCCCATCAAAACCATTTTTAACGTACCTGAGAAAATTTTGAGTACAATTATTTTTTATTTATATTTGGCTAAAGTACGTGTGAGCATTCATCTTTTAATTTCTCTTTTCCAAAAATGATTATACTTATTCAGGTACACTCTACATGTATTCAAACTGAAATGAATTTAAATGATTACTGTAATAATATCTCCATATATCCTTCCCTGTATTGTTATATGTTGTCAATACAAGCAATGCTCTAAATATCATTACTATCACTTTAACGTTAATAATAAATAATCAGGCCCCATCATATCTTAATGACCTTGTAGTACCATATCACCCCATTAGAGCACTTCGCTCTCACACTGCAGGCTTACTTGTTGTTCCTTGTTAGAGCATTTAAAGGTAGAATTGGAGACGAGCCTTCAGTTTTCAGGCCCCTCTTCTGTGGAACCAGCTTCCAATGTGGCATACTGTCACACATCTGGTTTCTCAATCACCGTGAGAATCATACTTAAAGATAGAGCATGCTTATGAACCATGTCTGATTGAGATAAAAA
>NW_024582503.1:387506-388697 GCF_018398535.1 Haplochromis burtoni
TTGCTCATAGGGGGTCATATGATTGTTGGGGTTCTCTGTATGTATCATTGTAGGGTCTACTTTACAATAAAAAGCGCCTTGAGGCGACTGTTGTTGTGATTTGGCGCTATATAAATAAAATTGAATTGAACCTTCGTGTCAGGCTATTCATCTTTGAAGGAGGCGTCATAGGTCAAATGTGGCATGACATTTTAAATACTTATACAGTACCTTCTGTACGTTGACAATACGCAGCACACTTGTAAGAATCATAGTTTTAAGTTTTAAGGCTTTTTGCCAATTTTTGACCAATAAATCGTTAAGTTGAACTTTAAGATTTCCGTGGATGTATAAATGTGTACAAATAGACTACACATGATCCCACTCTAGATCACTACAAAGTGCTACAAATGTGCTCTACACTATAAACAAACACAATGTAATGTGCAAAATAAAAATAAAAAATGTGTAAAATGTACTGTATTATCTCATCAGCTTAATTAATCCTTAATTCATTCTTTCATAAATAAGCATCCATGTATACTTTGAATTTTCATAAAAGATGACAGCATGTGGAGCTGAAAAGAAAATAGCCATAAGCTTTACGATATGAGTTTTATTTCAAAGGCAATTTCAGAAACAGATATTCTTTATGTGTAGCGTCCTGTTATTAAATTTCCTGTTATTAAATTTTAAGATTTATCCCAAAGTGGACCAGGGTTTAATGAGGCTTTCTGCAGTAGTAAGAATTTAACTTCTTCAATAAAGTTAAACTTTATCAGCATGTTCAACAAACAGAAGGAAAACATGAAAATGAAAAAAGTAAAAAGATATTTACAAGATGCCGCAGCTTACCACGCCAAGTTCTGAGTGGCATACTGTCACACATCTGGTTTCTCAATCACCGTGAGAATCATACTTAAAGATAGAGCATGCTTATGAACCATGTCTGATTGAGATAAAAACACGTTTATACATTTTAATGGCATTCTCTTCTTCTCTTTATTCACCCTCTCTGCTTTTGCTAAAAATTCTCTTTTCTACTAATTTTTCTGAATGTCTGTCTGAGGTTGTGTGCATCTGCAAAGGTGTGTGTCTACACCAGTAAAAACTTGATCTCTCCCAAATCTTTTAAATTACTGCTTAACACATAAAAAATTACTTTGATACAAATAAAAAGCTAAGCTAAAGTGTTGCTACATAGCTGGATAT
>NW_024582503.1:388717-548003 GCF_018398535.1 Haplochromis burtoni
GTGGCATACTGTCACACATCTGGTTTCTCAATCACCGTGAGAATCATACTTAAAGATAGAGCATGCTTATGAACCATGTCTGATTGAGATAAAAACACGTTTATACATTTTAATGGCATTCTCTTCTTCTCTTTATTCACCCTCTCTGCTTTTGCTAAAAATTCTCTTTTCTACTAATTTTTCTGAATGTCTGTCTGAGGTTGTGTGCATCTGCAAAGGTGTGTGTCTACACCAGTAAAAACTTGATCTCTCCCAAATCTTTTAAATTACTGCTTAACACATAAAAAATTACTTTGTTACAAATAAAAAGCTAAGCTAAAGTGTTGCTACATAGCTGGATATAACTGATCTCGTTCATGATGGGAGATGGTTATTAGAGTTCATGGGTTTGACCCTTTCAGAACATGGCTTTATATATATATGAATGCAACGCATAAAAGTTATCATCCCAAAGGTTTCATCATCATAAACGTGCCTGAATAGTGTCATTTTTGGTCTGCTGTGAAATGTCAATCTGATAACATTTGATTTTCTTTTCCGTGCTAACAGCACAAAGCCAAGGTCACATGACACAGAGCAGTAAGTGTAGTAAGAGTTTCTGTGATGTTGTGTGAACAGAGTGACAACTATTGGCTGTACAGCTGTGGCTCAGACAACAAACAACAGTTTTAAGAGTGAAAAAAAGCCTCAACTCTTGCCGACACTCATCTAGTAGCACATTGTGAATTTGTCCCCCAGCAATAGCTCGTCAACAATGACTTCTAGTCGAATGTCCTCAAGTATCCAAGAGAATTTTATAACACGTAAGGCTTTTTCTTCTTATAAGTGCAGTTCATGACTGTTTGATGGCACTTCGTATGAACCCAGACAGAGATAAATACAGGAGGATCCACACATGGACAGAGATGATTAGCTTTATATCAGACTTCACTCTCTCAAACACGCTCGCTCTCACAATGCAATCAGGAACAAACACTTGAGCCGTCCTCATTCACTAGATTTCTAACAAGAGCCATAGATCTTGGAGAGACAACAAATTCATCACAGCCTTGAATACAAGGCAGCGATGGTGACCTACAACAACTAACCTTGTGGTCTAGAGGCGAATGACACTGAAAGCTCAAAGCTCGGCTCGTTCAGATACATTAAATGAGCAAATAAAGCAATATAGAGTGTTGAAAAAGAAATGCTGCAATTCACGCTGACGAGGAAAGTTATTGAGGGACAAACTGAAAGATCTTACCTTATGGTCATAAGGGTTGTAAGAGTGGAAGACCTGCGACAGCTCTTTAGTTCTTTGCTTCTTCTGCAGACAGAAAAAAAAAAGAAATGTTTAAGAATCACTTACATAATTAACACAAAACAAATAACCTCGCTAATAAATGACGTTATGTTTTTTAATGACAATCTGGATGGAGACTTAAAGAGGTGCAGTATCGAGTTTGAAGCTGGATGAGGGGGTGATCATATTTTTGGAAGTGCAAACCCACGGGAAGATTTGTGACCTTGGATGATTTCAGTTTTTGATCTTAAAAATTGTTACATACGTCTGTCACCTAATTCAGGTACGATTATTAATAAACATCTAAAAGTGACTCTTTTCAAGATCAACCGATCAACAACAGCAGAGGCTAACCACTCATCGTGACTGTGGCTAGCTTTCCTGAAACAGTGGCAGTAACACATTCAAACCTTTAGTGCTAATTAACCACTTTGATTTAAATGTAGCTCCATCGTAGTTAAAAAGACATGATTACTCTCTTACTACAAGACTAACAATAGAACTTTAAAATGACAACTCAGTTCAGGTTTATTTATATAGCGCCAAAACACAAGAACTGTTGCCTCAAGGTGCTTTATATTGTAAGGTAAATACCTACAAAAATACAGAACTAGTCCGACTCAACAATGGAAACAAAAGATTTCTGATTCACAGCCTGAATTTTCTCGTCCTTCTTTATTTGCTTTGTTTGTAAAACATTTCTTTGGACATGTGATACATCTTATTTGCATTTCCTTGTCCTCTGTATTTCTGATAATGATCATAGAGATATTATACAGATATGGACATACATTACAGCTCCACTGCTATTAACTGGATTACTTCAAATGGATGGAAAAAAGCCAAGGCTTATAAGTATGCCCACAATGAATTCATAAGAATAATGAACGGACAGTTGGAATGTATTTATCTGTACACCATCTGTGGCAGAAAATGCTTCATTTCATTTCTAGTTAAAGTCTGGCCTTCGTGTACTTACTGTATAATGAGATGCACAAGCGTGAGACGTGACGGTTTGATCTGTGGCAGTTGTTAATGCAATGAGTTACATGAGGCTGATGCAGCTACAGAAAGTGCTAATTAGCTCACTGATTAGGCCATGTATGGCTAAAGGGAAAGGGCATGTGAATATGGTACTGTACCTAAAGGGAGTATGCATTCATAGCTATTCTCCCTCCTGCTCTCCCCCCCCCTCGTGTCTCTGTCTTTTTGAGTGTTAGAATGTGCAGGGTTAAGTTGAATGTCCTTAAGCATGAGCCGTACATGCTGAACAGAAAACCTGTTGTTCTGCTATTGCACAGCTGGACAAACAGGCTAATTCCAGACTAGCAAAGACAGCTTGATCTTTCAACGTAGAGGAAAAATGTCTGCTGACTAACCAAGCATAACATTCTACTAACCATATTTACAACATGGTGTAGTCAAGTTTCAGAAGCATGCCAGCCTCTGCTAAAGTCCACAGATAAGAGAAAAATTAGGCCAAATTAAGAAAATAATAATAATAATACAATAAAAGATGTGGTGTATGAAGAGAAATGTTGTGTTTTGGCCAGTTTGGACCTTTTCTGTTGTTCTCTGCTCCTCTCATAGCTTGTAGCTCTTTTCTCCATTCCTCCCATCTATTCGCTTTCTTCTGTTTCCATATGTTACCCATCTTTTACTCATTGTCTGTTCACTCAAGCCTCTTCTGATCCATACAATCCTGTAATCATTGGCCCCGTCCCACTGCCATCCTCACATTCTTGTTTTCATCTGATTCCCTCTCTATTCCTCTGCCAAAGGGTTCTTTGGAATCCACAAATCCTCTTTTCTCTCATTTTCTTTGCCTTTCCACAGACCCCTCAATGCCCCTCCTCCTCCTGTTCTGTTTTTCCAGAGGGGGAAAACTCATTCTAATCATTCATTCTTCACTCTCTTGCCCACTCTCCCCCACGTAAGTATGTCTCTTGATAATTTCTTGCATTCTCTTCTTTTGCCTTGAGCACCTCGGCTCTGAGCAGCGATCTCATCATTGTTCCTCAACACCTTTCTCCCCCTTCTTATCATCCCTTCATAACTTTTACCATCACTCTGTATTCATTGATGCTCCATGGTGTGCTTGTGTGAGAGAGTGCGACTAAGACAGCTTTAACTCCAGGTAAGGATTTATCAAGCCCCAATGAATACTCAGCAGAATTTGGTTCTTTTCAGGAGCAGCACACATACACACAACGCACCAACACAACAAACAACAACAACGTGCCAACTCGAAGGCACATACTAACACGAAAAACAAAAGCTGTACACTCATATGGACAACGGTATGAATACAAGGGATTCAAAGATCAACATGAAAACAGACAAACAGAAGACAAAAAGAGATAATGTGAGCCTAAAAAAAGCTGTTAAAAGATAAAAACTCATGAAAAAAAGATACATTCCCACTGTCGCACCAGATCAGGAAGAGGTGGAAACCTCAGCTCATTATTTGAAATCCTACAGCTTTGTAATATTCTCAAGTCAACTTACCTGTTCCTAGCCTTTAAGATAGGAGCTACAAAATTCCTTTAAACCCCCGACTATTGTGGAAAGCTGCTAAAGAAAGCTGAATGCTCTCGTTATCCCACAACTGCTCTGTCTGTGGGTCCTAGAATAAGAACTACACTCTTAGCTATAGCAGTAAAAGTCGAATCATTTGTATTAGTTTATAGTCTAGAGGTAAAGATGTGTAGACTAAAACTCAAATAGACCGCAGATGATCTGTAAACACATAATATCATTTACATCAGCGGTCCCCAACCCCGGACTGGTCAGCGAGTCGTTTGGTACTGGGCCGCGAGAGTTGAGGCTCGGGTGTGAAATTTATGGTTTTCTAAGTTTTTATCGTTAACCGTTTCTCTGGCTCTTTTCCTGTGTGTCTTATTTTGAAAGAAATATTTACGCTTTACCATCATGACCAGAGAGAATAAGGGACAGAGAGAAGGATGTTACTCTCAGTGTTGTTGGTGCATATCAGAAGGACGCTGCTAATAAAGTCACACAATTACACACTGAATTCGCGTTTATTATTATATTTACCAAAAAAAAGAAAAAAAAAATCACAATTTTTGTCTTGGTCGTTTCATTTCATTTTGTTGTATTTATCCGCAACACCTTAAAGGCCGGTCCACGAAAATATAGTCTGACATTAAACCGGTCCGTGACAAACTGCTCTGGAGTTTGTTTGTGAACCGGACCTAGACCACTTCCTCCAGTGCAGATATATCGGTCTGCACCCGAGTGCAATTATCATGTTCATATTTTTACAAGCAAACCACACCAAAGGGAAACGAACCAGAGTCTGATTTAAACAAACCAAACATCACACTTTAGTTTGTTTAAATGTGACATCTGTCCAAATAGTCATTCTGGCCTCACCTAAAAATGATCCCATGACATCTTTAATGTTATCAAGTTTTCCAAACGCTCTGCATTAAATGTATGACTTTTCCCTCTGTACACAGATATGTGTGTGTGCATCTGCGTGTGTTTGGGTGCATGTTCGAAGTTAATTTTGCATGCTGTCGAGGTTGTGTTAGTGACAACCCAGCAATGCAAAGCCAATCCGTGAGCGTGTGGACCTGTCAGCAGGGTGATGATGAACAATGGTTGTTATCATGACATCCATCTGTTGTTGTCCCCAGAGACGGATGCTTCATAAAACCAGAAGTGACATTACATGAATGTAGCCAAATTCCAACGCAGGAGCAGTGGCGACACAAGTAAACAATATAAAAGCCATCATATAAAAAAAAACAATTATCTTATCTAATAAACAAATAGCAGCACAAAGCTCATAAAGAGTTGATCTGATCAAGCTCTGACTTTGTGATCATTAACGACACCATCTGAAAAGATTCAACATTAAGACCAGGAAACAACTGCTAGTTTCACCGACTTAAAACATAAAACTAATAACGGGATTCTAAATGGTTTATTGATGATTGAGTGACTGATTTTATATGTATGTTTTTGTGTGTAAGTTACCAGCTCTGTACATGACAAGCAGAAGCTGTTTTTAATGAGTATTTTGTGTATATACTGCAATTCAGTGAGGCCCTGCGCATAGTTTGTCAATTCACAAAAAATATCGATTGCATGACTCTGTGACGCAGGGCAGTAGAATTCTGTGTAATTGCACGTGTGTGTCTATGAAACCCATACTGGTATTATTCCAGCATGCCCAAAATGATTGTGTGTTGTGGGGCAAGGTAACAATGATCTTGCCAATACTTAAATTGCTTCTGGTCACCAATATGCGCTCACATGTCTTTCCCTAATGGCAAACAGATGTTAATGATATAGAGCTCGAGCGTCATTATATCTATAGTCAAAGAACCTGAGGCATCAACTGCAGAGTTGTGCCTGTGAAGGATTTACACCTCCTAAAGCATCACAGAGTGGTCACAGTGGGGTTTATGACCTTCCTCTCTCACAGAGGTCACTAAACTAACATTTTCTTACCCACTATCTCAGTTAAGCAACGCGTATAAAAAATATTTCTCTCTTTTTTTCATCATTCATCCATCCTCTTCCGCTCAGTCAAATCAGTGTTGTGCGAGGGCTGGAGTCTATCCCAGCTGTCATAAGGCAAAAGGCGGGGTCACCAGACTATCACAGGGCTAACACATAGACATTTACACCTACATCCAGTTTACAATTGCCAGTTAAACATTTCAAAGCCAATGTATGGCTTTGAAAAAGCCACTCAGAAATGCACCGGCCAGTGGACCTGAGCCCAGGACTTTTGCTGGAGGCTTTCCACACCACTGTCCCACAGATATATAATGCAAACTGCTAAAATGTAGCAAAGTTTATTTAGCAGCATGAGTCTCCTGTATCTGCTTATAAGAGAAATTGTGGATCATTATCTCCTACAAAGCACTTTCAGTTCATCAACATTTCTGGCATGAAAAGGCCCCTGAGTTGGGGAGTGTGATCGTGTGTACAGCGTCTCTTTATGTCTGTCTCCACGTTGGTTGAGTGTGGAGTAAGTGCATATGAGAGCATGAGGGTGGGAATGGATGTTTGTATCTGTGTGTGCCTGTATGTCTGTGTCTATATGTCAGGTTGGGTATCAGACGCCACCTCTCTGGGGACATCTCAGGCCCTCCAAGGTTTGGAGGCCTATCTCCACCCACCACCACTTCCCCTGCCAGTGGTGGACTCCCTCAGGTGTCGGTGCGTTGGTGGTTCTTTGTGTCTGGGGGTGGGCGTCCGGGTACACACCGGCTCACTCCTTGGCGGCCGCTTATCGGGGCCTGGAGCCTGGGGCTTGCTCGGGCCACTTCGGAGGTGGGGTGCCCCCGGCCTCTCGGCCTGGGGCTCGGTCACTCAGGCACAGCTGGCTGCCGGCGGAGCTCATGGGCGCGTCACCGCAACTCCCCCTGGCTTCTGCTCCGCGGCTGCTGAGTGAACCCTCATCTGGGACTCTCCTCAGCTCTTACTGGGACAGTGGCGCGGCTGCCCCTCTGTTGGTCTTCCTTGGTCTCTTGTGTTCTGGGGGCCTCTGGATGTCTGGAGTTTTGATCTCCTCCATACCTGCTTCATACCCTGGAGGACGGGGCTGTGGCTCCCCACACTCCCTAGCAGATCGTTACATGGAGAAACCTTTGGAATGCAAGCATGCTGATCCACACAGGTATGCACACAGGTGTACACACGGGTATTCACAGACGCGGACTACAGCTTTCTTGGCTGCTGCCTCAAAGCACATTGTGCGCTGTCTATCTTGCGTGCTGCACAATATCGTTTATTATTTAGTATCTACTGATATCTACTGCTAGCTAGTTTATTGTGATGGTGCCATTTTTTTTATTATGTTGCTCTTTGTTGTTTGCTTTCTCTTCTGTTTTTTTTTCTCCATACAGGTGACCCAGGTGTTTTTTTTTTTGTTTGTTTTTTTCTTTCTTCCCCCCCTTCTCACCGTCTCTTCTCCCCTTTGGTTTTCTTTCTCTCCCTCTCTTTCTTTCATTCTTTCTCCCTGTCCTATCCCCCAGTCATGTCTGTCCCGTTTGTAGCAACTGAAAATAAAATAAATTCATAATTATAATAAAGGTCAATCAAATGGACCAATATGGCAAGGCCATGATGATCCACTTGGTAAAATAAATCCGCTTGGCATCTTTCTTGGCCTTAAGACAACAATTCTGATGGCTAAAGATCCAAACGGGACACAAAAAAAAAAAAAAAAAAAAAAAAAAAAAAAGGCCCCTGAGTCATTTGACCAGGGTTAAAGCCACGCCCCTGACTTAGCCAGATCCAAAGACTTTGGATTACCCAACGTCTCCTCCGAGTACTAGATCGAAGACTGGTCGCTGAAAATTTCCTAATATAGTTTTCAAATCCTTCTTCCATCAGTGACTGCAAGCCATCCAGGCCTGAGGCATTATGAAGCAGGACAGCCCCAAACTAGCTCCCGTGTTGCACAGGGCAGGGATGGCTCAGCAGGTAGTGTTCGCCCCGAATCCACCAACAGCTACCCCGTCTCTTCATGAATGTGTAAAACTAGAGTGAATGGGTTAAATGCAGAGGACTACAAAAATCTCACGTGTGGGGACTATAAGGGATAAAAATTTAAAAATACATATAGTATTTGTTGCCTTTCCCCTCTAAATTTGGGGTTGTGCAGAGCTAAGATAAAAGGGAAAAAAGGGTCAATTTGTCTCATCTGCGCACAGAACATTATCCAATGAGATATGAGAACATTGCCCGAGATGTTCTTAATTCTTTTGATTTCCTTCATGGTGTCCTTAGATTATATCAGCTCTTTCTGAATTGCACATTTTGTTCTTGGTGGTATCTTTGTGGCACAACTACTATTAGGGAGAGCAGCAACAGAGCTCTTGCCACCCATTTTTTTAATAGATTGATGGATACAAAGTAGGAAATGCTGCAAAAGTGTATAATGCTTCTTCTAAAGTAACCAGATTTTGTACACCTTTGTTTTTAAGGTGGAGCACATCTACAACCTGCACTTCTAATTGCATTCGCTTTAATGGAACACCTGGTTCCAAGTAGCTTTTGGGGAGTCATTACCACTGAGGCTCGTATATTTCTCGAGCCCGGGCTGTAAAGTGATTACTCAGTGTGTTCAATAAGGCATGATAAGTATGGCTGTTGCTGTGTTATTTGTCTAGTCAGATTATTGTTGTCTATAACTGTGATTTAGAAAAAGATCAAATCACATTTTGTGAGTAATCAATTATGATATCTACATAATTCCAAAGGGTTTTGAAAAGCTTTCTTCAGAGTATATGCTTCAAGTGCACCAACAGTCAAAGTGTTCTAATTAAGAATTTCTCCAAATTAAAAAAATGACACTTTATTCACCACAATCGTCCTTCTTCAACATCAAACAAAATTCCCTTCAGTCAAAAAGCCTACTTTATTTTTCACACACTATTATTGCTTTTCCCTCCAGCTATAACAGCGCACTGATGACCTATACACAGAAAAAAATCATTTGAATTAAAAAAGGAAAAAAAACGTATCATTAAAATGCAATGTCTTCTATTATTAGTGGGTTAGGAGCTCATTAATCAAATATAGGCCTCCCTAGCATAGACAGCAATTTAACCATTAACTCAACTTAATACCTGCTAGACTCCCTTTAACCAACTGTTATTAGCTCCCCTGTTATGCATGTAGGAGTGTTTTGTTTCAAATACAGACAGAGACGGAGGGGAAGCGTGGATTTTTCTGAGTGTGCGTCCAGGCATAGATAGATGATACAGAGGCTTGAAGATGGAGCTACTGGTGGCTGGCCAGCTGTTTTACTTTGACAGCTACTGCACTGGTGCCTCGTGGGTAATGGAGTTTTTAACCAATTACAACCAGGGGAAATTAAAAACACTGTCCCATTTGAGCAGCCAATCTCTTTCGCTATCACTTTTTTCTTTTCTTTGTCTCGTGCAGCTGCTCACTGGAAAACCCGGCCTTACCAGCAGACATCCAAACAGCTTCTACTTAGCAAGTTCATTTATCAAGGCTAGGTTCGAGTCACCTGGGGATGATTAGAGGGATCCAAGCTAATAATATTCACTTCCCTTTATTCTCAACACGATAGCTTTCTCTCTCCATCCATGTGGTCTCCTGTTCTTTGTGTTTTCCTACACTCGAATCTAAAGTGAATATTCTCTCATAAGTCATCTAATACAGCAGGTCATAACAGAACAGGACAGCTGGACATTGAAGATGGACAGGCTTCACTCATGACTGTATTTATCTAATCAAATATTTGTTTGCTTGTTAGAGAATAGAATGTCAAATTAAAACAATTTAACCTTAAAAATCAGGATTTAGAAATGACCAAATATTTGCACCAAATTCTCTTTTCTGTCCTCAGCTCATCGAGTGCCAAAGCAGCAAAGCGTGAAAAAAAAATCTCGTTTTTGAAAAGGAGTCGTTTCTACACAGTGACATCGAGTCTCATCAGTACAATACAGATGTATTTTCAGGAGACAGTGGCACTAACAAAAAGACAGGAGCCCGAACCAGAGATTCTGCGATTTTCATTGAGGGTGTCCAAGATGGACAACATTAGAAATGAGTGTATCAGACACAAATTCAGGCTGAGTGGCTTGGAGACAAAGATGGTTTGGACACGTGTAGAGAAGGGATAGTGGATATGTTGGAGATAGGATGTTGAATACAGAGCTGCTGGGCAAGAACACAGAAGATTCAAGGGAGCAGAGAAGCAGTTTGTGCAGACAGCTGGTGTGACGGATGCAAGGGATAGGGCAAGACGGACATAGAAGATGCCCTGTGGTGACCCATTAGCAGTCATTGGTACAATATAGTAAATATGGTTTACTATATTTCCCTCAAAACCAAACTGTAACTATGAAAAACCTCACTACATACATTTACATCAACATCAGCGGCCACATTTAGGAGGCTGTGCAGAACCCCCAACATGCATCACGGTGGACATGTCCCTTTATGTGTTTCTTCCTGTCTCATTATTTCCTCCATCCATCTCCCTTTCAGCAGTGCTTTCTATCTGCTCTCCTTTCCTACACACTCTTTATCTAAGACCTCCGTTCCTAATCCATCTAGTTCTCCATCCATCCCTCCTGTGGCTATTGAACACAGTTGTATTCCAGACAAACCATCTGGTGCACTTTATTAATGACCGACCCTACATGGCTTAGATGTCGTCTGTTTGCTGTGTGTGTTTGTGTTTGAAAACAGGTGCATGCTGACTGATGCAGTGATGTTGTGTGCAGCTTTAACCACTGAAGCAGGTGTACGGTATACAAAGCCACACGAGTATATATTTCTTGTCTCTCTGACAAGAAATGTATACCATTCTCTGTCACTTTTAAATTGTTCCTCAAAATGTACATTTTCTATAAAGTTGAATAACAAAAAACAAATGATTGCCATCTTATTCTAGGCACCTAAATATGGACTTTTGTTCATGTGAGGCAAGTCTGTTCTTTATTACAATGATTTTTTTCCAGTATACCCAGTGACTCAGTGCAACAGTATCAATTTGAGAACTATTTAAACCACAGATGTTGCCTCACCAAGATAAGAAATATCCAGCATGTTTTTGGTGTACAGTTAAAACTTCTGGATCCATGATGGTATCTGGGCGCAATACTGAGCAATGAACACGGCACGGGTGACTGCCAGGTCACAGGTTTTGGACCGACATATCACGGCATCTATTTAGGGCTACACAGTTTAATTTTTATATCAATCGTGCTCGAAGATCAAACTATTTTCAAAATGAGCGCTCTGCCAACAGGGCGCTAAAGAAAAAAGCAAATCCAGCGCTCTCTTCATCACTGCCTGACTCCACATGCCTGCATGTGATGTTTCAGCCTAATAACACTAGGATGAAAAACAGAAATGCAACAGGTAACACATCATCAAGACAAAATGCAAACATCTGGCATGGCAGGAGATGAAGTCCTGGATCCTTTACATGCAACATGCGCAACGCAGCTAATCGCAGTATGAAGAATACATAAAGGCCAGGAACACGTTACCTTCGTGAATTGCCCAGCATCAGCTCAGATGTCTATAAAAGCGAGCCTCATCAGTGTGTCTGTGTAACCATCAGTGTTGGGCAAGTTACTTTGAAAACGTAATTAATTATAGTTACTAGTTACTTCTTCAAAAAAGTAACTGAGTTACAATATTCTAAAAGTAATTAATTACTTGAAAAGTAACTATTGGGTTACTTAAAAAAAAAAAAATTATACCCTGGGGTCCTGGGTATAATTGGCCATTTTTAACTACTTTTGATTTTCCCTCCCCATTTCACCTTTAAAAACTATTTACTTTGCCATGTTTGGTGTCATCCTTTTCAGCACATACTGTATTAACACAATTGATCTAAAATCAGACAAAAAACATAAAATCAGAGTAGAAAAAGTTATATTTTTTATTGTAACAACCACAAACATGTTTAATGAATCATATTTCATAACTTTAAATGCAAATATAAATTGTCAATTTTAAAATCCTATGCACAAGTTTTGCAAACAACAAAGTTATTTACCTTTTACCTTGATTTTTTAAATAACCATTTCAAACTATTTACAGAACAATCAGCTGTTCTGCATTCAATAAGATGCCACACAAATTATTTGTGCCACTCCCAAATAACAATTTCTGTCCATTATAAAGGAGAACATCACAGCCTGATGCCTGCAGGTCTGACAGCAGCAGGTGTATCACTCCTGTTTCTACCTGGAGACAGCAGTCGCCTCATTGTTCTGACACACAACACAAAACTATCCACAACACTACAAACTAACTACACAAGACAACACATTAACTACACACTCCAAACATGCTAAATGTCACTGTAGAATACACCAGGCACAGACACACGCACACACAGGTAGGTACAGCCAACTTCCACATTTATTCAAGTGTTTGTTGTTTTGACAGCTGACTCAGTCACACAGTCTGACAGCTCACGAGCCCAGCTGATCTCTCCCTGGCCGCTCCTCCTCGTCTCACTATAAACACAGCGGTGGGAGACCATCATCAGTCCATAAACAACATCAGCTGTTCTTACCGGCCTCGCAGCGCCGCCCTGTTGAGCCTTCCGCTCCACTCCTCCCCTGCAGCTGCGCCCGGGGCCACGCCTCCGCCACAGTCACAAATCTCTCACATCTCAAAACTCGCTCTCTCTCTTTTTCTGCGCTCTCTCTCTCTCTCTCTCTCGCCGTCACTCCTAAAACGTCCTGTTTTTTGTTTTTGTTTGTTTGTTTGTTTGTTTTTGGTCATAAGCAGAGAGTGCTTGCTAGCGCTGTCCTTAGACAGTAAATGTGCGTATATATTGTTTATCATGACTGTGGTTTTACGTGGCCTATCAACACAATTTATAAACTGGTATATATCACCTTGTTGTTTTGTCTTTAAGTGGTCATGTGATCGGCTTACCACGACTACTTTATTCTTCTGCAGTCAAACAGCAGCACTCATGCTAGGACTGGGCGATAAGACCCAAAATTCATATCTCGATATTTTTTAGCTTGATGGCGATATAAGATATATATCTCGATATTTTTTTAAAGCCATAAAGAACAAAAAGAGAGTTCTTAGTCAAAGCTGTGTCCCAGATGTCACACAGGCACTTTTATTAACATAAAGCATAGATGTACATGAAAAAAATTACTCAAAAATAAATTATGAGCATTTATTAAGTAATAATGCTCCATAAATAAAAGAAAACTATGTTGTTTTTGTGCATAACAAAAAGCTCACAATTGTGCAGTCAAAATGTAAACTAAAAGACGCTGAGCATAATAACAAAGACAGATTTCACAGCTGCTCTGTTCCCGAGTTCTACTGCGTGACTGACAGCCTGGAGTTTGAAATCCTCTTTGTAACCATGTCTCTTAACAGGTGCCATTTATGGTCCTTATACACACACAATACGGTAATATTACGTTGAAGCACAGTACGTATTACTCCGCGAGGCTCCTCGGTAGCTGTAATGCTCCGACAATTCATCAAGTGGTGCAGCTCCGTAGCTTACCAAAGTCGTACCAAAACATTTTTTGACAGATTGCTGAGCGCTGTGTACCACATAAAATCGGTTTGCGGTCATCAAGCACAACCAGAATTCATACATAAGGCGCACTGTCAACTTTTGAGAAAATGAAAGGATTTTAGGCTGTGCAGCCCCTCTGGGCTGCATGGCGTTAGCGCGGTTAGCTCATTAACAGGTTGACGCTGTCCAGTCCCACACACAGGGCGATGGGCGGTAAGTTGTTAACGGAGATTTGCCGTGTATATCTTGTCGTTGCCTGCAGGTGAAGCGATGGGGGAGGGGGAGTTGTGTTCAGTGAAAGAGAGGCGAGGCAGAGTATCGTTGCGTAGAGTCAAAAGTTGACGAAAGAGAGGCAAACTTGTGGTTCCACAAGTATAATTACGTAACATATACTATATCAATATAAACGATATTGTCACATCTTATCTCGTATAAAAATATCGATATTTTTAAAAAACTCGAT
This sequence comes from Haplochromis burtoni, assembly GCF_018398535.1. Lineage (NCBI taxonomy): Eukaryota > Metazoa > Chordata > Actinopteri > Cichliformes > Cichlidae > Haplochromis > Haplochromis burtoni. The sequence continues at coordinate 402,503 of NW_024582503.1, forward strand.
ATATCGACAGTCCTAACTTATTGTTTTGCCCCCTTAGCTCCAGGTGTTGTGCTAGACAGTGATCGTGATTACCGTCCGCGGGAGCGCACGCAGCTGCTTAAAGCTGTAGCGTCCAGATTACTTGCGTAGTCAGCTACTTCCGTACAACTGATATAAGATGCGGTAAGCTGAACACAGCTTCAACCGTCTGTTTGTTGAAAAATAGTAATGGACCGCATTTTCTTGTTAGTAACTGTAACGGCGTTGTAACGATAGGAATAGTAATTAGTTAGATTACTTGTAACTGAAAAAAAGTAACGCCGTTAGTAACGCCGTTACTTGTAATGCTGTTATTCCCAGCACTGGTAACCATCCAGGTCACCAAGAACACTGAAATCCACAATGTAGTCCCGTAGTAGCATTCCATTTGTCCAATAAACACAGTGAGTAACAACTTACTACTACTAGTAAGACTTCAGGAAAAAGAGTTACCTACTGGACAAATATGGTACTTTATCAAAGTGGCAGTGCATCACAGGGGAAATGGAGAGAGATCTCATAGATGTTGAGTTATAAATTTTATTCACATCCATTAATCAGCCACGATGAAAGAATTGAAAGACTTGATATTTTGCTTCTTTATATCAAATATGTTTACATTGTAATTTACTTCACTTTATTTTAAGTGACTCTATGAATTTAAATAAGTAGGAACTATTTTATTTTGATGCAAAGATTTGCAGCACGAATAAAGATAACGATAATGTTAACATATCAGTGTTATATTTAACTGACACTACAATAAAAATATTTCTGATGCTTAAAATCAATTAAAAAAAACATGATAAATAATTGCAATAGTACTTTTAGGCCATAATGGCACAGCCCTACATTCAATCAGCATCTTGATTAGGTTAGCTTGTTTATTTCAGCAAAATGCCAAACCATATTCTGTATGTATTAAAAGCAGAGCACTGCAGTTCAGTGAAGTCCAGTTTTTAGGATTTTACAGTGTTTTGAGTTATTTTGAAGCAGTTTTGTAAGCTCTTGTCTTACAAAAAGATGCTAATTTGACAATTAAAGGTCTTCTTACATGTCACATTTCAAACTCAAAAAGCTGAATGAAGTCTTGGACTGATTGTGCTATAATCCAAACACAGACAATAAAGGTCAGAGGAGAAGGGACGAAGAGGGAAATAAAGAAGAATAGAAGCTGCAGTGTGGTTGTGTCTGGGGATTGATCCCTCTAGGAAGCACCCGGCTTCTCCTCAGAGAGCAAAGTGAGGAAGGCGAGAAAAGGGGAAAAAGAGAATGACTTATGAAGACACTCCACTTGAAAGAGATGTGTCAACACTTTGATGGCACAGAGTATTGGAGTATAAAGGCAAGAAAGAAGACAACACGGTATAGAGTACAGCATATGTAAAAGGTCAAACTAAAGAAAAAGGAGGTCAAAGAAAATATTTCAGGTAGAAGTACAAACACAAGCAGCACATGTGAAACGTCAGCACTTCAGTAATGTGAGCTGTTGCATTTTGTTGCACGTTTTGTCCAATAACTTTAGAAACAGGATCATATTTTAGTAATAGTAAATAATTTTCCACGAGTAAAGATTTTTACAAACAACTGCAAATAATCGCGTGTTAATTTTAGTTCCTTAAGTGGAAAAAAAAAATCACAAGGTGTACTATTGCTAAAGTGTATTATGAAGAAAAAAATGTGTATAATCAACGGCGTGATCATAAAGTTCAACTACATTATTACTTAGCATTGATATAATACATATGAACGCTTTAGCTCATTATATAAGAATTTAGTTCCGCCAAACAGCAATCTAGCTGAGAAATCCATGAGCGAAAAGGTCAAGAAAACGTTGGTGTGACTGAGTGTGATATGCTCAGTCTGCGTTGCTTCTCACTCCCTCCCTCACTCACACACCTTTGCAAACAATTAAGATTTTATTAGCTGTTAATTGTTTTATTTGGCAGCAGATGGGGAGATGTAGGAAGCTAGAGAAGCGATGTGTCGCAAGTTGGGTGGTTATACAAAGAACAATAATGTGTTCAGATGAGACTGTTACCACCGTTAGACAACGCTTACTAATAACATGTAGATCTCCTGGGAAGTCGAGAGAAAAATGCTTCAGACAATTTATTATTTAAGAAGATTTTCAGCTAAATAATGTCTATAAATGTCTATGGAGCGCATTAGCTTGATTTATGTTCTCTCGCAGTCACTCCTCCATACATCTCAGGATTAGTGATACTAAAATAATGCAAAATCTTCACAAGTATAGAAAAGGCTTTTACATTTTTAAGTAACAATAAGCTAAAGTTTGCTTCTTTAATTGGCATGTTTCAGAGCATCTGATCAAAACTCTGTCCGTGTCTGCACTCACCACATGTGCTGGTACTTGCTCCAACCTGGCGGCAGGCGTACCGGGTCGGGGGTAAAACTGGTTGATGAAAAGACTGGGGAATCGATAGGCTTTCACCAAGTCTATGGTTGCTTCAAAGTCTTCCTCAGTCTCTCCGGGAAAACCACAGATTATATCTGTAGCAATAGTTACACCAGGGACTCTATAAGAGAAAGAAAGACAGAGACACTTAGTTGGAATTTCAAAGTTTTTGCTATATCCTAGAAAATCATTTTAAAAACAAATAGTGTATAAAAAAGGCATTCATCTCTATTTTTATTGCTCTGAAATGGAAACTAATCCCTCTCAAATAATGGATGTCTGTCCTGCTTCTTTTTTGTTACACTAAACAATTTCAGCTGATTGGGTAAAGATACCGGTAGCTACTTTGTAACACAAAAAGTGTCGCACTAGCTTTATTGACAAATTGTATCGTGCAACCAAGAGTTACAGGACACTACTTTAGATGAAAACCATGTCATAGAACATCATGTTATCAACATTTACCTTTTAAAAATCCACAGCAAAAGATCCACTTTTGCTATGAAACCAATCTACAGCACTTTAGGACCACTGGTTCATATTATCCATCTTGTGGAACTACTTTTACTTTGGTTTCACACACAAAAATAAATCACAATACAATCACTGACAGCCAACTACTACCTAATTTATTACATAAGATTCTGCCCGAGTTTGGAAATCACAGACATTTGTCCACTGCTGCTGTGCACCTTTGAACTATCTAAGGCACCACAGCATGAAAGGAGGGTGGTGCCTTTCCCCGTGGACTCAGGAGGATTCAGCCAATCAAAACCTAATTAGCAACCTCTGCTGCCGATCATTAGTATTTGATTATTGACCGGCTGGCTCATTGGATTAATCGGGGCCAGTAGAATGTTGTGGGAATAAATGCAATGATTTCTTCCATGTATTTTGTTTGTATTGACAGCTGTTGGGTGGCTTGGAAAATAACTCCATAGGGGGAAAAGGTGCATACCTATAGGACATGACATTCCCATTGAGACTGACAGCATGTGTTACCACAAATTTCAGCGATAACACCTAATCCCAAAGGCATTTAGGCATTTATTACTATTATTTATCACTATTTCTTCCAATTAACAGCCAATTAGCCCAAAAGCCCAAAGTAGCACAAGAGAATTCTTCTAAAGACAAAGCATTTTACAAGTACAGGAATCTAAATGATTTTTTGGGAAACTGGCCTTCCAATAGAATCTTCTGTAAAAATTCAAACTGGAAAAGGTTTTAAACAGAACAGAAAATAAAATGTATATTTAAATAAGCCAAACCACTGACTACAAGCTTTCTATCAAAGTACAACAGGCACAGAGTGGAATCAGAAGGAGCATCCTCATGTAACAGCACCCTGTCAAAGACAACTTACGAGACCATTACATGTAGCCTTCTGACTATTTATGCCTTCAATCTGTTTTCTTTCCCCAGTCACTTTCCTTCTTACAAAGGCTTTCAGATGTGCTACACACACAGAAAAAGACAACTATAAGGAGTGTTTGGATGAAAATCCATGCAAAGCACAAGGTATTTGGACAAAAATCAAAACGCACAAAGGCATATTAAAGGGCCTTACAAAGAGAAGACAGCTCAACAAAGAAATTAAGAGTGGAAGAGACGCTTTCTCTGCAATCGACAATGTGATGCATCTTTAATTACATTAACTTCCTGCATCTGCAACCCCAAGATAACCTCTGACCTATTGATGACTTCCAATTGGCTGCTGGTCATTAATATTAAATCACAGCTTGCGGGCACAGGCATCCTTGACCTCTCAGATCTGCCTGACAACTATCATATGGAGAAGTGGAGCTACGTTTAAAACGCAGTGCAAGGAATGGTCAAACGGCTGAATAAATGTATAATTCCCGATCGTTCATTAAAACCGATTCCTTGAATCTTCTGAAACTGCAGTTCTACTGAGTATTTCAAATAACTAACTAGTGAAGGCCTGTACCCTCCTACAACAATCAGTCAGCTAAAGTATCCTGAAAATGAGAATATATATATTTCATTTTCTGATGATGAGCCTCCCAATTGTGTCAGTGTGGCCTACAAGCCACAATTAAGAAAGCCTGTGCATCACATGAGATTTAATCACACACACAAAATGAAAAGCTCATCTATTCTAAGGATAAAAGAAATACTGAATAAACTAATTTACTGCTATTTAAAGCTCTTGCTCATATAGTCCCCTGAGCTGTTTTATTAACGCAGTGGTAGGGAAGGTAAATAAAATTAGCACTATGAACAAACAAGCACTTTTTTCTAAATACAAAGACGTTTCTTGCATCTCCAGAGGGCACGTATATCTAATTTCCTATTGCCCTTGGGTAGTGGTGGCAGTGAGGAGTTAAAGGCAGGCACTAGGTGCTTTTCATTTTTCTAATACTACTAGAAACTCACACATTGCTGCTATGAAGAAAAATGCACAATTCAGGCCAGGGGTGCAAAATAACAGAAGAAAAATGGAATACTGAGGGAAAGAGCAGGAACTAGTGCGAATCGACTTCTGTGGCTTTTTCTTTCGGTGAAGGAGAGGGTAAAAAAATATGCGTGCGCACATGTGTCATTTTGACACCTCTGCCTCCTCCAGATCTAAGGGTGACAGAGGTGTGATATGTGATACTAATGAACAAGAACCACACTGATACTGTCCTTGTTAAAATGAGAGAGGAGAAATGGATCTTGTTATTGTTCACCTTTCAAAAACAGAGAGTGTGAGAAACAAAGAACCAAAGATAGACCCAAAGAAAGAAAGATGGGAAGTAAAAAAAAAAAATCAAGGAAAAGATGTAAAATTACATTTCAGCTCAACTCGCTTTCAATTAAAGCGGTGCAGAACAGAGCTATTTTTACAAACTTCAAATCCGGAAACACTGGTTTGTCTTTTTAACCTTGTATTAACATTTGCCACAAAACACCGGGCATAATTTAAACAGCGGATGAGGCATGCATACGTCTTTGAATCCTTAATAAAGCCTGCAAGTTTTGTATCCTTCCACTGAATTTTTTAAGCTCTATTTTACACCTATACGCCTAGAAAACGCTTTCTGATATTCAGTAGCGCTCTAATGCTGTTCTTACAACTGCTGTTTGTGAGAATTTTGAGGATGCGCGCTTTAAAAATGCGTAGTCTAAGGAGCTTGGATAGAAAAGCGTCTGGACTTCTTTGAGTTGCTTGAAGACGTTTCACGTCTCATTCAAGAAGCTTCTGCAGTTCTAAGGGTCAGTGATGGGGAGTCCCAGATTTAAACCCAGTGGGAGTGCCCCCCCCCAAAGAGGGACAAAGGACCCCCTGATGATCCTCTACCTAATCACATGAGCCAAGGTGTGAAAGCGGGTGTAGGTCCCAATCAGCCAGGGTTTCGGGTGAGCTCACTGTGAAAACTGGCCCCACCCTATCATGTGATTTCCGATGACCTGGATGACTGAGAACCTTCAGACATATTTAAAAATGCGTGTTTTTCAAACCAGTAGACAAACCAGTAAAGATTTACCAAAAAAACCCCAAAAGTGTGTGTGGAAAGGAGATAAACAGAAAGCAGAAAAGGACATTTCAATAACTGAGGCATTAAAAGTGAGTGAGTGACAAAAGTGTTAAATAAAGATTTTATATTTATTAAAGAAAAGCCCACAGAGGGTCTTATTTGCCACAAAACACAGACAAAAATAAATGTATGTTAAAAATATATTGTGAAAGCATCATCATCAAAGTCTAAATATGAAGCTTCATATGTTAAACTCAGCAGGATTTAAATAAAGCATAAACATCCTCCGCTTTCACCCCTACTGACAACTTACAATCTCCCCGTATATGAACCATAAACATATATTTAGGATGCATGAAAACCTGCATTTAATTTGGTCCCTGTTTGATGAAGTCCGAGACCATGGATGATGTGTTATAATGGAAAGCAAATGAATACCTTGAGAATATATTACACATGTGAAGAGAAAAGAAAGAGCATACAGTCAATCGCTACTCTAATGACTAATGGTGAGACTTCAGCAGGTGCTTAAAAGGCGCTGCTGAAGAAAATCATGTGTCTTTGTCTGTGTATTTTCCTCTGTCACTTCTGCTCCTGCTTCACTGAGGCAAATGGACAACACCCCCATAGACAGCAGCCTCCATTAGCTATTAGTTAGGTTTTAGTTAAGTTTTGCACAGGGGGACAGGGAACCATCACGAAGGCTAAACTCTACTATTAAAATCTCCAGCTAATCCCTAATCAGCCTGGATGGGCTGAATTAAGCTTCAGAAATCTCACCATCAACTCTTTGTTTGCTAAAGACTTCACACGTTCAATACATGCGTGCACGAGTCCCCGTAGACACAGAACGAGCCTCGTCATCGGATATTTAAAATATGTGTATGTTTGAACAACAGATGCCTGTGAACGTGGCCTGTGACAAAATGAAGGAACGGCCACTGGGACGGGAAACAAACCAAAACGCAGCAAGCGACAAAATAAGTATACGGTATAAAAAGGTGGAGGAAAGAAGGATGAGATTGGAAGAAAGACAATCTGGGATGGTAAATATTTACCTATTCATGTGTGGGAAAGAGACCATATCTGCCATCTGTGCTGCACTCTGTGTGTGTGTGTGTGTGTGTGTGTGTGTGTGTGTGTGTTCTCTGAAATGATAATGTTTGGCTCAGTCGGGCTCCTGTAGCGTAGGAGTCAGGAGGTGAAGAGAAAGAGATACGGCAATGAGAAGAGATGTAAATTAAGAGCTTTGACAGATTTTTTTGTTAAACGCAAAAAAGTTTGCAAAAATCTCTTGAAAAAACTTCAAGTCCTACATACAGTCACATTAACATGTAACCTGACAGCTTAACTAGAAAGTGTAATTATGTGTGAGGAAGGGAGAGAGCAGCAGCTGTAATGAGACTGAAAACAAATTCTGTTTGAGAATTATTGCGGGAGAATTTCAGGTCTGACATAAGCAGTGCTGATGTGAGGAAGAGCAGTGGGAACTGCGCTACGGATTTCAAGCTTTAAGATCCATCTGTCCAGTCCAATACTCTAAAATAAATAATCATTCATGGGTTTTTTTTCCTCTTTTTGTCCAAGACTGCAGGGCACTTGAAAATTCTAGCTCTAAAAAATAGACCGGTAAATGCTTTAGACTCATCTATTACATAATGTCCCTCTCTACACATGATGAACTTCTAGAGTCCCCAAGACAAGTCACATCAAACTAAAGAACGCTAAAGGAAGCCTGAAGAATATTGGGAGCCCATTCTTTGATCAGATGACAACAACGCCTTCAGCTAAGGTGGGCATGTTGGATAAAAACCTGAGCTGTGAATGTGACGATGTGGGGCTGCATGGGGACAAAAGGTGTCTTAAAGAAAGCAGCTTGAAATACTGTAGCTCACAGTATTAATATGGCTTAACATCTCTCTCCATCCTGAGGTGGTTTCTACTACTTTTTGCTTTACTAAATGTAAACTCTTGATATACTAAGTTGAAGAAACAAGCGATACGTTTGCAGGGATACACACTCTTCTGTTGTGTCCTGCGATTCTTCTGCAAAAGAGACAGAAGGAATCTAAGAAAGAGGAAGGAATAAGGACACTTGTGAGGAGTGTAGGTAATCACTCACACACTTAAGTGTTTGATTTAGCTGTGGCAGCTGGAGGTAATAGCACTGTCATGTAGCAGCTCAATTTACAGGGAAAGACAAGGAGAAAGAGGCCTGCTTGGTTATCACTTACTTTCCTCACCCACTGCCACTATCACAGATGAGCGAGAGGGGGCTGTGAATACCAGCAGAAGACATGCCAGGTGACTGAACAGATAACACAGGAGTTAGAGGCAGATCAAAGCTGCGAAAGTAGGGTTCACGGCTTCACCGTGGCACTAATATAAACTCGGGTTACTGTTAGCAGACCTTAATGAGTGCACCGGCATGGAAGCAATGCTGTGAATTCTGCAGGTAAGACAAAAAGAAAGTAACAATAACTTAATATTCTCACAATTTGCTATTAACTTAAAGATTAGAAGATGTGAAAGGTTTTAGAAAAAGAGGTTAGAGAAAACTGTGGCAAGATTAAGAGTAGGGAAGTGAAATAAGAGTGACTGGTTAGCAGACAGAATGAGATGAGACAGGTGATAGTTTCAGACGGCACCAGAGGAAACTGTCAGAAAGACTTTCTAAGCCTGTATCGTTTACTTTTATTTTCCTCAAGTCCCTGATGCCTCCCAGTCTAACTTGTGGGTTAAAAAGCAGAAGATGGAGCAACTTTTTCAAGTGTTTTAATGTATATTTGCAACAATTTATGCGACCATTTCTTTTGAAATAATGAAAAAAACAACTATGTAATAAATGTATCTTATGTTTATTTATGCAGCATCTCACTATCTGAAATTTAAAAAAAAAGAAAATCTGATCTTGGATATCAGCGCAAATTGGTTGTGCAAACACGCCGGCTCTGGTGGTCTCCTGAAAGAATAATAAAGTTATTTGTCTTTAACCCTGCGGTGCAAAATAACCTCCGTCTTTCTTTGCAGCGGGTCATTTATAAAGATCGAGGTGGCTGCCGTGGAATGAATGGCGAGCCTACTAAATAATGATCCCGCTGGAGTCATCTGTAAACTTTATCATTTAATGAAACAGTCTGAACACAGCAGAGCAGAACTGCAGTTCAATTTAACACACTCGCTTACACATGCTGGCACACACATACTTCATTAGTCTCGGAGAAGGGTAATGAGAACGCACGCGTACGCATTCCATTAGTCTCAGGGAGGAGTAATAAGAGCACACAGACACCACAAATCCATCCATTCACACACACAAACAGTTATTTTAAACACGTCTCAGCACAGACACCCACGCGCACATCTGAAGACTTGGAGGAGGGTAGCGGTGCAAAGGCATCCCACTCACGACTGGTTAGCCAGGTGTTAAATGGACTGACCCTTTGCACTTTATTTCATATTCATCCAGCCTTCATTGGCATAGTAGTAGCATGTAATTTACCATTCCACTCCACTCTCCTGACCTGACCTGACCCTGCAGATATAGATAAGATCTTGGCATCAGATAAATGAACATAAAAGTCTCACCTGAAGCAAATGAAAGGTAGACACGTGTAAGCTTTGGTGCTTTCTTTACTCAGCAGTTCACCCAAAGCAAATTAGAAATATTCAACCTGAATGAATAAGACAAAGAGTGCCATTTATAAAGTGATAAAAAAGGAATTCACTTAAACCGGCTTACTGAAATTTCAATCAAGTAGTTGCTGTATTAAGTATTGATAATAATCAGCCTTTTTATAGTAAAGAGTGATTGTATGTTACTCGCACTGAAGATTTCACTTGATTTACTTATAACAACACTGTGTGAAAGTACTGAGCCACCTCTATTTATTTATATATTGCTTCCAAGCAGCCAGACTTTCTTGTACTTTTTTCTAAAGTGGTCTTGAGCAATGGCTCATAAGCCACAAACTGCAGACCTATAAATCATTCAAGCATTAAAAAAGAAACTAAGTCACGGAACGAGCCAGTGTTGTGTCTACACAGTGAACTAAATCTTCCTCAGGCACTTTTTTACTTGCAGCCTGTCACAAAAACACAACATTTTAAGATTACCAGGCATAAAATGCTGTTTTTGCACCAACAAGGTGCATATTTCTGCGTGTTGTGTAATGTGTTCCTAAAAAAATTGACAGAAACTGAACAGGTAGAGGACAAAAGAAGAAGTGGCTGGCCTAAAAGATAGCAAAAGCTGATTGGGGTGGAGGGGATACAGCAAAGACATGCATCTGGCCCTTAAAGTGATGCATCTGCTGTTCACTTAAGACTGTTTGCTGAAGAAATGGCTCTAATGTAAGGATAAAACAATTATTAGAGGCGGGGAAGCCTTCATTTCTCAGCATAACCATGATGCAAAACACACTGCAGATGTGGTAAAAGTATATCTAGAAGACAAAAAAAACACAAGTCATGGATTGGCCTCCTCAGAGAACAGTACAAAAGGAAACCAAAATCCAAAGAAGAGCTTTGAATGTCCTTTAAGAAGTCTGGAGAACTATTCCTGAAGACTACTTAAACTTACCAGAAAGCAAAGAGAGTTCAGGCTTTGTTTAGAATATGCCATGCCACAGGCTTTGTTTCTGCATATATATTTGCTCATCTTTCAATAAATCATTGCAATTTTTCCTATATTTCCAGCAAAATATAAAGACTCGATGTCTAGACAGTCAGTTTTTAAGCTTCAGTATTTCTTTGTGTTAAAAAAAAACAAACATGATATGGGTGCGCAAAACAAGCAATGATTCAGTTTGTAATAATCTTTAATCAGATTAGAATAGAATTCAACGTTATTGTCATTGCACATGTCACAAGTACAAGGCAATGAAATGCAGTTTATGGGCAAATTCAGTTCAATTCAATACAATTCAATTTCATTTATATAGCACCAAATCACAGCAACAGCTGGCTAAAGGTGCTTAGAAGCACTGCAGCTCATGAACATCAGTAGGTGTTTTCCTGAGTGAGAAAAAACCTGTCCCGCAAAATAAAGTTGTGCCTCTTTATCAGGTGAACTGCCCAGTAAAACCAGAGTTACAGGCTAACTGATTCACTTTCTGTCACTCAATTATTTTAACAATGACACGACGGGGGTGGGGGCAAATTAATGTCATCAATCATTTTGGCATGTCACATTACAATGAATCTAGGGTACCATTGTACAATTCACTAGCAACATTGCAAAGAAGGGTGACTACAGCCTTGGAGGCTTGTGTCTTCTTAACATAACAAAGCATGACATTGCAGAATCCTCTCATCATGTGATCCTGGAGCACATCTGTGAACCCCAGAGATCACTCAGAGGTTCAGGTGCACCCTGGTACAGACAGAGCATATGGCGCAGGATTGCCTCCTGATAAAGTGAAAGCTTGCAGGAAATCTAAGTTTGATTGTCTTTCAGTGTTGCAGACATCTGAGCATTTCCCTGGAGTAAATATTGCCTGACATTAAATCTGATTTAGGTGCTACTAATTTCAGTTTCCACCATGCAAGAGCAGCATTTAAGCACAGGATTAAGTGGAATCATTATTAGGGTCAAGGATTCTCATATTAAATTTGATTTCACTTAATTTCTTGTAAGTTATTTATGTTTTTACCTAACATCACATTGTCATTTTTGAACTCCTTATAACTGTATAAATAATACAATACAGAACTGGTTTATTTATGTCATTTACTTTTCTTCTAACTGTTCCTAATATTCCTTCAAAGGAAGTACATATATAAATGTTTTCATGGCCATAAATAGTATATCAGCATTCCTCATTTGCTTTGGGGCTACATAACCGGCATGATGGCATATAAACCCTGAAGGACATAACAACTGTTAAAATAAAATGGGTATGGTGTGAGAGAACATAGTTTAAAGTTTAACTTATTAACTCTGGTAAACATTGCTGGATCATGAACAGAACTGCAGTGGGGGGAAATTTCCCGCCATGTTTGTGGTAAAAATTATATATAAAAGCAAATCCTGATAGCTGCTTCACTTTTTACACCCATTTCTGAAAGGTATTGACTTCACTTAAATCAAGCTTAGTGTGTTATACTCAAACTGTAAATTGAATAGATTTGCTTTATGCAACAAAGTCTGCTGCAACTTCATGGTTTGTTACAGTATTAGCTTAGGAATCAATGTGCTGTCCTCACAACTCAGAATCAGACTCATGCAATCTGCTGTACACGAGTAAAACAATTTAAGTCAATATTTTACTTCATGTTTTATGTTTCCTGTGGCCATTGCCATTTTCAATTAAAGCATCCACATTTTAATGTTTTCCAAATGCAGTGGTTTTAACCTTGAGAATGGGAGTTGCAGCTTAGCCTGGAGTTACTAAAAAAAAACCCCACCATTTATTCGATTACATTCAAGTTATTCGTTTTAACGTCAGTGTTGTCAGAAGATGTGACTTTTTATTTTTCAGCTACATTAATGATGATGAGTCGATTGTCTTATATTTTCAAACTGCCAGGAGTCATGCAGAGGGTGGACTCTCGATGAGGAGAGACGGCGCCTTTCAGGGCGAGTTCTAGGCTGGAGGCATTTTAATACGTTCGACACAATTACCGGACACTTTAAAAGCTATTTTAAGTTTAAACAGTTGTTTTCGGTGCTGTTTGCTTGTCGTTTCTGCAATAAAATGATTATGAATCTGAACGCTTCTCTATTTTAAGTGTTTCATTTACCTACCTACCTGTATTTGATGAAGCTTTCCAGATACCTTGGCGTTAGCATGTTCCAGAAAAAGGCTAGTTCTTGGCCAGATAGAGCCATGCCGGTATCATTAACAATACAGCATACTACTTATTTTTTTGCATTTCAAAAAATAAAAATACCTGCCGAGTCATCTAATCAGGTTCTTGGATTTACTGACTTCCAACTCTTTCAGGAACGCACCATCAATGAAAAATCTAGTAACCAATCACAACACATTACTCTAGTTTGTTTCTGCAGTGCTGTAGTGAGCTCCTCCTAGCATATTCGAATGAGAGCCATTCACACCTTCGCTAGACAACCTGGTTTGCCGTCCCTGCTCGTCATTCTTTCCCGTTTCTGACAATTTCTGGCATTTATGAAGGTTTCCTTCACAGTCGGTGTCTACAGAGCTGAAAATCGTAGTTTTCTTCTCGAGTTTAGAAACACAAGTAGTGGACAAACGCCAGAAGTTGTACTGTCGTCACTGGTAAGCAATCAACAGTACCTGTTGCCCAGTGATAACGTTTAACAAGAATAATACTCAAACATTTTCAACTGTCACACAAACAGATTCTAATACAACCCTGAGTGAAACTGTGTGGTTCTCAAAGGCAGGATGACTCAAACACTAAACAAGAGAAATCTGATATCTTAAAGAAACTGAGAGGTGAGTCAGACGCTGAAATATGACTATGTCCCTGTATGTGCTTAGCAGTATCAGCTGAGCAGCAGTGAGTGCATGTGTGGAAGCACATGGAAAGTTAACAAGTTACTGCTTGGTTTACTTGGCGTTCCATTAGAGTGTTTTGTTTGGAGGTTGCTTGTATGTCCACATTTCGCTGCCGTGCTACTTTGTTCCACTCACTCAGTGCTACTGTGTTAGCATTCCAAAGGTAGGTTTACGGGTCTGTCAGAACAAGACAAAGTCAAAGTGTTTAAACCTGCTCTGCATGACCAGAATGTAGGGGCAACTGAAAAGCTGGCATGTGAAGAAGATGTAACATGATTTCATGTGGATAAAGTCTATCTGGGAGGGCATTATTAGGAGCTCAAACTGTTGTTTGTTAGGGGCTCAAATGTGTTTGCGGTTTAAAAGTCATTTCTAATGTTCTTCCCTGCCCAAAAGGTTCCAGTTTTTTGACTCTGTTTCCTCATATCAGCTATAAATTTTTAGCATCTGACTTCTGGTACGGTGAGACATGTCTTAGGGATTTTGATAGCCCATACCTGGCTCAAAGGTAATAATTTGTGTGTGCTTTTGCATATTTTAAAAAGCCAAACTGAATTTGTGACTGTAAAATGATATATTGAAGCAAATCAAAGGGATGTTTTACAATCAGAGGACGAACAATCGCAACTATAGTAATCTCAAGGCACTTTATATTGTAAGGTAGACCCTACAATGATACATACAGAGAAAAACCCAACAATCACACGACCCCCTATGAGCAGGTACTTTGGTGACAGTGGGAAGGAAAAACGTCCTTTTAACAGGAAGAAACCCTTGACAGAACCAGGCTCAGAGAGGGGCGGGGCCATCTGCCGCGACCGGTTGGGTTGAGAGAAGGAAGACAGGATAAAAGACATGCCGTGGAAGAGAGACAGAGATTAACCCGAACTCTTTCATGGCATGCATTTTTAATTTCTCTTTGCTATTTGGGCTGATTGGGACCTTATGAATGTAAAAACAAAGAATTGCCAGGTTTTTATTTTTATTTTGTTTTACCCAATTTTTGTTTCTGAGAAATATAAGATCCACACATGAGAACATTTGCTTTACATTTCGATAGAACAGTGGCAGCATAATGTTCCCGTGAGTGGATACAAGGCCCTTGTAGAGCAAAGTTTAGTATTTTGGGCTAGACAACCCAAAATGAGATCTCCATATATGTGGACGCCAGGTCCTATGAGGTTAATGACTCAATGCAGAGAAGTCTATTAACTCATAGTAAGTGAAAAGGTGACTGAAGAAGAAATACTCATTGCATAATGGGGATCCCCCAGCAGCCTGTGCCCATTGCAGCATAACTAAGGGAGGATTCAGGGTCACCTGATCCAGCCTTAACTATATGCTTTAGCAAGAAGAAAAGTTTTAAGCTTAATCTTAAAAGTAGAGCTAGTGTCCGTCTTCTGAATCCAAACTGGGAGCTGGTTCCATAGAAGAAGGGCCTGAAAACTGAACTCAGGAAGCATATGTACTTTCCCATACTAGTGTTAAATACAATGTGTTTGAGGAAAAAGAAAAACAAATAACCCTGTTTGATTTAAGTAAATCCATAAATTGTTTACCAAATCAAGTAACTGTGGTAACTCAGACACGACCTCAGTCCTTCTGAGAAAGATAACCTTGAAACTTATGAGCTCAGCCCACATCAAAGCATGTCATTGATAAAAATGACAATGATAAACTACAGTTACTGGGTAAAGCAGCAAACAAGTGGCCAGTCAATTATTATCCTTAAATAGCTTCTAACTTTTCAAGACGATAAGCTGATAATGAACAAGATGACTAACATCTCCTTTACAAAAACATTTGACACCAGTTTTTAGTAATTAAATGAGTGAAAAGTAAAAGCATCCAAAAAAATTATAAAAAGAAAATCTCATTCACCCAAATCATTTTTTTCTTCAGATTACTCTTTACATAGATTTATAGATGTGGGTTTAAAAAATAGTAACAACATTAACTGTGACTGTTGCATTTGGAGATAATTTCATATTAAATATTGAAGTTCAGTGTGGCAGTTAGTCAAAAAGTGCCAAGTGGACAGGAGTGGAGATGGACAGATCCGATATTATGCATTGATATCGGTCCGATACTCACCTAAATTACTGGATCGGATATCGGAGAGAAATAGAAAATTGAATCTGATCTATTAAATATCACAAAAGCACCTCACAAAACTTGCGACATAGCGTAACCCAGCTCATAAGCTTAGCACATTGGAGCAGCATGCGTCACGTGATAGAGCGGCTGCGGCTTGCTAGACCTGTCGGCGGTCTGGTTGAGCATTTGGAGCGTCGCTACGAAACCGGCATTTCGTCTCAGAGAAAGTTATCCCAGAGAAGTAAAGCAAGCGTGTAAGTTCATCTCTGAATGTTTGTAAAGCATTCCCACGTTAAGCTTAACAACCAATATATGGAGCGACTGCCTCTTCTTCTCCCCCTCCCTCTCCTGCTGCTACTTCAATCATGAAACTGATCAATGATCAGCTGATCGGCTTTTCTGTCGTAGGTCCGTCTCCCTTGTTTGTTTATCGCCCACTTTGCGCCAGAAAGAGGAAACAAGTGGATAAACAACAGCAGCACGTTTAAGCTTGATCAGCTGTTGTTAGAATTTATTTAATATTACTTTCTAGACCAGGATCTTTTTCTATGTAGCTGACTGCTGGTAACTGTGCTGGGGCGGATCTAGCAAAGTTTTGCCAGGGGGGCCGATAGGGCATCAACAGGGAAAAGGGGGCACAAAGACATACTTTTCTTTCTTATTTTCATTTAAAATGTCGAGCTTTTAATAAATAATTATCTGAATCTTGCAACCAAAGTTTTCATCTGATGTAAAATGACGTAAGTAGAAATCCATTATTGTATACAGTAACTATTAACTCTAATATATACCCTGGCAAGCTATAGTACCTTTTCCTTTGGGAACGTACCATCTGTGGAGTCTGCAGTTCTGTTGAAGAAAAATGTTGAATCTATTTAAATATTGTAGAAAAATAATTGATTTCTGTGCATTTGTTTTACATGTGCATTAAATTAAAGTAGATTACGTCGATTAAGTATTATAAGGCGGGGGATGGGGGGTGGTTTCCTATTATTTTTGCTGGGAGTTGGCAACCCTATTAGTTAGGTTGTTTAATATTTCTGCTAAGCACCGTTTAACATACCAGAATAGGGAGGATGGAGTAGGTTTAAGTGTATTAGATTGATCAGTATTGCTGAACTACGAAATATTTTGGTTGCAGTGTATTTTTTGCATACAGGTATAACAGAATAGCTTTAGTTTACTTTTTTTTTTTTTTAAACTTGAGTATGAACTTATACAAAATGCAGCAAGAGATTTAACTCTGGCATGTTAAACAAGTTGCATCATTACTTTTGACTACGAGTCTCTGAAGAGGGAAGCATGAAACAGGGAACACTGCAAATATATTCTTATAAAATTCTTAACTTACCCTAATACGCTCTTACATTCAGATATGTATGTCACACACTAACACAGACCCATTGATTGCTGTAAACCTGACAAACATATGTAAAGTAATCTCTGGTTGGTATTTTTAGCTGAGAAGAAACAAACATAAACATTGCTCTGTGTGCACTGCTGAGAAAAGACGTGCCGAGATGTTTCCATTTTGTACTGATCATTGTGTAGAAATGCGATTAAAAGCCCGAAACACTGGAAGCTACTCTATTCACTGTAAAAAAGAAAAAAAAAAAGAAAACGACACGTATCCTTTTCTGCATCTTACACTGATGCATAAACACACTCCCTTCAGTTCTTTCAGTAAAATCCGGCATTATTAAGGAGCAGGAATATGTAGGACTTTGCTGTCAACACTTATAGTGAGAACTGAGTGTAAAGCTTCTTCAGATAATATCCACCCTCTCATTAAATACATAAATCCTCCTACCGGCATCGATCATGCAAATATTGGGGGTGAATAACTCTTGCTTTCTGATGTTAAATCTATTCGGATTTATAGTAAATTGACTGCCACAAAACTTAGTAATACAAGTTTCATTATTTAATGGAGCTGACGAGTTACACTCATCAATGCAGACAAACACCAGCTGATTACAACATGTTGGCAGTCTGCCTGCATTTATAAATGAGATGAACTGAAAACCTTCGCCAGTCTCTTTGAGAGTGGCAGCAGTCAGTCCGAGTTAGACCGAGACAGGAGTAGTTACGCACGATGATGTCTTGTGCATTTACTAAGCTCAACAGCAGAGTTTGAGACTTAATAAAGATGTGAAAATAATTCAGCTCAGTAACGTGTTTTACAGCATCATGGACTGTAAAGCATAATACTGAGCATGCAAGCCACATGCCGTGAATGACGAGCGGGTTAAGGTTGATCTTTTCACTCAGAAGTGCAACTGCTCCTCTCTATCGGCCCGTCACAGCAGTTGCGCGATCACTTCCAAAGCATGCAAACATTACTGCAGACAAATCCTCATAGCAAGACTTTCTAACTGCGGGACATGAGACAGCAGCCCTATTGCACAACTCCAATCCTGTTGCATACATTTACGCCTTTATTAACACACTGGCAGCTTGGGTAAATAGCACTTTGCTTTCTTCTACACATCATACACCTGTTACACACACATTTCAGGGGAATAGTTTCGAGTAAAGCAACTTTCTGGATAAATCCTAAGGTCCACCTGAGTCTTCGCTGTCACAACTGCACAGTCCCCAGCAATTTCTAACAGAAAATGTCAGTTTTATCAAACACACCGAGTCCTCTTCAACCTCCTCTCATTTTTACGGACTGCCACTCTCAGAGAGCAAGTATAAAGCCTGCATCTACACTGTGTTGTTCTTTAGATACATTACTGGCACCTTCACTTTTGAGCTGCAAATTTGCAATACTTTTAGTAGAAGGCTGGTCCTTAATAAAATGAACTAGCTGCATCTCGGTGTTTCTAAATGTCAAAATTCGCCCTGTTTAGATCCGGTCCAGTGTGACCGAGAGAGCCGTGTCTAATGTGCGGATTTTAAACGGTCCGCTAGTGGCGAGCCTGCCGCTGGCTCCACTACAGCACCACGCATCTGATGTAGACAGCAACGGATTTGCAACAGATTTGAGATTTACCACAGTTAATCGTGGGATTATCACAAACAGACTGCACATAAATGCCAACTTGACCTCATTCAATTACAAACTGATACAAGCCTGGCTCAGTTTTACTGCCCTTATATCCTTGTTTTATCACCGTCTTGATGTACGAAAATTGGTTTGAAGATGCAAACTGACTGCATGTGGTCCACATCTTACAATCAACCCTTTCAAAAGGCAGAGAGATCAAAAGCTGATGACACACATTCACAATAATTTATTGTTATGCCACAGTTTCCAACCCCTGTTCTCCTTATTGTAACCGTAGCCTAAAGGAATAAGTGTACCCAAACCACAAAAATAAAACAACTCCCAAAATATAACTACTAGATCTTCTCGCTGTGGGGATCAAAGGTGTTGGTTTTTCCTTTTATTTGTCACCTGTATCTTTTGTGCATGAAGTTTGTGGTTTAAGTGGAGGAAATGAGGTTTAATCCAGAGGAAGTATCAATAAGACTCTAATGTTTTAGGAATTTGCGAGAGTCATTATCCACAAGGTGCGTCTTTCTCTAGACACACACACACACACACACACACACACACACACGAAGAGGATATCGTGGTGTGAAGCTAATGAGTCGTCTCTGCTTGTTTCCTGTTGTTTAAACTAAGGCAATTCACAACACTAGACTTATTGACACACACATCCAGGCATGTTGGCAGGACTACCTGCTACCTCTTTCACTCCTTCCTGGATTAAATTACTTCTACACACAAGCTAACAGGCAACATAAACAGTATTAACAGGTGGATAAACAGACACAGTCGCAATAACAGTTGTTGTTACTCAACCCTCCCTATCCTGTAAGTTTAAATGTATTATTTATAATGAATGAACTTTATGACATGTCTACGAGTTAAATCTATGTGATAATAATCATTAAATCTCTATTACTTCTGTTACTAGTGACGTACTTGATGACTAAGTTTAAAATTCACTAAAAACTTGTAGAAATACACAGATGTAAAATCTTGCACAACAGAGTGGAAGCGCTGCTCGATGAGTTTAAAAGCACTCGAGCGTGTGTTTGTGTGTGAGAGTCCGTGTGATGACTAAACCAGGTTGTTTGTTCTGCATATTCTTTCTGCGGTTAAATAGGGGTTTTCAATCATGCACTGAGAGTCAAAGTACACAGATACCTGGCCCTCTCCTTTCCCTCCAGCTGATGATTCAGCTGGAGGGAAAGGAGAGGCGAAAGGAGGCGTAACATGTTGACAACTCGCGCCAGTGTGGCAGGTTGGAGCTGCAAACCTGTCTAGCCCACTGCTCCCTTCCCGCTTCTCTTTCCCTCCCTTCTTACTTTCCCTAAACAAGTCTCATCTGTTTTTTCTGCTTTTTGCTTCTATTTTTTCGTTGTTTCTCTCCAATTCCTTCAGGGATCTCCTGCACCTCCCGCCTTCCAGTGAAACATTAGCCCAGGCTGATACCTTAAACCCTTGTGGGAGTGCTTGTGCGTTAACTACTGAAGGTATCTTCAACAACAAACAGAGCAAGAGGCTGTCTCCAGAATACACACAAACACACTGTGTAGTCACGCTACTGATGCATGTGTCCTGCTGTAACCCAAGGAGGTTTGACATAACTATCTCGCCTCGTGACTAATAGAGATGACTAACAAACACACACACAGACAGCCACGCATACGGGACACACAAGCGTCTTGGAGCCGTTTGTTTGCGAGTCGCTGCACTCAAGATACAGACACACAAAGTTTATCAGGCGTCACAGCGCCACTCTGGCGTCACATTCCAGCACATTACTAACAGAAAAAAAACTGCTGAGCAATAAAATTGATTGTTTTAGTAAAGCATTGACTGAAAACAGGGTCTACTAGAACTTTCCCAGGATCAAGTCTCTGACTAACTCACATTACTGTTACATTCTCAACTCATTTATTGAGCTGTGAAGTCACTGAAGAGTTTCAGTGTTTTATTAAAAAGGAAAAGATCATATTGGAAGAGATAGAAAAGATTGATGTATTTTATAAGAATGAATACCGAAAGAAATTGTTGGTTGGCTGTTGGTTCTTGTCATAAGCCAGCACAAAAAGCCTTACAGAAGTTTTCTCGTATGTATGCAGGTGTCGTTTGTGTTATAAGATTAGCCAAGTTGTGTTTGTCTACAACTGTCAGATGAAGATCAGACCTGGAAATTCCAAAGAGCTCCCAAATCTTTCCTTGCAGCTGTCTGCTATATTAGTTTCACTTACATTACTGGTGTCGAATCCTGTTTAGACTGAAGGGCCGTCTGGTGTCTCTGAATCAACTGTTACACATAAGAGAAAATTACTTCTTATTTACTGAAGTGCCACATACAAGAGGCAGATTTGAACAAATAATTTTATGAATACATGATATGCATTTCACTCCCGTGATTCCGCCAGCCGGGCTTTTAAAAAAAATCCTCTTTGATTTCTAGATAGTACTAGGGTCATAAAAGCTCGTATCGTAGTCGTATGCTAAAAGGTTCAGTGACTGTCAGCTTGCTCTTTTTGTACATCTGTAAATTCAGCCTCATGCAGCCATGAGTATGGGTTGCATTTAAAGAAAAACAAAGTAAATGGGTTTTGGAGTTGGCTCTGTTATGGTAATGGTTCAGGTCAGTAAAGATTATAGTCACAGCAGCAGCATGTGAGGTGAATGCAGCTCATGTAAAAAATTAATCACATCTCAGGGAGTTAAATTAGTGAAGCAACGGAGTGAAGCGGGTCAGACCAAGCGCTTAAAAGGTGCTTAAATGGGACTGATAGGTTTCCATAGGTCACGTTGTAGGTCAAGGGTCGTTGAATCAGTCAGCTGCTGACCTATCCAAATCCTTATTCTTTTGGGAAATTCAAACGTAAAATTACACAAAATATCACCTTATTTTGAATATGTTGTGCTGTCGTTTTGCTCTTCTTTTGGCCACACAGCTTTGAAACAAATAAATAATATAGTTTACTTTAATGTGAACAATTCTGGCCATAAAGACATGCAAATTGGAAGAAGGACCTCTATGCCCTTATACTAAACGGGTTTTAAGGGGTCAGGAACACACAACCTCCAGGGAAACCAGCCTATCAACCTAGAAGGAAACCCCAGAAGGTGCCACTTGATGCACAGTTGTACTCAATCATTCATCACTGTTTGGTAGAGTGATATTTACGCCGTCCGCCTCTCTTTTCTCCTCAAACCAACTAGCCCTAAATTTCAGCATGATGTTTTTTATTTGCACACATAAATCTAATAACTAATCCTCTACTCACAGGGGCATAACCATTCTATTCCTGGCCCTTTCTTTGGTCCCAGTGGTTAAAGCACACTTAATCCTTAAGACTAGTTCAGGGAAAAAATCAACCAAATACTTTAACAAACTATAAAACAACTGTAGAAAATCCTCTGACCACATCCACTCATTCTGTAAAGGCTTAATTCCACCATAACAGGATTTACTCCATACAGCATTACATAAAGACTATACTGAGTTATGTGATTTTAATTGATGGAAGCAAAGAAAAAAAGAGCGGGGAAAAATAAGGTCCATACCAGAAAAGGAGAGCAAATTAACTATTTTAATGAAACAATCATTCCACTGATTGTTAGAATTATTCATGGAAGAACACAATTAAGTTAAAACCACCAAAAATTACCTCCAGTGTTATTCAAAGGAGAATACACGGAATGATTCTTTTCTCCGCAGATTTGGATAAATTTAGTGGAAGGTTGAACCATTTGTAGTGTAAGCTGGGCTGAATATTAAAGTTGGAATAGAGAATGTGCAGTGAAAGAACGGACAGGCTGCAAAAATACTGCAAAAGATTAATATTCAAAAACTGTGCTTTCACCCTGGAGGTCAACACTGTTCAGCTGTAGCTTCCACAGGAACTTAATGCATTGTGCAAACAGTAAGCACAGTGTGAACCAAATGGTCCATTATGACAGAATATTCTTAAAAGGTAATTGGTTTTATTTAGCAAAGGAATATTGCCTTTGCCATTTTCTTTGTCCAGTCATAACCTCTCATATAATGCTAACGCAGGATCAACAGAGGTTGCAGTTCCTCCTGCTTTTTAAAGACATTTCTAAATTTCATAGCCAGTTTTGAACTGTAATGATGAGCCTGGGTGCTGAATAATTAATTTCTGATCTTGACCGTTTCCATTTTCAGCCAAACTTATTGGGCTTTTGGAATCAATTTTGCTCACTTTAATGGCATCGACACAAAATCATTGCAAAACATTTTGCAGAAAACAAAACAAAATCAAAAAAATTTCCTTGAGAAAAACAATTCGACCCCAGGTATGCACCCTTCATTTCCTAATGGGGTTCGGGATCCTGAGCAGTAAACAGCGTCAAGGAGAAAGGTCTAACGTGTCATGTACGGATATGCGCGCGCGTGCGGGTTTTCAATGATAACAGAGGGCCGCAGGAGCGTGACCCCTCGTGACCTCTGCAGAGCTGCTGGCATTAAGCTGTTTGTAAGGAGAAATAACATTTGTCTCCTGCTGTGTGTGTCAGTCAGATAAGCCGTGACCTCAAACACACCTGGGCAAGACGCCTGTCTCCTTCTGTGAGGTGAACTTCACATGCTTCAACAAAGGACTGTTTGTGAGAATCTACATTAACAGCCTGACTCATGCATACACAAACACTCCCACAGAGCATGCGTGGAGCCTTCTTTTATGTGCTTTAGCACTTGAAAGAGAAATTCAGAGGAGAAAACTGTTACAAACAGACTTATTTATTTTATTTAAAACAAGAATTAATATAGTTTTGGCCTTTTTTTATGTGGGCTGACTTTATCAACAAAAATTAGCAGCAACTTTATTAATGGAGACAACCATTCAACCATTTTGGATGTATTTTGAAATGAAAAATTATCATCAATCATGATGTTTCCACTATATTTATTTATATAAGCTGCGTAAACTGTCCTTTTTCACTGAAAAGACCACTGACCACAAAAACAAGACAGAGGACGCTGATACCAGCTCTGCCTCATCATCAACTTGTTGCGTCCATGAACTGAAACATCACTACAGGAACTAACGCATGCCAAACACACACGCATACAAAAAACTTTCATATATTACACATGCCTACTCTTGCGCCTTCTTACTCTCTCTCTCCTTTTGCAGGAACACGAACACAGTGGGTGTGTTTTTGGCTTGTCTGAAGTCCTGGCCTCTCTCCCAGACCATGAACCGTATCTATGTTACTGCTGCAGCCAAACAGTTTAGACCACTGGATGTGTGCTGGTATCGATTTCACACAACAAACATCGCCCATTTGTGTCTGAATGTTTATGTACTGGTAGCCAGAAAACACCCGCGCACACAAACACACACACATAGCTTTGTCAGGGCCTCACACAAAAGACAGTTAATGGCCAGTATGTGGAGAGTAAATATGTGTGTGTTTGTGGGAAAGGTCTCTTTAGGTGTTCCTTGACAGTTTACCACAGTGGGGGGTTTTTTGTAGGGGGGACAGATTAGTGGCACTGTATTAGGATTTCTACTAAATGACACAAAACAACAACAGAAAAGAGAAAAGAAGAAGAAAAAGCCAGAGACAAGGCAAAAACTGTGGTATCTCCACAAAACGAGCCAAGGAGAAAGCAAAAACCTTGACGCAAAATATATTTATGCCTTAAATTAGAAAATGCAAAGCATTTACTATATCTTTTTTTTTTTAAATGACCTGAAAGAAAAATAAATGATCAATACACAACCAATTCCTAAAAAGAAACAGAATACAACTTGTAAATGTGACTTCTAAATCTCAAACCCAAATTTTATGCGAGGTTAAATTTACAAAAAAGTTTTTTGCAAAGTGTTAAAACTGATGGCAACAATGTCCCCCAAAGACATTGGGACAGGACCATGATTACCACGGTGCAGGACCCCCTCCTCTTTTAACACCATCTGCAAATGGGTGCTGGGGAGACCAGTTGCTGGACTTTTGGAAGAGTGATCTTGTCCCATTCTTGTCTGAAATGCAATTAAAGCTGCTCAACTGTTCTGGGTCTTTGTCGTATTTTTTGTCTCATGGTGTGCCGAATGTTTTCAGCTGATGAAAGCTCTTAAATGCAGGCAGGTAAGTTCAGCACCTGGACTCTTCTACCATGAAGCCATGCTGTTATAATAGGTGCCGCAAGCAGTTTTGCATTGTTTTGATGAAATATGCAAGACCTTCCTTGAAAAAGACACCATTTGGATGTATATCTTGCTCTAAAGCCTGTATAACCTGTAACTCTTCAGCATTGACGGTGCCATTCCTGATGTGCAAGCTGCAGATCCACAGGCATTAATGCAACCTCTAAGGCTGATAACAAGCTGGCTGGTCTCGCTTCTTTTGGCTGGTACAGTGAACTGGGATCACAGACAGTGATTTCCATGATGGGATCATGCCTGTTTTTAATTCATTGCTGGCTGAGGGTTAGAAGATCAAAAGCATCCTCGTACTGTACCTCGCACAGAGAGATTTCTCCTGATTCTCAAAATGTTTGATGATATTATTGACTGTAGCTGAAGAGATATTCAAAGTATTAACAGTTTTAAATGGAGTAACATTATTCTGAAATTGCTTGGAGAAGTATTTTGTTTTCCAGATTAGTGAATCTCTGCCTCTCTAAGGCGCTCTTTTTATACCCAATCATGTTGCTGACCTGCTGCCAACAAATGTGATTAGTTGTAAAACATTTTTAGTACCACTTACTTGTCCCAGTCTTTTAATGTCCCAGTCCCAATCTTTGACATTTTTTGCCTCCATAAAATACAATAAGCTAACATTTTCAGTAAAAAAGGAGAAGTTTAAAAATGTCTCAGTTTAAACTTTTGATGACATGTTTTGCATGTTCTATGAACAGGTAGGTTTATGACATTTAGCAATCACTGCATTCTGTTTACATTTACATTTTACACAGCATATCAACTATTTTTTGGAAATGGGGTGACATATTGGATATAAATAAAGTATCTAAAAGAACAGAGAAAAGGTGAATTTCAGACTAATGGGGCTCGTGTTTTATGTCAGCAGGGTATCCACAGAGGGCCAGAGGGAAAACAACGGGAATGTGGGAAAGACTGGATGAGAAAAGAGTGTAAATGGGAGATGTGGTCAGAGATAAAACAAGACCTGCAAGTGCGTTGTGAGTCACAATATCCAAAGAGATACAGTGACTCAGAAAGTATCACATGTACACAAAGACACAATAACATATGGACATGTGAGGAAGGGAAAAAAAAGCATGGGAGTGGTTCTGTGAAGCCCGTAAATGCACAGAGTGTTTAAAGGTACAGTTTAATTTCACAAGATTTGTTCTTGAAAAGTCACATTTTTGGGGGAATTTGACTTCTTTACACCAGGACAGTGGATTTTAAATCAAACCATCAAGATATGACAGACATTTCCAGTTCTGGCACTGTTTAGCAATTACAGCCCAAGTTTTCAAAAGTAATCCAGCAAACTAATATAATGTTAAAGATAATGATTGCTTTTAACACTTGGATGACAATAAATATGCAATCAGTGACCTTTAAAGTCTAGAACCCACTGTGAGGTTCTCTTTTGCAGCATTTGGCTGAATCTGAGCAGGAGTTCATCCTGCTACTTCCATCAGCAGTCACATCATCAAATAAACACTAGTGACCCGGTTCCCCTTGCAGACATTAGTGACCATGCCACAACATCGCCTCCACCATGACAGATAACGTGGTATGCTTCAGATGATCAAGTGTCTTCTTTGCTTCTCCATATTCTTATCTTCCCATCATTCTGGTAAAAGTGAACCTTGTGCGGTTTTCAGAACGGTGCCGGCTCTTTAAGAAGTTTTCTGGCAAAGTCTACTCTGGCCTTCCTGGTTTTCAGTGTGATCACAGATTAGAATCTGATTCTGTGTTTATATTTAAGAAGGCGTCTCTTGATTGAAGACTTTGATGAATACCTCCTCGGTACTGTTTTTGACTTGTTTAGTTGTTGTGAAGGACTTTTCTGAACCAAGGATATAATTATACTGTAGTTCACGTTGGTCATGTTCTGTGGTTTCTCAGGTCTTTCGGTGTTACTAAGCTGGTCAATCCATTCATTATTTTAAAAATTGGTCCAGATTTCTGATTTTGCAACTACTAAAGTTTCTCATTTTTTGAGGTTATCCAGTCAAACAATCTCCAGTCTTTCCGCCTTCTTCATCACCACATCTTGATAATTCAGAGAACCAGTGAACTAGTTCAATACTTGGAATCAGCTTCAGATCTTTTATCTGCCATTGTCATAGGACAATGAAGGAACAGGTTTTACTCAGGCATGTAACTGCTTGTCAGTACACTGTCCACATTTAAGCCTCTGGAAACAGGTGACTTTGTATCACATGAATATGCAGAAAGACTTCAAGCAATACCTTTCTTTGAACCTCTTGAATTAAAACTGAAAGTCTACTTCTACTTATTTACGTGGTTATTATGCGAGTCTTTATGTAATGCAGCATTGTACAAATATCTACAGGCCTCACTGTAGATGGTTGTGTGTGAGTGAATGCGTAAAATGAATCATCCAGATTTATTTTCTCAGCTGACTTTGGCTTATACATGACGCAGTTACTGCTGCAGTAAATGAAAATGATCAAATTATATCAAATTATAATGAAACAAGGTCTTCAACTTTACAAAAAAAGAATACAAGTAAAGAAATATATCTATATCTATATCTATATCTATATATATATATATATATATATATATATCTGAATATTATTGGAGTGAACACATGTCGATCCTGAGATTAGGCCTTACTTGTGCTTGCTTTTTCCTCCCTTCTCATCTTTGAAACTCTCACAATAACAAACTGGTATCATGTGTTGTATATTCATGTGTTTACATATTTCCTACATGCCAAACAACTCAGGCTAAAGAAAATGTAGGTTATGATGTGGTAAGAGCAATAACATGCCAGCGTATTAAAAATATGTTCTTTTTTGGTAAATCTCAAAGTAATAGCAAGCATTCTAGGGCATATCTAGAATACATACTGATTTTCCCATGAATCTCTTCATTATATATTATCATAGCACCAGTTTTATGTTTATTCACCCCTCTGACATGCGCTGCCATCAGTGCTCATGCTCAAACTCTATGACAGATTATCTTCCATATATTGAAAGATTAATTTTGCATCTTTCTGGCAATGTCAGAGGTCACATCTGTGCATTATGTGGTTATATTTAATCCATGTCAGAGATGTACACATTTCTCTTGAAATCTGTGTGAGGAGGTCACACTGTGTATTTGCTAAAGGAACATTTGCTTTAGTGCAAAGTATGCCAGGAATCTGGTCTCAACCATTCAAATGGTGCTGCAGCCAGTAAATTCTGAGTTGGAAATGCTTAACCTTTTAAAGCGATGTCGTTTCAAATGAGAGCTTACAGAAAGAGAGTCGTACAGTAAAGAAAAAGGAGATGAAGAAAAGAACAGATCAGTGCTGCTATTCGAATATGTACATTTTTCAGCTAAAAGAAAAGTATGGTTTGTAATAGCCTCACATTTATGAGCCATAGCAACAATAATCACATCTATTAATGGCATCAGTACACTGTTGGAGGCTGACATGCACACTGGGGTGTGTCCGTGTATACAGGTTCACGCCTGGATTTCTGCCCGCATTTTCAGAAACGCTTTATACTACGTTCTTTTTTTGTTTTTTTTTAAAAACCCCACTGCTGTGCTAAACTGCTGTGTGTGAACAGCAAGTGAAGAGTGCCAAACAGGCAGGAGATATTTTTTACATATTAGAACAATACATTAAAAACATACATAAATGGATCATATAGTGGAACACCAGGTCTAAGATAAATGAGTAAAGATCCAAGTGTTAATGGTGTTTTATTAGTGTTTAACTTAATGGTGTTCAGCAGATATCCATCCACTTATGTTAAACACCTAGGGCCTGCTCAATAAATTTGTAGTGTAAGTCAACGTGTGCATGTTACTTTATACTGGTTGTTGTTATCCATCCTCCACAATACTACTGAATTATAGAGGAAGGATAACATTCTCTGTTGCCTGGCAGAGATGTCATTGGCCAGTGGTGATGTCAAAGAGAGATAATAGCACATCTAGGCCTATGAAGCGAATCATCCAAACCTAAGAGACACTAAAGTGATGCGGTACTGCTTGGAAAATGTGCCTTAAATATTTCAGTAGGATAATTAAGGCAATATAAGGAATCTGAGCACAAAGACGGGCAGACAACAGTTTGCATAACCAAAAACAGTTCATCAACTCTCAGCTAAAAAGCAATGATCCATTTTAAATTGTATCTATACCTTAAAGGAAGTATAAGGAAGGAAGTGTAGAAAGAGAGCAGCATTGCTAGCCAAAAAGAAAGATGTTCTCCCAACACCTATGAGCTGTTCTGATAACTTACGACAGCGGTCCCCAACCTTTTTTGCGCCACAGATCGGTTTATGTCCAACAACACTTTCACGGACCAGCCTTTACGGTGACACGGATGAATACAACTTAATAAAACCAGTACCGGTACCCAAAACAAAATGGAGATTTATTCATAACACACAGAAAAAGACCCAGGGAAACAGAGTCAATGATAAAAAGGATGAAAAAATAACGCTAAAACCCCTGAAAACCATGAATTTCACACCCGAGCCTCAAGTCTCCCACCCCGGTACCGGTCCATGGCCCAGGGACCGCTGACTTACGACACACAGTTCCTGTTCAAGTATATAATGAGTAACAAGTGAGGAGGAGAGTGTGTGTATCCCTATGAAGGTGAAAGTTTTAATATGTCCCGAGTTTGTAGTTGTAGTCACATGCTTATATATGCATTTGCACTCATAGACATAATCAGTCAACTGGGAGTCCATATACTGCCTTACCTTTCTTTAAGGAAGTCTACCACTCGTTTGAAGTCGTCAATGCAATATTCTCTCTTCATATCCATCAGTACGCTATCAGAGGCTGACTGCACGGGAACGTGGAGGAAGGCATAGACGCGTGGATGATTCAAAATCTTGGCCATCTCCTAATGACACAAATGGGAAAACATTAAGGAGGTAACATTATTATAACATGCTGATTTTTGAATGTTTCATTTGTAAGTGTGACTCTATTAGTGATTGTGGATATGCTATAACACAGCAGTGGATTTCTAACAAGTTGGGATACACACAGAACAGGTCACCATTCTCTCACAGCACTAACAAAGAAAGCGAGCTCACGTCCACACCTCCGCATCGCCAATTAACCCATCATGCAGCTACACGAACATACAAACTTCACAGAACGTAATGTCCATTAATTATTGATTTCATGACACAGATCAACACCTTAAAAACTAAAACGTGCAAAAGGAGAAAAACAGGAAATGTGAAGGCTCACTGAAGCTTCTGGTGAATGATAGCCGCTGGCTTTGAATAAAATAAAAGTGCCATTAACATTCCTGTCTCTTCCTGCACTCTTTTCACTCCTGCACTCCTTTCAGAGCTTCTACAATACACAGCTTACATCCTATATTTATTTATTTTTTTTGTATTTTTCCTTTTCATATCGGAAATTTAAAGTCCTAAGAGTCAAGGTTGCTCCAGTAGGGCTTCTTTATGTCTGGAAAGTCAAGAGCTTTTACTGAAGAATGCAGGTCCTATTTTCAGATCAAAGCAGATTCAGAAGATTCTTCATTTGATTTTATTTCAATAAAAACCCTCTATCCGACAAATCAAAAGAATATTTCAGCCAATACACAAGGCTAAGTCCACAATCTTATATGAGAAATGGTGGGGAAAACAATTTAATTGGGGGGAAAACACCCAAAAGAGTACTTTGGGTGTCAAATAATTTTGCTAAGCTAAATTAAAACCATTGTTTCTGTGCACAAACATGTATTTACAAAAAAATCAATGCTTTTACAGGAATTTGAAAAACTGAATTCACCAGGAGCAACACTCAAGTATAACATGCACCCCAACTCTAATACTTTTAAGAACACTGCAGTTAAATGCACTACAGTAATTAGGGGACTTTGCAAGGTTTTTTTTCTTCTTTTCTTCTCACTTTTAATTTCCTCAGTAATAGAACTGGAGAGAACACAGATGTCAGATTTTTCTGATGGACATAATCAGGATGCTATCATCACCATGCTAATCACCATAAGAAGGCGAAAAAGAAAAGGAGAGGGGAGGAAGAAATGATTTAATGATTTCCTACAAGAACGTACTGATTGCAGTCCGTCTTCTCAATTAAGATCTATTGTAGAATGTGCTCGCCTTCTTACGCAGACATTAAAGCATATGTGTGCATGAACACACACGGGCACAGCTCAGTATCAGCGCCACGGGGGGTTGACCGCTGCAAGCTCCAAATTAGAAAGAATTAATTTGGTTGGAAAATGGAGCTTGATTGGTGACAGAAATCAGGCTACTGCATGTATCTGTAAGTGGGTGAGTTAGTGTGTAAAAGAAAAACCATGAAAAAGAACATGTATTTATGTGTTTTTAAATGTATTATGAACCAGAGTAAATAGCAGAGTGATGGATTCATAGTGCCTCTATTTCTAAGTGTAGATGCTTTATTGTGTATACTTCAAATTTCTGCTGTGAAGCTATTTTAGAGTCCACAACCGTCAATGGCACCAGAAGAAAGAAGCAAAAACTACATGCAAAGCCTAAAAAAAAGGGATATTCCACATAAAATGTGATGAATTAATTTTGTACTACAATAATAAAATATACTTCAAATGGTAAGGTTCTGTTGTTGTAATACATTTTAAATACTAATGTAGACGTACTACTATTGCAACAATGTATCTACATGGAAAACGTGGGCCTTTCTAAAGTGTAACCTTTGACCTCTGACTGTCTCTTCTATTATTAAGTTACAATCCTCTAATGTGGTTTTCCTGGCAAGTAGAAGTGACCTATAAGATCTAATGATGGCTAGCAGGGAGAGGGTATTTATTAATGCACACTTGTGTGCTTTGAAGAAATATATGTGTAGTAATGAGTTTCTTTTGAATCAGAATAAAAAAAACTTTAATAACCACTAAGGAAATTAGCAATTATTAAAGGGTTATAGCTGCTCCAAGACAATAAAGGTAACAGACTGAACTAATTAAATAATACAATATATTACAAAGTTTGCAAAATATATACAAATAACTCTAACCTGTAAAACCTTGTCATTTGTTATTTTACTGTAGAGCATGTGTAAAAGGGTGTAGCTACTGCAGTGTGTACTGTGCATTAGATGGAGGAGCTGTAAAGGGAGATGATGAGATGAAAAGTCGCACTACATTCAGTCTTCATGTCTACTATCTATCCCGGAGCTTCCCCTAAATTAACAGTATTGCCAATTACCAAAATCACTATTTATATCTCTGTAATGATTAGTTCACCAGTATGTAAAACAGTTTAATCAAAATTATATGTTTTAATGTTGAAATATAATTATTGTTTCTATGCACGAATTTTCAAATTTGCTGTTCTACAAAAAGTAGTTGGAAAAAAATGTTAAGAACATGATTATTTTTGGATTAAGATGCCAAATTATTCTTATTTAATTGCATTCCTGAACAGGAAAAAAGTTGTTTTAGTGGCTGAACGTTATGCTTGATTAATTTCTGACTTTTCAGAGGAATCTAGGATGTCGGCTGAAATGCGGGTATGAAAATGTGAATTTGGCTCGTTTACTCACAATATCATTTTTGTTAAAACGGGCAGATATTGACTCAAAAAAATTGTGGTGTCGTGTTTTTATGACAGCTAGTTAAGTACATTTGTTAAGAGTATGTGTATATGTATGTAGCTGGGTGTCAACACAGTTTCAGGAGACTTCCCTCACATGGATCATTTATCATGCACTTGACTGTATTAATAGAGATCTGCAAATGATGTTGCAAATCCCAGAAGACTTGAGGATCTTTAATATTTCACAGCTACCAATACTAAATGTCAAAGTGTAAATGATGCTGTGTAAAAAATGGTTTTTAAAAAACAATATGATATTCAATAACTACGTGCTGCCTTGATATTGATCATCTTTAGAGTTGTGATAGTTTTCAGATCAAAGCAAAGCTTTGTTTTCTTTATGCAGGAATATTGCAGTTCAAGTCTGTACTGAAGTTTTTATACCTCACTCCCTGTAGAAGTGACACAGTCCTAATTTGCATGTTGGCTTCATTTGTTGACACACCATTTCAACGTGGCTTTAATTGCTTCTACCATGGCGATGATGTTGTCTTCCAAAAGGTTCGCTTTTCTCTTAATATTCCCCGACTACACCCTCATTTATCCTGGTGTCATGTGAGGGTAAAAAGGATGTGCCATTAAGTTTAGTCTAAGATTTATCAATCACATATGCTCAAGTTACAATCTGGGATCCTTCAAATGTGCCCAAGCAAGGTTTTATGATCAGTCAACTGTAAACTTTTTTGTGTATTTATATATTTATAAATC
Organism: Haplochromis burtoni; assembly: GCF_018398535.1. Lineage (NCBI taxonomy): Eukaryota > Metazoa > Chordata > Actinopteri > Cichliformes > Cichlidae > Haplochromis > Haplochromis burtoni. The sequence goes on from NW_024582503.1 coordinate 435,465, forward strand.
AGCCTTGACCAATACCGTTTTTGTTCTTTAACCCAACAGGTCTTCATCTGCAAAAAACAAAACAAAACAGTCTTTTCATCTCTGGTTGATCAGCGCAAATAGACACACGAACACAGAAAAGATTGAGTTAAGCGAATTAGCTCAAAGGATCTGATATCGCCCCCCTCAAATCAGATATCACTTAAAAGAAAAGAAAAGAAAACATATGTGGGGGGAGAGGTGATGAAAGTCGATTTAGCTCCAAGCAGCCTCAGCACGTGACTACAGACGTTTCACAACAATTTCCCAGAAAATATGCTTACCCTAAACTTTGTGCTTTTCCGTTTCTTTTGTTTGTGTATCTTTTTCCTCATCCTTTTCATCATTCACTCTCCCTTCTTTTTTGTGTTTGGCGCTTAAAACACGTGATAGTCATGTTTTGAATACTGCGGGTTTCAAAAATGAATCTTTCTTACTTTCTCTCTAAGCAGGCTGCTGAAAGTCAGGGTCAACTTTGTTTGAATCAAGTCATCTCTGTATAGCTTGTGACTGCAAATATGTTATTAATCAAGCACATCGCACAAAAATGAAATAAATTCTAAACTCTGCAACCCAAAAGAAATCGACCTTAACTTTCCAAGTGAAATTCGGTTGAATTTAAACATTTGAGAAAAACATACATGGTCAAACGGGCCAAAGGGGATCAGTTCAATGTAATTCGGTCTCCTCGGGGCAGCGGGATGTTGTATGCGTTATTCATTGCACAGCTTAGGGGAGACACAAAGAGTCAGATGTGTTTAACCGTGAGTGTTTTTTAGGGAGCACTAACTGAACGCGTCCTACACATATTCAAAAATGAGAGCGTACTTATTCACTAATAGCAAGTGCTGTTTGTTATAATAGCAACATTACGTTTGACACTTCGGAAAATAACAATAACACTTTAAGACTCACTCAAACACAGTTCAAACTACACAAAAAGGTGATGAGAAAAAATTCTCAATGTTGTTGTTCAGAAATAAAGAAGCACCGACTCACAAGCATAAAGCCAGAAGAAAAATGAAAAATGGCCAATGAAGAGACAAAATCTTCTACAGTTATTTTTGCAGCAAAAAGGTTCAAGTAATAAATGTGAAAAAATACATGCTTTACTTGTTATTTGTGCCGTCTTATCATTTGAAATTGGACAGAATCCTTTAAAACTCAAAGCTTTGAAAGATGAAATCAATTCATACATTCAGATTACCTGAACCTCTAAAAATACATATCTTTTAATATCATGTGTCACCCAGTGAAGTCTGTAGAGAAATCTATTCCCAGGACAAGTCAGTATTTGTGTGTACATGACCAAGCACAACCACACTTCAGAAAGTGAAATCCCTCTGGTATTATACATTTTAAACACTTCAAGCTGTGCTTGATTTTCCTTGGCATCTATACCAAGCTTGCTGCACACCTCTTAGAATGAAATGCATTGCACGGTTAAAGGTGAATTGGGTGTATGTGTAGAATTTGTCATGTGCAAGTGTTTTCTGTGACTGTGACAAACTTTGTTTTTAAGGGGACATGCACAACAAGTCACTCAAAAATACAACTAAACTACAGTCTAAAGGCGCAACAGAGGCACATCCGAATAGCTTTGCTGTGAGCTTTCATTTGGTTTAGTTCCTCACACAAAATGCTACATTAGGCCTCTAATGTGAAGAGGCTCCCAAAGGCTTCATTAAAATGAAAATGGATTGAGAGGGTGTTTCTATACAGCTGCCCTTGAGCCCGGGCAAGAGACGGTTGTGGCTATGTTTCTGTGAACGGGTGTCTAGTGTATAATCATTAGTGTATGTATGGGACAGACCTTTTGCTGTGTTACAGCTATTTGGTAGTTTATCAGGGCACACAGGGAAATGCTTCTGATAAGTGATAAAAGTGGGAGGGAAAAAAATAAAAATAAAAAGCAACCAAATAAAATGAAATATGAACTAAAATTACCATATTTTTCAGACCATAAGGCGCACCCGGATTATAAGGGGCGATCGTGGCTCACGGTTTGGGAGTTCGTCTTGTAATCGGAAGGTTGCCGGTTCGAGCCCCGGCTCGGACAGTCTCGGTCGTTGTGTCCTTGGGCAAGACACTTCACCTGTCGCCTACTGGTGATGGCCAGAGGGGCCGATGGCGCGATATGGCAGCCTCGCTTCTGTCAGTCTGCCCCAGGGCAGCTGTGGCTACAACTGTAGCTGCCTCCACCAGTGTGTGAATGTGAGAGTGAATGAATAGTGGAATTGTAAAGCGCTTTGAGGGTCTCGAAAAGCGCTATATAAATGCAATCCATTATTATTATTAAGCGAAACAAAACAGCAGATAAGTCAAACTTTACTCAACTCATTCTTCTTGCTTCCTCCACTTCGTACCATTGATCATTAATGTTGATTCTCTCGCAGCTGCTCTGTTCCCATGTTGTTGCAGTATATTATATGACTAACCTCTGATTGTGGATGGATTATCTCAGTTGTTCTCCTGACTGAAGTTTGGTCTGTTTACAGCAGCCTGTCACGTTAACTTCTATCGGAAAAAACTTACATCGTCTAGACTTTACTGATGTTTTTGTTATGCTAACATAGCTGTGTCGCTAGCGATCACATAGCACATCTACTACCGTAACTCGACAAGTCCATAGCGGTGCAATTTGGAAAGATTAAAGGATTTTAGTGATCCTTAAGTATGGACAAACGGTAAGGTTGAAAGAGGAGTGAAAGAAGCCATTTAGTCCACTGTGAGCGACCATCTTTGAACAGAGGCGGTGGTTTACGACACCAACTCTCTGCCATCTATAATCCAGTTTTGAGATCCCTCCCCAGACGCCTTAACGCCCACTCACATCCTGGGCCATCTGACCTCAGGAAATCACATGATAGGGTGGGGCCAGGTTTCACAATGAGCTCACCCGAAACCCTGGCTGATTGTGACCCACACCCGTTTCACACCTTGGCTCATGTGATTAGGTAGAGGATCATCATCAACTTGATGATGAAAACTCACTGGCATCACTAAGGGAGCAAATTTCACTGGTTGACTACCTACACGGAGATTTTATTTTCACACCTCATTTGCCATTTCTAGTATAGATTATTATAAATCGCCCACACATAAAGGCTCACAGAAACACATCCACACTTATCTGCACCACACACACACACACACACACACACACACACACACACAGTGGTCAGATGTGGCTGTACTGTGGACAGACACAGATTCAGATGGGTACATGGCAGAGAGGTAGACAGAACGAATTTTAAGTCAAGTCACTATATAACTGAAGGGGGGGGGGGGGGGGGGGAAATGAGGAGAGAGAAAAACAAAAAGTGGCACTGTAGAGATATTTTTACGTGAAGCTACTCAAAAACGAAGCACTGATAGCACAATGCAATCAACTAAAATGTCAGGGAGAAGTGGCCCGTGAGAGCAGATTGGGCCTTTAACTGCTCCAATCAGCAAATGGTTCTACTGGCCTGTCTACATCTGTCAAGAAAAACAGGCTGCACATAGGAAGAAATTGTGTGCTCTTGTGTGACAAAAGGAGACAGTGCAGACGCGTTGATCTGTGAGTATTTGTGAGAGAGGGTGATCTTTAAAGGGGTAGTGGAGAAGTTACTTGGCCTTTTCAGCTTCAATCACAGGGATTCGGTATGATGCCATTATATAAGTGCTAGCGTTCTTCAAAAGAAGAGACAGCAGGACATCATTCAGCCTTTAAGATGAACAATAAAAATACTCTGGAGACTCGGCCTTCTTCATCGCCACGCCACTGACGTGATTACCATCATCACGACTTCAATTGGAGAAAATAGACAAAAGAGGTTATGGACGAGTAATTAGGAGAAGAAAAAACTAAAAGCAAAAGGTGAAGGGAAAAAGATTAAAAGCGTCAAAAGGAGAAAATGAAGAGCTATACTGAAAAAGAAGGAGCTGCAAGAGGAAGCAAAGAAAGAAGGAAAAACTTTGAGGAAGGAAGCTCGCAAAGACTTTCAAAAGACTTTTTTCTTAATGACTGTCAGTACGCCCTTATTTATGAGTAGGACTGCAAAAAAGGGAAAAAAGGACAGTGTGGAAAGGGTAGCAGACAAGAGGGGGGAAAATATGGATACGAAAGGGTACATAGGGAACAAGAGCAACATAAGACAATGATAAGTTAAAGAAGACCCTCTTTCCTTATGTAGGTTAATTGGGTGAGGAATTAAAAAAGCAAAAAATATATAATTCAATCCAACACATGGACATTAACAATAAAAAGGGCTGCTAGCATATGAAATTATTCTTAATACACACACACACACACACACACACACACACACACCAAGTGACTGTGTCTTCCAAGTGTGTTTCTAATTATCAGTTAATTGTTATTCCCTATCATTAGGAGGGTGGGTTTTTAATTGTAATGTAGCCAAGCAGAAAGCCTACCTATACATGTGGGGGACAATTAGCCACCTCCATTAACCCCTGGTTAATTACAACCTCTATAGCTGCTTCCCACAGCACTTTTCCCACTGCTTTTTACCCCTCGTCTCTATCCCCAGGCCTTCATCCCCTTACTTTTTTACATTTCTGCCCTCATTTCATTAATCAGTGATCCCAATCATCTTTGATTGTTTGATTCAAAGTATCTGTTATGAATTTATTTTTTAAAGAAAAAAGGAAGAAGAAAAAAAAAGTTCTGTCATTTGCTTTTTCAAGGTTACCATTACCCAGTTCATCCTCTGTTTCATCCACTGACATGTTTCTCCTCTCCTTTTTCAAACCAACTGTTTTTAATCAGGGCTGAAATTATGAATGCAAACAGGCAACCAGAGCAAGAATAATAGGACTGAAAAATAAGCCAGGAATTAAATCTATCAAGGTCAGCAATCACGTTTAATATAACATTAAAATATTAACTAGAATTTGTACAAAAGGTCCCACTTCCTTGAGTTTTATCCCTGTCATTGAAGCAAAAGTTCACGTGTGATTTTATTCCCAGCAGAACATTGCTTAATAAGAATTGTGACATTGTGTAGGAAGTGTTCAAACACCTCAGTTTTAAGGAAAGAGAGGTTTTCCGATCATTAACTCATTGTCCCAGGACAGGATTTTAAGAGTGCAGTACATTACCTTCTATCATGTTTTACAGATAATTTGTACAAAAATCACAATGTGACCAAAACAGAACAAACCAAGAAAAACAAGGAAGTTGCTTTTCAATCTAAGTGGCTGAAAAGTAACTTCCTTTGAGATAAAGTAATCAATAAATAAAGATTAAAAGACTCAAGTCGCAAAAGAGCTGTCAAAAGCAGGCCACAGAGGATGAGCGGTGTATCTATAGCACTTCTCAGGAGCCTTAACACGGGCAAACACTTACGGTGGGTTAAGATAGACCTGCAACGTACAGTAGATGAACAGATGAACAGGAAGGAAGATGCAAAATATCAATTTATCAAACACATACTGACAATGATGTCTCAAGTCACACCTACTATATTGGATCAACACCATGGTAGGCGATGAAGTGAACTAGCACAGCACAAGCATGACACTCATCGTCGCAACACGATGCTCACCATTATGCTATCTGTGCTTATTATATCAATATTTTGATGGCTGTAAGGTAGGTTTAGATTAGACTAAAAGCAAACGATGTCACACCCTTTCTTGCACTACTTTATAGCAGGTTTGCACAGACCATCAGTTTTCTTGGTGTTTCATCACATACTCAGTCCAAATGTATCCAGTTTTTATATTCTTCTCATTACCAACAATGCAAGATTTAGGTTTAACAAAATATTCCCAGAAAATCTTGACACCACCAGCTGCCATATAGCAGTGAAAAAGTCAGACTGAATAACAGCTCGCTCCCCTAGCTGAGACTTTCTTAATGACCTGAATGCAGGACCTCGGGGTAAAAATGCACCACGCTTTACCTTCTCTCACAAAATTGAAACAGGGAGCTGATAACGGTTGTTAAACGCACTCATCTGGCAAATTATAACTTCAACCCTTTTCCATTATTGGTTTATTTTCAGAGTGATGGCACAGTGATGATCTGTCAATGGTGATCTGTCAATGTCAAAAGGCAACTTGCTCTTTTTCACATTTCTCTGGCAATGACTGATAAAAAAGAGCAGACTACAAATCCCCACAGCAGCAAAATTTACAGGAATACCAAATGAAGTAGAGAAAGTCTTAATTGATGGCAAAACCCTGATGTAAATTTACAAGTCTAACTTTAATTAACCAATTAATAATCTAATTAACTATTTCACAGACTCCTGAAGTTTGCTAGAGAGTGAATAATAATGAAATAATTGAAAAGAAAATGAACTGGTTGCAACAAACAATGGACCAGGAAACAACATGTTGGCATGTGTCATCTATCCAGATAATCTGGACAATGGAAGGACTTTTTTTTAAAAACACACATTGCAATCCTTTGCACTCAATACATGAATATGTTATTTAAAAAGAGGCACGACTGTCAGTTCATGAAAACCGATAGAATAAAATAATGTGTTGTGTCTCCAACACAAGTTAGTTGTTTTAAAAAAAAGGGGGTAAGGCAGAAAAAGATTTAAATGGCAGAAAATTCATGTCTCACAGACATGCAAATACACAAAGAAGTCAGGGCTAGAGATCGAGAGAGAAAATAGAGAGGGGTAACAATGCCCATTGTTCCATTAGAAAAGACAATAATGATTGATAAAATGAGGTTACTAAAGAGGACACAATGGTCCTTAATTGACTCATTAGGGAAAGAAGAGAATGAACTAATCAGCAGAGAATGAGTGCTGCAGCTAAACTGCTTGGTAAGCAAAACAGAAAGGCTTTTACTTTATTAAATCTAGGCAAAGCAATATTGTTTGTTCACAGAAAGAGCCCGTCAGGAGAAAAACAAAGCAGGTAAAAAGGAAGTGTGTGGAGTGTCTCTGTGTTTTACTTTTATTAATACCGCTGCATTATTATATTTGATAGGACTCGTGGGTGAAATTGGGGAGGTGCTTGTGTGTACTGCGCATACCTCTAGGTGTTCCAGGATATATGGTGGATTCGTCATCCCCAGCCTTAGCATGGCACCTTCGGGAATCTCCTCCACCAGTCTCCACAGCAGCGTGGGCAGGTCTGTCCCTATGTCTCTACCGTAAGCACCGGTGTCCTCACTGGTCAACCAGATCTCGCACACTCCCTCTACAAAGGCACACACATATAAACATGCTCATTAACCATAGTAAATTCATTAATTCATATGAAGTAACAGCCACCAATAACCACCATCAATAATCAAAGCAGGCTGCGTATTAGTTCCCAAGTGGGAACAGTTTACAGTGACTGTGGGTACTGTTGTACTTAAGGGAATCTCATGTTAACATTTCACTAATTTGATTAAAAATAACCTTACCTACTGAAGGTAATGAATGAAAAACATGTAGGCTGAAACCTGAGGGAGATATTTGACTGTTAAATTAACTGAATCAAGCATTCCACTTTAGAGTTAATGTTTAGCTTGTGTGTGCGTGTGTTAAAATATCTTTTTCCTGTTTAACGACTTAGTTAAAATTCTCCATGCTGCTTGTGCTAGGAGGACATCGCTCTCCTCCACCACGTATTATCCAAAGTTGATTTTAGCGCTACATATTTGAAACTTTCAAAACTTTGGCTAATTTGAGGTCAGAAGTTTGCTGATAGCATTCTGCAAACTGCTTCGCGGTCCTATTTTTGACATCCATACAGCCCGTTATGGCTGTCTGCTTAAAATAAGTCCAATTAACAATTACCGTCTGTGCTCCTGACTAATGAGTAACACCTGAAAAAGCTTTAAAATGCCCTTCGTAAAACTCTCTTCTGCTCTCGTAGCTATAATTCTCTGCGGGAGTCTCCTCACATCACATTATTTTCTTCTTCTTTAAGCAACTGTCAGAATAAACGTAAAAGTTGGTTTTTACTCTGTTTTACTTCCTTCTTCATCTGTTATTAGAAATACTAATGTAAATAGTTATGACAGCCAAGCTCAAGCTCCAAAGGTTCCATGTCATTATCTCACCTTCTCTCAGGTATCATTATTTCACTGCCACTCTGAAGCTTTTGTTGTCATTGCTTATATATGCCAGGTCTTTGATAGAAACCCCATTTATGACAGTCACTGACAAGTATTAAAAATACCAGTGTTGTAAACATGGATTGCAGGAATGTGAAGGTCAAATTCAGCAAGAGGGGGTGATCAACTGGCTTCATGCTAAATTAGAGCAACGCTCAGCGCTAGAGCTTAATGAGCTAAGTGTCATTTGACTGCAGGTCCGGAAATGGCTGAGTGTCTGTTTAAGCTATGTGTTAAGACATATTATATCACACAGGCACACATAAACACATTTGCACTTGCAGGGGGACAAGTATTAGGTACACACACGCAAATGCACACAACCATCATTATCATTAGCTGTGCAGAGACAGACAGAAAGATGCATGTGGTCATACCGTTTGGCTAATTGGACAGTGTGTGTATGTGTGTGTGTGTATAGAGGTGAGCATGGGCCAGATAGATTAAAAATGATGACGGTGTAATTGTCTCGAGTCGAATTAAAGCATTTCCAGAGCTCATCGTCGACATTAAGAAGCACTAATGATTTCTGTCGCCAGCCGCGTCTAAAATCGCAATCAAATGCATCCATCAATCACACATGCTTAAATCATATCAGGCCAGCATGCACACTGTATAAGAATATATCAAGATAGCTTCAGTGTGCAATTAATCCGATGCATATTTCACCTTCGGACAATATTTAATAATAACCTAGTTCATTAAACTCCCTATCATTATTTAATTCATTCAATTTATTATGCTTAGAAAGTACGTTTTTAAGCAACGTGTCTCCTCACAGGCATAAGACCTTCCTGTCTGCTGCTGGCCACCAGACATCTTCAAACCACCCCAGAGGTTGAGCATATCTCATATAGACGTGTTATCTTCTAATATTAATTTGTAATGGTGTTTATTTACTGCAGTATTTACTGTATTTATTTAATTTGTCACATTCCCATCTTTTAAAGGTAAAGAAAAGCATTGACAGCAATTCCATGGACAGCTCAAATCAGCTTGTTTGGGCTCAGTAATACCAATGTCACTACCAAGTCAAGGACCTTGACTGCATCATCTACATACCAGTAATGACCCAAACCAGCACAATAACAGTGTCCTTTTCAGCTTAACTGTTGCAGAAAGACACTGACCAAATGATGGCCTCATTCACAGCCAAACGTACTTTGAAATGACCTCTGAGCTAAATTGCTTCCTTCCAAAACAACATTCTTGTGATTCCAGTCCAATAATGCTGTACAAATAGTAAGCATATATATTGTTTGCTGTGAAATATTTCGGAATCCCCTGTTAATTATGTTTTGAGCAGGGTGATGCTTTGCAAAAGTCTCTTATGTTTACTCAAGGCCACAGCCATGCACAGATCTCCAGCTCAACTCAATAACCTACCCAGTAATTTGCCCTTTTGGCTTGCTTCTCGGTTCTTTTGTGTCAGGTGTGCCAACGGTGTTATTGTTGGCCAAATACAGAGAGGAGGCAGCTATTAGGAAATGCCTGCCCTTCTGTATCTGGTCTTATACAAGCTGCACATCTGCTTCCTCTGCTTTTGTTTACGTGTAGTGACGAGAGGTCACAGTGGTGAAGGGCTGACAATTGTCTCCTGTCAAGATGGTGCAAAAAAGTCACGATGTCTGTCAGGAGACATTTGTGAACCTAATAGCGCATTAGCCATTGCTTTTCATAATGTACTTGAAAATAATTTATATACAGTACGCCTAATTGCCATCATTATATTATCTGGCTGCGAGTGGTTTTACTTCAATAAATACTTTCTGGTAAGTAGAAAGTATGTACACTGCTGAATGGTTTAGGAAATACTGTTCTGAGCACATTTTGGCCTCTGATACCATTGAGAAATATGAATATTGATCATGTACTATCATTGTTTTATTTTATTTTTTTTTAATATGGGAAGATGAATCCCATGCAACAAAGTCAGGAGGGACAAATTTCCACTGTGCTTTGGCCTGTGCGTGTTGACATTACACATTAACATTTGACCCAAGTCCTTTTTCCAACCACTTTATGATGTAGTTTGATGTCAGAGCAGTTCCAAACACGGGTGGGTTTTCCTAAACGCTATTAACATTCACTTCATCCTGACAAAGCATAGCACAGACAGGGGAGTGAAAAAGCATGTCAGGATTTTAAAAAGTCCTGATATGCAAAACAAAATCAAACAAAGGTAAAACAAAACACTCAGTGAGATAGATCTGCACTTATGACCGCATTCCCAAACCTACAAGCTGAGAGAGAAAGCTTGACCACAGAGGAAACAGTTGCACGCATGTCCAAGTTCCATTCGTCTTTGTCCAAGAACAACACCATCAGTGCGCCTGAATAAACCATACAAAGCCATCATCACACCCGGTCTCGGTCAAATACTTGTTTGCTGTGTCTGGGTTTGCTTTTATGGACAAGTTTTCATTTTAGACTAAATGTAATGAGGACATTTCTATACTTGCAATTATATTTTGGCTCTTATCCTCACAATATGAAAGGTGCTTCCTAGACACAGATTCTTCCCCATTAATCTGACAGCACCTCATAGTGTCAGCTGTATGCCTGAATGCAGCACTTGTTCAACTTTTTCATTAAAGTCAAAATGGACATCTTGCAATGGTACGGTGCTACGGTCTAGGACCGTACCATGTTGCATCTTTCAACATGGTACGGTCTGCAGGCACTCTGTAACAAGTATTTGCCCCCTTCCTAATTTCCTAGTGTTATTTCTCACACTTACGTGTTTCAGATCATCAAAAAAATGTTAATATCAGACAAAAATAACCAAAGTAAATAGAAAACGCAGTTTTTAAATGATGATTTCATTGATTAAGGGGGAACAGTTATCCAAACCGCACTGGTCCTGTGTGAAAAAGTAATTGCCCCTCTTGTTAAATCATGAATTAACTAATTTTTTGGGAAAGTTGAGCTCAGTTTCACTAAACACACTCAGGCCTAATTACTGGCAGACCTGATGAATCAAGAAATCACTTAAATAGAACCTGTCCGACAAAGTGAAGCAGGCTAAATGATCCCAAAAAGTAACAAAGTCACTGAAATATCAGTCTGGAAAGGTTAAAGCAATTTCTATTTATTTTCTTTGGGACTCCAGTGAACCACAGTGAGATTCATTATACAAAAATGGAGAAAACTTGGAACAGTAGCGAAGATTCCCACGAGTGACCGGCTGACAAAAATTACTCAAAGAGCATATTGATGAGTCGTCCAGGAGGTCAAAAAAGAACCAAGAACAACTTTAAAGAACCACAGGCTTCACATGTCTCAGTTAAGGTCAGAGTTCATGATTCAACAATGAGAAAGAGACTGGGCAAAAATGGCATCCATGTTTCAAGGAGAAAACCACTGCTGTCCAAAAGGAACACAAAGGCTCGTCTCATATTTGCTAGAAAAACATCTTGATGATCCCCCCTAAGATATCTGGAAATATATTCTGTGCCTGACGAGACAAAACTTTTTGGTTTGAGTGGCGTTACATTTGGCATGAAAGTAACACAGAAATGGAACATCATACCAACAGTAAAATGGTGGTGGTAGTGTGGTGGTCTTTTGCTATCTCGGGACCTGGAAGACTTGCTGTGGTAAACAGAACAATGAATTCTGTTCTCTACCAAAACATCCTGAAGGAGAATATCTGGCCATCTGTTCGTGACCTCAAGTTAACATGCACTTTGGTTCTGCAGCAGCACAATGATCCAAAACAGACCAGAAAGTCCACCCCTGAATGGTTTAAGAAAAAAACGAATGAAGACTTTGGAGTGGCCTAGTCAAAGCCCTGACTTGAGTCTGACTGACATGCTGTTGCATGACCTTAAACAAGCTGGAGGGTTTCACAGCATTAACAATGTGGCTAAATTACAAAAATTCTTCAAAGATGAGTGGGCCAAAAATCCTCCACAGGGTTGTAAAAGACTCATGGCCAGTTATCACAGTTGTTGCTACTAAGGGTGGCCCAACCAGTTATTAGGATTAGGGAGCAATCACTTTTCCACACAGGGTCATGTAGGTTTGGATTTTTTTCCACTTAATCATAAACACCTTCATTTAATTATTTCCATGACAGGCCTGTTTCTGTTCAGCTTCCATACTTTTTAGAAGTACATGTAATAGTCATGTTGTCATGTAAGACGTATATGTAATAATCAAAGAGGCTGGATGCTTTCCAGTGTGTCCACACTGTAATGTAAAATTACTAGTATTTCCAAACAGAGTAAACTATAACACAATTACATATCTGCTATATTTACAATCAAAATAACACAGAAATGATACAACTGATGAAGAAATTTCATTATTCCTATTGTAAGGTTAAAACTGTTGTATTTTTTGCAAAAATATGTTATAGTTAATAGGTATTATCTGAATACTAATTTTGAAAATATGTACGTAAGCACACTTCCTTTCCAAAACAAAAACATAATGATACAAACAATGATGCAAATCTGAACATGTTTAGATTTTCTTGCATTGTTACGGTTGAAGCAGTGGTCAAATGACACTGATTAAACACTTTTGACTAATTAACACTGTGAAAACTGGAAAATAGCATCAAACTATCCAAGCGTAAAAAATGTGTTATTCTAAGCAAAAAGGAGTTTTCTATCCCTCAAGCTGTTTCTAGGACATAGCTGATTAACTGAAGGTTATTAAATTGGCAATCCAAAGCCCTCTAAAGCAATCTACAGGAACTCTCCCCTGTTTCCAAAGCACTTTAATGAAGATGAAAAGTGACCAACAAATAGACAATTTAAAAAGAAAAACAAAACAGTTCAGGCATGATTCATTCAAGATAGTCTGACTAAAATCAGCAAAAGTATTGTTGAGGAAAAGATATCAAGTGGTGGACTCAGAAACACAAGATTTTATCAGTGAGAGCCTGTTTGACCAACTACACCCTGGGATACTTACACTGACCCAACTACACAGTCACCAAGGGGAAGAGTTACCCAAGAGCATAATGAACTCAAACCTTACAAGAACTTGAAAACCGAATCACAGGCATGTCACCTCAACCCACTTGAGGGGAGGTCTTTTTTGTTGTGGAAAAATTCAACTTTAATGATACATTTAAACACTGAAATATATATGTATATATATATATATATATATATATATATATATATATATATATATTATATTATTTTTTTTTTTTTTTTTTTTTTTTTTTTTTTTCAGTGTTTAAATGTATCATTAAATTTTTTTCCTATCCAATCGTTGACTCAAATATATTTCTCCACCACTGAACTACCAGCAACTATGGCCTGGGCATATTTGATTATGTGATACAAGGCCTTATATCACATATGGTGATGTGATCACTTGGTGGATAGGTAAACTGGACACACAGGAATGGTGGTTTTAAATATTTCCTACTATATTTCTTTTTCTCTATATACATTATTTGAATTGCTGTAAACATGTTACAGTATACACATGATAGAAAAGCATGTGAAACAGAGGGCAACCACGTTTGGTTGCTTTAAACAAAACATTCTACTAGTTGAATATTTGGTTGATAATTTATTCAAAATGTAACAAATAATGTGACAGCCTAAAGCATAAGCATGTGCACACCCTTGTTTTCATCAAGGTAGCTCAATTTTCACACCATGTTTAGCTATGTGTTGCTTTTAGTCACGGAAAATGTGCTTAATGTAGTGTCTGCAATCTAATAAATATTAGCACTTAGGGGGTTTCTATGACCCTGCAAATTTGCAAAAAAAAAAAAAATAAATTATATATTATATAATATATATATATATATATATATATTTATTATATATACTATATATATATATATATATATATATATTAGGGGTGCAACGATATTCGTATCGATATTGAACCGTTCGATACAGTGCTTTCGGTTCGGTACGCATATGTATCGAACAATACAACATTTGTAATTTATTTTATCAACTTTCCTTCTGACGATGCTGTCTGTGTTGAGCGCTCAGTGAATCTGTGTTCGACTACTCCGCCTAGGCTGCACTGTCGAGCGCAGATCCACTGAGCGCTCAACACAGACAGCATAGTCAGAAGGAAGAGCGCAGGGCAAGCTAGCGAGACAGAAGTTAAGCTCTCCTTGCAACAGGCAAATTGAACCTCATTCAGATCTGGCGTTTGGAATTATTTTGGTTTTCATGTGACGTATGACCCTGAAGGTAAGCGAGTCATGGACTAAAGTAAAACAGTATGTTGGATGTGCCAGCAATGCTCAATTACATGGTGTGAACTAGTGTGTTAGCGCAGTTAGCTCGTTAACGTGTTGGCCGTCTAGCCCCATGCACGGAGCGATCGGCGGTAGCTCGTTAACGGAGATTTGCCGTGTTGTGGCGTTAAGGTCATTTCAACGAGATTAACGCTGAACAGCACTAGTGGGAACACAACGAATATGACTGCACATTTACGCCGACATCATCCTAGTGCAAAGACAAAAACAACAAGCATGCTACTAACTTTAGCCGAGTCATTTAGACAGCTGTTAGCACATGATTCTCCTTATGCTGCTGAGAATATAGCCCAGAAGAAGCGGATAGTATAGCTTTTATTTTGGAAAGAGCCATTTCTCTGTAATAAACTCTCTTTTCCAAAGATGAGTGATTCCTCAATCAGATACAGGGCTTGCAATATCGCTAGCCCGACGTCCCGGAGCTAGCGATTTTTTCAGTCGGGCTACCAAAATCTATCTCTTCCCTGCCCGTCGGGCTATTGTAGAAAAAATATATGTCAATGCTTTTGCATTCTTTCAGAAATGTAGCTGGGTAATTATGTCATTGGCATCGGTGAGCCACTGTCAATATGTGACATATTGAAATCGCGTTTGAATTTGCGCTTGTTTTTTTGCTTTCGATTGCAACTGTGTATAGAGAGCGACAGCACTGATCTGTGAGTGATGATAATTTGTGCACCAATTCCTCTGACATCGTCTTATTAATCGTTAGCTTACTATGCAAACATGACAAGTGAAATCTCCCGCAGCAAGCTTAAACATGTGAGAGGTTGATCGCGCAGAGAATCGCTGAGCTTATGTGAGTGCGTGTGTAAAAGCATTTCAGTTCTGCTGAGCCAAATAAGACAGGTCAGGGTGAAGAAGTGACAGCCAAAGAAAAGCTTACCACAAAACGGAGAAGTTATGACAAATCAGACTATAAGGCAAAAAGAAAGTGCAGCTTTATGGTTTCATGGACAAAAGAATTTCTGTGGCTGCAATATGATGAGCTAAATAACCAGGGCTGCACATAAGTGGTCCGCAGGTGCGCATTCGCTGTCAAAATAAAAAACACGCACAAGGGTTAGGGTTAAATTTAAAAACTGTACTTTTGAGTTAAAATATATATTTATAATTTTAATAAATGACAAATTAAAAAGTGCATGAACATTTTTTGTATCGAAAAAATATCGAACCGTGACACCAAAGTATCGCGAACCGAACCGTGAATTTTGTGTATCGTTGCACCCCTAATATATATATCAATATATATCATAATATATATATATATATATATATATAATATATATATATATATATATATAATATCAATATACTATATATATAACATATACATATACATATATACATATATATATATACATATATAATATACACATATACATATATATATATACACATATACATATATATATATATACACACATATCACATATATATATATATACACACATACATCATATATATATATACACAATACACAAATATACATATATATATATATACATATATATATACAATATATATACATATATATATACAATATACAATATATATATAATATACTACACATACATATATATATACACATATACATATATACATATACATAATATACATATATATAAAATATCATATATATATAATATATATATATAAAATATATATATATATATCAACAAACATATATATATATAATATACACACATATATATATATATATACACAATATTTATAATATCATATATATATATATATATCTATATATCTATACACATATACATATATATATAACATATATACATATATATACATATATATCCATATCATATATATAATATATATACACATATATATACACAATATATACACATATACAATATATACATATATACATATATACATATATACATATATATACTACATATAATATATATATACTACATATATACATACATATACATACACAACATATACACATATACATATACACATATACATACACATATACATATATACATATACATATATACATATACATATATATATATACAATATACATATACATATATACATATAATATATAAATACACATATACATACATATACTACATATACATATATACATATACATACATATACATACATATATACATATACACAACTATATACATACTATATATATATATACACATACATATATACAACATATACACATACATATATACACATATACACATACATATATAATACACATACATATATCACTTACACATACATATATACTATACACATACATATATACATATACACATACATATATACACATACACATACATATATACACAAACACATCATATAATATACTACTACACACTTTTTTTTTTTTTTTTTTTACATATATATATATACACATACATATATATATATATATATATATATATATATATACACACATACATATATATATATACACACACATACATATATATATACACACACACACAGAGATAACACACACACACATATCAGGCCTGGTCTACGACTAAGCTATAAGTTTGTGAACTTGGTACCTTTGGTCAGACCGATCACAATTCCCATCTCTTCTTGTTTCTCATGGAGACCAATAAAAAGACTGATTATAAATATGCACAAACACACTTCGGGTCCCTCCAAAGAGAGATGAGTGTCAATACAGACCCAACGTGGATCGATAGATTTCCTCTTAAGTACATTCAATCTGTGCGTGCCCAGAAATTCATATGGAGGGCAGCGAAAAGAGTCAAGAGAGGCTACATATAAATGATGTGTAATCAATATTATTACAACATAACTGTAAATTGAGTGATTTCCAAATTAGATTCATACGAGCAAACTAGATTTATGCAATGAATATAATGCCAAACTAAAAGACAGCAACATATTAAGATATTATTTTTAAAATAGCAATTTGTATTTATTTCAATAAAACACTTTAAAATGACTCAGTATATAAAATCCTCACATGTGGAATAACACGTTTAAAAGGTCCAAGAGGAATTCGCACTTGTAAACACAAACCATGTCTTTTCCAATAAATCATTAAGTTCTTCATCATATGAAAATATACACACACGAAAAACACACAACCATGCAACACTTCTGTACTGTGGGTCTGACTGGAAGGCCTGTCTGACCTTCAGTCACATCAGTCCCTCCCCTATCCTACTCCATCATCCACTACCCCCTGGCTGTCTGCCTCCACAGTAAACCTCCCCACCCACCACTACACAGTAAAAGATTCTGGGGCAGATGTCAGGAAAAGCAACTTGAGAAATTAAATGATGAATGTGGAAGGAGAGGGAGAAAAGCGAGCGCTCGTGTTGTGAGACTGAATTAAGGAGAGAAAAAATTTGCTGGAAAAAGAAGGAGGGGGGAAACATTTTAGTTTAGGGATAACGGATAGATTTGTTAATAGAAATCCATTTCCCCCATAAAAAAATTCCATTCTTCTGAATTTTCATATGAAAGACATTTAAGGATTCAAACGGTACACAGAGTACGTAATTATTAGTTTAATCGGCTAACAAGTAAATATGTGTGATGTCACTTCACAATTTCATTTAATTCATCTGATATTTACGTATTCAGCAGCTTTCACAAACATTTCTAAACTTTACTAACAAACATTTTTATACATCAAGAAGCTTCACACACGTATTCAGTCTCCACTGCACACATTATCACACTGCAGCCTATGCACAAACACCACACACAGAGTTTAATTGCAGTAATTAAGCAGCTTAGTTTAGAGCAACAACTGTTGATGTGATGCGTGGGTGTCTTGGCAGGTAGCATCATCATCACGGATTAACCCAACACACACACACACACACGCGGGTATATGCAAATATCTCTCAAGCATGTTTACACCAATTACATGTATGTGTGCATGCTGCACATGCATGTTTGGTGTACGTGTGTGTGTCGCGTGCATAAGTGAATATACATGCATAGCTTTAATTAAGAGCCTACACAATCCTTTAAAAAACAACAACACATCAGCTTTAACCTACTTTTGAATAGTTTACGAACTTGCAGGCATGACCTTCTGTGCACGCCTATGCATAACGCAGAGCGTCTCAATACATCAAAGCTTGTTTGTATGTGCACACATATGTGCACACGTGATGTCACGGAAGATATGGGTCAGACACACTATATGGATATATCAAAAGTAATTGGCAAGGGAGCTCCAAGTATAATGTTTATGTGCCTATTGTTTCTATGTGTGTGACTGTAACAGTGTGTGTATATGAATACAAACAGAGTAATGGGGGAAAGATGACACATATGCATGCTTGTCTTTTCTCTGTGTGTCTGTGTGTACTTGTAGAAGCTGCCTGTTTTCCAAGATGATGAATGACTACACATGAGAGGATTGGGACCAAAAGCAGCCCTTTAACTGCCTTAAGTGCTTCACGACAGTGTTGCTTCCACTAAAATACGAGGAGTTGAGTGAATTAATGGGCAGGGAAAGATGGAGGTGGGAACTATCTGAGGATTTTTTTTATTTTTTTGCTCAAGTTTCATAATCATGTAGCATTAAAACATAAATATACCAAGGGGACAAGATTTAAAGACCACAAAAAAGAAATATGTTAATGAGTTAGCAATCAATCACAAGTAACTCGTAAAAGTTTCATGCAGCCTGACAGCCAGTACGAATGTTTAAGTGTTCAAAAAGTAATGACACAAAAATAATTTAAACGTTTGATGTTTGAATGAATTTAAAAATATCCTGACACCTGTGCAATTTAGATATTCTTTTGCATTTTTCTCCTATTTTCCTGTTATTGACACCCAATTACAATTTGGCATGAGGAAAAATGTGTAAAGGGCATCTGTGAGCAATGCATAATATGAGAAATTACATCTAATACCAAAATAACAAACATGTACAATGAGTGTCTTATATTTCTTTTTCATATGGTTGCAATGGAGTGCATGAGCCTTAACAAGACAGTGATGCAAGAACCCCAACAACTGATATACTTTAGGTAAGACTCAAAACGTCTGTTTGCATGATTGTGACAAACCATAGTGCCATTCCTTCAACAGTGAACTCTACACACAGTAGTTTGTGAGAGTCAGGAAGCAATTTTCTCGGTATGTTATGCAGGGTTATACGTTCAATTAAGTCATTATCAGCCCTCTTATAATACCAATATATATATTTAAGCATGTTACTACTAACTATGTCATTGTATAAAACCACAGGTGCTGCAGGGGTAGATGTAATTTCTGTCAGAGACTCCAAGAACTGCAAAACAATAAGACCATTAGACACACACACACACACACACACACACACACACACCCACACTTACTTTTTAACCATGAGAATAACATATGGAAATTTGTCCATATTAAAAAGTCATTGAGGTTTGTACTGGTTAATATCAGCTGTCAAGAAGTTAGCATAATGGACAAACATACACACACATAAATATGTACAATCACATATACTGTATATACATATGGTCATACAGGACCCAGTGACATACAAACACACCAGACTTTTTACAGCTGTGTTATTAATCAGACATAATAAGGCTTAATTCCATTCATTTCAACGGTGCTGACCCAATTTCTTGGTTTGTGTGTGCACGTGTGTGCATGTGCGGGCATTAATGTGATAAATAATTATAGGTCCGGTCAGTATTTATGCTAATATATTCATGACACCTGCAGGCATGATGTTTGTGTTTGTTAATTCATTGAGCCAGTTTATGCGGTGTGTGTGTGTGTGTGTGTGTGTGTGCGTGTGCCTTTGGAATTAGTTACTGTAGCAAGCCCAAAAGAACTTTGCACTCTGTGTGACCCTGTGTGAGTGTTAATTAATAAAGCAACTCTAATAAGTATTCAGTGCATTTGCAGCTGTGTTTTAAATATTTGCAAATGTATTACTGCGTTATTCTGTGTCATATGTGTTAACTGAGCGCTACATTGCACAATATTATGTTATGTAAATACTTGCATTTTCATGAGGCACCGGTTCTGTATTAAATCCGTTAAAAAGCTGAGGTCCATACAACAGAAAGAAATGTATAGTTCAATAACTCTATTCTCAAAGAACCAAGGCCATAATGTGCTTTTTGGGCAGAGTAGTCAAAGGCAGGAACTGACTGGTCCCAGTAAGAATAGACAGTGAAAACCAAAGGCCAAAGCTTTTCAGGGAACGAACTTCAATCGCAACCACATGTTTGAACATGCATAGACATTAGTGTTTGCATCCTTTTTGTCCACAACTTATGCTGCATAAGTATCCATAGCCATAGTTTGCAGAGAGATTACATTGGCAGACAAGGATATACATAAAAAGTAAAGTGCAAGTCCACAAGAAGGGGTCTGATTTTCATTTCTTAGAAACCTGCAACCCAATTGAAAAAATAGAAAATGTAAAAAATAAAATAAAACATTTGAAAGTTTTGTTTTTTGTTCACCTGTTAACCCTGAGGGGTGTTTCTGAGGTTCCTGCTTGGAAATGAAATGCCCAGACAAACTATCTCAGTATCAAAATACAGCTGCAACTTCATCAGTTTATCAGAGTTGTAAGCATCACAGCAGATGCCTTTGTGTCAAAGTAACTGAGGATAAAACACAGAAAAATATAAAGGAGCTTTTCCTTATATATCTGTGAAGGTTCTCAGTCATCCAGGTGATCGTAGTCTAAGGAGCTTGGAAAGAAAAGCGTCTGGACTTTTTTAAGTGTCTTGAAGACGTTTCACCTCTCATCTGAGAAGCTTCTTCAGTTCTAAGGGTCAAATGGTGGGGAGTCCCAGATTTAAACCCAGTGGGAGTTTCCCCTCAAAGAGGGACAAAGGACCCCCTGATGATCCTCTACCTAATCACATGAGCCGAGGTGTGAAAACGGGTGTGGGTCCCAATCAGCCAGGGCTTCGGGTGAGCTCATTGGGAAACCTGGCCCCACCCTATAATGTGATTTCCTGAGGTCAGATGGCCCAGGATGTGAGTGGGCGTTAAGGCGTCTGGGAAGGGATCTCAAAACTGGATTATAGATGGCAGACAGTTGGTGTCGTAAACCACCGCCTCTGTTCAAAGATGGTCGCTCACAGTGGACGTAAATGGCTTCTTTCACTCCTCTTTCAAACCATCTGTCCTCTCTGTCCAAAATGTGAACATTGGCATCCTCGAAAGAGTGACCTTTGTCCTTTAGATGCAGATGAACTGCTGAGTCTTGTCCTGTGGAGGTGGCTCTTCTATGTTGTGCCATGCGCTTGTGAAGTGGCTGTTTGGTCTCTCCAATGTAGAGGTCTGGGCATTCCTCGCTGCACTGTACAGCATATACCACGTTGTTGAGTTTGTGTTTTGAAGTTTTGTGTTTGGGATGAACCAGTTTCTGTCTGAGTGTGTTGCTGGGTCTGAAGTGCACTGGGATGTCGTGCTTGGAGAAAACTCTCCTGAGTTTCTCTGATACACCGGCTACATAGGGAATGACAATGTTGTTGTATCCATCCTTCTTATCCTCCCTCGGTGTCTTTTTAAAGCATTTTGTAATTTTTTTGGTATTGAATGGCAGAAATTACGTTTTCTTGTCTGAGGTCATTTTGGTGGGGAAAAAAGACAACATTCGGCCAACAACATTAATTGGTGCATAATTAATTGTTGGATCCAGAAATTGTTTACTGTGAGTTGCATCTCAGATAGAGCTCATTGCAACAAAGGCTACTACTGCAGAAAACTAAACGTCTAGAAGCAAAGTAAAACAAACATCTTGCTACATACAGTTTTAGCTACTAGGCAAGTAGCTTTACAGTTAAATTGCCCCCCCCCCACCCAAATACACACAGACACAAAAACATGCAACGGGGGGTCGAAGGGAATCAGGCACAGGGTTTTCTGCAAAGTGACAGATGTGGCGACAGGCTGTCCAGTCAAGCAGAAACGCTCAACAACTTGTTTAGCCGAAGACCTGGAGTGACAGTGACTGTGGCTAGAGAGAGAAACGTGTCAGGACAGACAGAAACACACACAGGAGAGGAAAGCATACAAAATACCGTTACTCCACTATTGGAGTCAAGAAATACAAACTTCATCTTAAACATACTTTTTGCTATTAGCAAAAAGTGATCCAGTCTCTCTTTGGGGTTCAAACCAAAGAGGAAGAATCAGGAATACCACTTCCCTACATTGAATACACACTCCTCTTCATGCACACAGTTCCCAGTCTCTACTCACTGCACACCAGAAGGTCAACCTTCCCCCTTCTTCCTGTGACTTCAGCTGTAGCCAGTATTTCAGCACTTTTTAGTAGAAGCGCATAATTTTTCTGAGATGTTAACTCTGAGGTTTACAGCAGGTCTAATCAGCACTAAAAGGGTATGAGCCGCTTTGTGAAGGCTTCGATAACGTCTTTTATACTCAGAGAGGAAAAAAATTTATGATAAGGAGAAAATCAGCTGTCACTGATGATTAGCATTTTTCACCATTTTTAGCAAAAAGAAAACTTTACTGCTTTTTCCCCCCAAAATGACACCGATCTGCTGACTGCTTTTAATTATCCTACTGGATATTTTAATTGATTAATTTTATATGTAAATAAAACCTCTGTTTTTCTTGTTACTATGCAACATTTGATCGTTTTAAACTATTAGAGCTTCTTCTGAACTTTTTTTTTTTTTTTTTAAATGCTTTGGAGTCATGCATTTGGGTCTGAGTCATGAAAGCACAATAGCAATAACTCCATATGGAGCCATTTCACCTAAGTGAAGCAATATCCTCTTGATTAACACAAAGTTATGTGCTAAAATGTGTAATGTAATGAGACCACAAGAACTACTGAGGCTAAATACTGCACTGCCACCAGAGGCAGGCAAAAATAAACACACAGATGCATGCTGAAGACATGTCCTGACATGTACAGAGCTTGTGTTTGTGTGTTTGCAACCCATGCAATTCAAAAGCATTCTCTTTTCTTCCTTGCCAATGGAAACTGCTCTCACTGCAGGAAGTGATAGTGTATTCCATAAGATCAAACAATTTTAAGCGCTGCTGTCTTGTATTCCATCGTCTCCCCTTATCATTTTTCTTTTTAATGATTCATATCTCTTCTTGCCGTTATACATCACTGAAAGCTCTTCTCTTCTTTTCACTTTTATCTTTATATCACTTTCTCCAGCAATTTGCTTACTCTTTTCAGCCACTTTAAGTATTCAACAGCATCGCCTAATGTGCAGTCATTCCTGTCAAAATAGAGTCCCACACAAAAATCTTCTTTTAATATTATAATACTCTAAAACGTTCAAATCCATATCATATGCCACAGTATTCATTCAGTATACCTATACTGAATATATTATACCTCTACCTCACCAATCAAAAACTGACATTAACTGGAATAAAACAAGCATCAAGAAAGCTAATGTATAGTTAGTGCCCTGAGTCAAAGATCTAAGTAAATAAATATGTTTTGTAAAATGGAACTTCTTATCACTCAAAGAAATAATACAGCTTAACTAAAAGATGACTTTCGAAATGCCCTTTTGTCTGTACTAACTAACATCACATGGTTTATGTTTGTTTGGCGGTGAACTACTCAAGTTCCATCATATTAAAGTCGAAAAATTCGTAACTCTTCTTCTTTTTTTAAACTCCCAGTGTCGGGATAAATTATCACTGCTATTCTGTGCATCAGCAAACAGAAAAAAATGTTTGCACTACAACTGCTGTGGTTTAATGCTCAGGTTAAAGTAAATTATTGGTAATAGATAGTCATGTAATCCATGATTTTATTTTAAAAAAATAAACATTTTATAACGAATAGTGCAGAAGAATTCTTCAACCTTAGTCTTAAAAAAGAAGTCTGTTTTGCATCAAAAGAAAGCCTGCTTGGTTTAGTCATCAATGGCACCTCCCCACCCACTTCTATGATTTGCATACTGTGCACGAACATGCCATCTGATAACACCAAACATTAAATATTCACAACGAGCAGGCAAGAGCTCATTATTTGAGCAGCATATTGGTTGCAGGTTGGGTTGCCTTGAACCATCACAGGATTTAAGAAATAACCTAAAAAATTTAACTAGAATACACTTCTTTTTTAACTGTTTACAATTTAAAGCTCTTTGAATGACTTTGTGTTACCTTTCATTTTCGAACCTTAGTACAATAAGTGTGGTGAACAGACCTGTGCTTGTTGCCCCGAGTCAAATCTTACTGGTTCCACTCAGTGTTGCCAACTCCTCAGTAAGGAAAATCGCTATTGGCTGTCCTAAAAGTCGCTAGAAGTCGCTAAATGACGTCATCGCCTAATTTGCATAATTGGTCATGCTAATCTAATTGTAACCTATGTTGTTGGAGAGAGAAATAACATCGTGAAGAGACATAAAGTGAGTAAAAAACGTCCTAAATGCATTTAGAGTTTATTTAGAACTACAAATTAAATTTCTTTTAGCAATTATTGTTTTTTTTAATGTCACAATTCCAACCCTGCACCTTTATCCGGGCTTGGACCGGCAAAAGTGACCCGAAATAGGCACTCTGGTGGAGTTACTTTGTGTGTGTGTGTGTTTATAAGTAGTTTTAAACCTTATGATCCACAAAACAGCATAAGAGTAAAAGAGTAAAAGAAGAACTGACTGCGTTACAGCACCCGCTGCTTGTTGAGAGTAGCGCTTTCACGTCTTTTTTTAGCAACTTTTTTTTAGAAAAAAAGTCGCTAAGGGGTCTGAAAACTCACTAAATATAGCGACAAAGTCGCTAAGTTGGCAACACTGGTTCCACTGGCATCTTGTTGCAGTTTGTTCGGACAAAGTAATTCCGATGGTGAGCAAAAGAGCTGAATCAATGTCCTTTTTTAAACCTTTCTTTAAATACAAATGAAAACACTTGCGATTACGAGTCTCTTGCTAGCACATAGTCTAACATAAGCAAGTGAAATGCAGTGGTTGTTTTGACAGTGAAGTCTGATGACTCATCAACTAATTTAGTTCAGTTCAAATAAACTACAGGTATAAAAATGCCCTAAGAATTAGCTGGCTGTGTTATGTCCTGGTTCTACCACCATTTACAGCATAAATTTGATGATTTGTATCTAACTGTGTTGCCATAAAACAGGGCTTTACGAACGTGTAAAGCCACTGCCAGTACTGCTGGTAGGAATGTTGGTGACTCTTCATTGAACAGGAACGCTACAATTTAAATTTGATCAAGTGTTTTTGATGCTAAAATGAAAGCTCAGACATAAACCTGAGGGATGAAGATTGCGTACAAAATGATGATCAAGTTTTCTGCCTTTTTCTATCTGCCAAACAATGACACATCCAACAGAAGATGCTTTGGAACAGTAAATGCGATGGAGTAAATATTTTTGAACTGCAGTGGGACAAAACAAAGGTTGTTTATCGAGGGGCAATGCCATGTACAACCTGAAGCACAAAGAGTTTGAGCTAAAATCGTTTGAGGGAACATTTCCTAGAGGACACATTCAGTAGTTTCCAGCATTTGCAAAATATTTCTGTGAGCAAGCTTCGGTTATGTTTGCGTAAGTATGTGCATCAGCTGTCTACCCTGTAGCCCCTTCATGTCACCCGACACCAGGAGCTCGTGGCTATAACAACGGGCAGACCACTATGTGAGAACTGCTTCCTGCAGGGGGTGTGAAGAGACCCCCTGATGGTATCAAAATATATTTTAGAGAAGGACAAACACAAACGTATGCACAAATACACAAAAACTACACTAGGTTATAAAAAATAAAATAAAATAAATTCCACTTAGAAGATGTGGGTGTACTTTTGTAGAATGACCGTACATGAGGACGTTTGCCAAATAAAGGCACTTTTTAAACTTCTTTTGATTCCTAAAGAAAAAAAATGAATATGACACAAGTCTACACCAGTTTACTTATAAAACTATTCTTATTTTGCCTGATTTGAGCAGCTTGACAGTAGTAGTTAGATAAAATTAATAAGTGATTGAATGTATAAATATGTTTGTTATATGTGAGTCTGAAGCCATTAAATTTAACATAACAGCACTAAAACAGCTAAAATTGTGATTAATAAATTATATCACGAATCCACAACACAACTTCATCCCAATATGGATCATTTAAAATTAATTTAAAACTGAAGACTAAATAAACAAACTTCAGGGCTAACGTTTCTCTCTTGGTTTTTCCTCATTCCTTAAGCTAAATGGGAAAGAAATAAGTTGCTGATGATGTGTCTCTTTAGGAATAAAATGGGTTTTAGGCTTTTCATAAGCAATGTTAATACACACAAGTTAACACAGGTTGGAAATTAGGCAGTAGACTGATACCAATGAACAACAAGACTAAAAAACTAAAAAGGTTATAGTTGTCAAGTGAGAACACATTCTTAAAAATGTAAAAAGTTTTAAAAAAAAAGAAAAAAAAAGACTCTGAGACAAAGAAATGTACACAACAAATCGACAACGGGACACGAGGAAGACTGTGCCAGTGACTGATGAAGAGGGAAGATCAAAGAAGTTGTAATGACAGGGTGAGAGAGCAGAGTCGGTAAAGAAAAAGACGAGTAAACAGAGCCATTAGTGAGTGCGAAGTGATGGAACGATCCAGGCAGAAAAACAGCTGCACACATCATTTCTCTGTCTTTCACACGTAATGAGTTGCACTGATCACAAAGCATGATGTGGGTTTCATGTTAATTACAGGTAAACTACCAATTAATTGTGATGTGTTAAGTGGATGGATGTGTGAAGTGTGTATGGAAAAAGATAGGAGGCCAATAACCTGCTTTGGTAACCAAAAACTTCTGTTTGCATGGAACACTTCTGCAGACAGACTGTTTATATTTTTTGTGGGGAGGAAAAAAAAGCAGTGAAGTTAAAGCCTGAAGTTGGAGTCTGTCAGTCGCCTAATAGCTATAATGGGAAATAAGAGTAAAATGCATACATTTAACGTAAAGAATCTTTCCACATTTAAAAAAGTGTTGAATATGCTGAACTAAGCAGTTTAGCATATTTCAGCTTTTTGGTTTTACATCACTGAGAATCTCATCTGTGCTTTTTGCAGATGATGTGGTACTGTTGCGTTCATTGGGTGGCGGCCTCCAGCTCGTACTGCAGAGGTTCGCAAAGAGTGTGAAGCGGCAGAAATAAGGATCGGCACCTCCGAGCCTGAGGTCATATTCCTCGACTGGAAAAGGGAGTTTAAATATGTCAGGGTCTTGTCGATGAGTGAGGGGAGTGGGATACTGACAGACTGATTGGGTCTGTCGCTTTGAAGACGGAGCTTATCGTAAAAGTGAAGCTGTCGATTTACCGGTTGATGGACGTCCCTATCATCACCTATGGTTCTGAGCTTTGTGTTGTTACTGAAAAATGAGATCCTGGAATTTAGCATTTTTAGTTCTGTTCAGTCATTAAAGAGGGCCTACTCGTCCACATTA
Organism: Haplochromis burtoni; assembly: GCF_018398535.1. Classification (NCBI taxonomy): domain Eukaryota; kingdom Metazoa; phylum Chordata; class Actinopteri; order Cichliformes; family Cichlidae; genus Haplochromis; species Haplochromis burtoni. Next base: position 463,255 of record NW_024582503.1, read on the forward strand.
AAAGGACCCGGTAGAGCTTGTTTAGGCATTTGAAAAGGATGCCTCCTGGGTGCTTACTGGGAGAGGTGTTCTGGGTATGTCCTATTTAGAGGAGGCCAAGAGGCAAACATAGGACATCCTAGAGCAGTGGTGTCCAAACCCAGGCCTAAAGGGCCGGTGTCCTGCAGGTTTTAGATGTGTCCTTGATCCATCACAGCTGATTCAAATGGCTAAATTACCTCCTCAACATGTCTTGAAGTTCTCCAGAGGCCTGGTAATGAACTAATCATTTGATTCAGGTGTGTAGACCCAGGGTAAGATCTAAAACCTGCAGGATACGGCCCTCGAGGCCTGGAGTTGGCCAAGCCTGTCCTAGAGAGATTACGTCTCTTGGTTGGCCTGGAAACACCTCAGTGCTCTGCCGAACAAGCTGTGGATGTGGCTGGGGAGGTATGTCTGGGCTTTTCTGCTTAGGCTGCTGTCCCCATAAACCAGAAGCAGAGGTGGGTGGGTGGAAAAACCAAAGCACTTACAAGCTACAGAACCAGAAGACTTCCCTGTTGACCTGGTGGAAACCAAAGTTCAAGTTTAAGGACCAGTAAATTTTCAATTTGATATCCATTAAGGCAAAACACATTGCCTATTTAAAAAATTAATTAATTAATTAATTAAACTCAAAAACACAGGCCACAATCTGATAATGATGTATTTATTCACATATTTATTTTTGTGTACAGAACAGGAAGTCGTGGGTCCAATATCAGGTGGCTATGCTGGAAGCCCTAAATAACAGAGACCAAGTCAGGGGACTAGCTAATGATTTCCCAGACTTATGCTTGCTTTACTGTTGTGTTTTATAAAGACAGATGTTATATGACAAGCTGTTCTTCAGTTTAATTATCATAAAGTAAGAAAAAGGGCTTCTCTCCACTTGAAAATTATAAACAATAAAGATGGAAGGGAAAGTGCTTGTTGCGAATAAAAACACCCTAAATGAATCTGTTGCTGTGCTGCTATAAACAACTTCGTACTCAACTTTCACTCATCTTAAGCGCTCTTCCCACACAGAAATCCATCTGACACAAATATGCCACACGGTAAAAACTTTAAGCCCTCAGGATATCTAAAAGGCTTTTTGTTTTTGTGACACTCACAAAAAGCTTACAAAGGAACTGTGTAGATTAAACAGCCCAATTAATCTCAGATTCTTTTGCCTTTAAACCTCCGAGACAAGACTTCAAAGCAGACAAACTTGAGGACTTGAGCCACTTGCGGCTTTTCCTTTGTTTCGTTTTGCACTGGGACTATGGAAACAACCTTGTGGTTTTCACAGGCTTTCCAGTAACACTCGACTGAAAAATGATTTTGTTTTTTCCCTTTAATTAAATCTCAGGTATGACACTAGGTAACAGGGCATGATCTGGACTCAACTGATCATGTAAATCAGTATCCACCATCATACATGACTGTTTTTCATATCTCCTTGTACCAGAACAGAGTGATGAAAGTATGAAAACAGCAGCAGAATAAGTAATAAATTAACTAAAGTCATGCTGTGATATGATGTAATTAAAAGCTAAGGCCAAAAAACCCCCCAAAAAATTCAAACCAGTACTTTTTTGTTTTTTTGCCACCATTACAGAGCTTGACTAAACATGAAAGATCACAAGGGAAATGAAAAGATGATTGCCCCCCACCCCACCCCACCCCAAACACACTGCCACCACGAGGAAACAAAATAAGAAAACATGAAAATAACTTCTTTAAGCGGGAAATCATTCCGAATATTTATAAGGCTACAATAACAAAGAGAGGGCGTCACGTAATTTGTTGTCTTTTGTGATTCACATGGACTAACAAGGAGGAAGTCGGCAAGTAAACAACATCAACAGTAGTGCGCTTAGCTGCTTGGGAAAGGGAACCCACACACATACAGAGAGAGGCACGGGCACATTTTTTTGGCGAGAAGGAACTAAAAGCCAAATGTGAGTCAGAGGACTTACAGCAGTTAAGACACAAGCTGACTCTCAGAGTGTGCGAGAGACAGTGTGGGCATGTGTGCAAAGCTCTACAGACAATAACAAGACCAGTGAAGCAAGCGCATGGTCTGCGTGCTTATCCAAGTGTCCTACTGCCACCTATTGATTGAGAAGGGAACTGCTCCCCCCCTCCCCCCACACAGTCCTCCACAGCAGTTAAATACAGTAGCACACGCTGACTTCAAAGTGACAGAGAGTAAAAAATTTATTAATAAAAGACAGATTGAGCTGAGGAGGCGTGGAGGGAAGATAAAGTGACCTAAGAGGAAAGAGACGTGAGAAAAAGGAAAAGGAAAAAATAACATGGACTCAAACAACTCTAGAATATAAATAATCTTGTATGAAAGTCTCATACAAGTGTAGCAACAATTGTTGCCAGATTAAATTATAATGTACATTTAGTAGTACAGAGAAGGATCATCAAGTGTAGTTTTTGCTTACTTTGTTGTGTTTTTTGTCAAAGTACGTTATGGTGAAGTGGAACAGGAAGAAGAGAGGTGTGGACACGAGTTCACAGAGTACAGAGCAGATGGTGTCTGCTGGACTTACACAATCGCACATACACACTTGTGCACACAGATACACAACACGCTGGTGACATAATAGCAGCGTGCCAGGTGTGTGGTTGGTGGCCTGCAGTGTGGCATTGACTGCGAGTTTTGTGTGTATGTGCCCTCTTTGTGTGAAATGGGCCCCCTATTCACTACTCTCTGCTGCCAGCTTGGCACTAAATCACAGGACAAGATGCTACACACACGCACACACACACACACGCACACACACACACACCACCCTCTGCTGTCTTTTTTGTCCAGACTAGGGAAAGAATTAAAAGAGGTCAAATAAGAATGCAGAGGCAACAACGCAAGTGAAGGACAACAGCAGTTTAGCTGCACCGGAAGAACAAAATGTCACAAAGATGTTTAATATGGTATCACAAGAGAGATTTAAAAAAAGAAAAAAGGAGAAAAGAACCAATCCCTCGCCTTCTTCTTTAGTTTCAGCAGCTTTCAACTCTTCTGGTGTGAGCGCACAGCAACACACTCCAATACACGCACAACACACTAACATGTCCGCGATAATGAGCAGCTTCATTTTGCACATACAAATCATGATGTAATTGGCTCTTCACTATCTTATTCTAATAATCAAAAAATAGATAAATAATCTTCTTTCATGGAATTTCTTTTACTGTTGGCCGTTACCGACACTGATATGAAAATCAGTTATTCATTTTTAAATCGATGGTTATTGTAGACACGTGAAACATGAACAGATTTGTTATAAGCTGTTACTTATGAGTCGTTATGAAGATGATGTGTCGACGGAGTTTGAAGAGAAACTTGTTTGTCTCTTTCGACAAGTTTGGGATTACTTGTTCGTGCTCTGCTCAGATCAGCCGGTTGGTTTATCTGCATCACTCCAAAGATGTGTTGCCAACAGAGATGTCGCCTCTTGTGCAGTGGTTCCCAATCCCCGGGCCACGGACCGGTACTGGTCTGTGAGTTGTTTGCTACCAGACCGCGAGAGTTGAGGCTCAGGTGTGAAACTTATGGTTTTCAGGTTTTTATTTTTTCTCGTTTTTCTCGTTAACTCAGTTTCCTTGGGTCTTTCCCCAAATCTTCCTTTTTTGGGTACCAGTACTGATTTTATTTCTTGTATTTATCTGCTTAAAGGCCGCTCCGTGAAAATATTGTCGGACATAAACCGGCCCGTGGCACAAAATAGTTTGGGGACCGCTGCTCTTGTGGACAAACTATGCAACATCAACATTCATAACACACTTTAAGAGTGTTTCTCCAGGCTCCTCCTTGAGCTGCGTTCACGCTGGAAGTGATTTGCAACAACGTGACAACCAGGCAAGAAAATGAAGCAACTACCAATGAGAGGGAAGGATACTGGTGATTGACATAAAGGAGTAAATACATCAGAGGGTCACCTAGACAGCCAGAGCCTGGAATATCTGCAAGTGGCAAGCCGTCAGCTTCAAAGTGACATGTGGTGAACAAATTGCGCCCATCGAATAAAGAGATTTACTTTCTTCATTTTCATTTATCGACTGTTATAAATTCAGATACCAATACATTAGGGGTGCAACGATACTCGTGTCGATACTGAACCGTTCGATACAGTGCTTTCGGTTCGGTACGCATATGTATCAAACAATACAAAATTTTTAATTTATTTCATCAACTTCTGACGATGCTGTCTGTGTTGAGCGCTCAGTGAATCTGCGTTCGACTACTCCGCCTAGGCTGCACTGTCGAGCGCAGATCCACTGAGCGCAGCGCAAGCTAGCAAGACAGAAGCTAAGCTCGTTGAGAAATGGCAACCGCCTCAACGCTACCCGAAACTGAACCTCCCCCACCCTCATTCAGATCTGGCCTTTGGAACTATCTTGGTCTTCATGTGACGTATGACCCTGAAGGTAAGCGCGTCATGGACAAAAGTAAAACAGTATGTTGGATGTGCCACGCAATGCTCAATTGGTGGGAACTAGTGCGTTAGCGCAGTTAGCTTGTTAACGTGTTGACGCCGTCCAGCCCCACGCACGGGGCGATCCGCGGTAGCTCATTAACGGAGATTTGCTGCGTTATGGCGTTAATGTCATTTTAACTAGATTAACGCTGACAGCACTAGTGGGAACACAACGAATATGACTGCACATTTACGCCAACATCATCCTAGTGCAAAGACAAGTGGAAACAGACAAAAAACAACAAGCACGCATGCTACAAACTTTACCCGAGTCATTTAGACAGCCGTTAGCAGATGATTCTCCTTATGGGGACCTGATATGTTTAATATGCTGCTGAGAATATAGCCCAGAAGAAGCGTATAGTATAGCTTTTATTTTGGAAAGAGACATTTCTCTGTAATAAACTCTCTTTTCCAAAGATGAGGGATTCCTCGATCAGATTACTTTTGTTTCAGCAACATTAAATTTAAAAACTGTACTTTTGAGTTAAAATATATATTTATAATTTTAATAAATGACAAATTAAAAAGGCATGAAAACATTTTTTTGTATCGAAAAAATATCGAACCGTGACACCAAAGTATCGAACCGAACCGTGAATTTTGTGCATCGTTGCACCCCTACAATACATGTGAAAGTAACTAATATAGGGGGATATAGATACACGGTCAGGCTCTATTAATTACACCAAAATGTTACACAGATTAATTGAATTGACATACTGAGGCTAACTATATTTTTAACAAGGATTAGACCACTTTTCTATCAAATACTTTTTGTCATCAACACAAAACAGCAGACAAATGTTAAGCATATTAAAACTGTTTGTTCTAAAGGAGTTGTTAGTTTGTCTTTTATTCGTGAAATCTGGTAAACAAACTCCTGATCTCCATGCAGAGGTAAAGATCTCCAATCAAAACCACACATCTCACGAGGAGTCTCACACACTGCTTCATATGTACACTGAGAAGTATATAACAATGTCACAGAAGTGCAAAGGAGCTTTTCCTGATTTAGCCGGATTGATGAGTTTCCAATAGTTAAGCTCTCAGCATTTCCCCGTCTGCTGCACAGACCATTACACCGGATCTTTAAAAACTGTATTCCATACAGCTGAGATTTTCTACGTCTGTGCTTTAATTTGCGTTTTGCTTCAGTTAAACATGCAAACAAACACCAAAACAGACCTGACAACGAATCAAATCGAGTAACTATTGTTATTAATTCTTCGTGTGTCGTTATCTGAGCTCTAGTGCATGTGTTCATGTGTGATTGTAGTCTTTAATCAGTTTGCTTGCTCCACAACACCCAGAGTATGAGAAACTGTTGCCGGAGCCTGAACGATTACTCAGTAAGAGCACACACAGAGGAACCTCCACATCTCAGTGAAAAATATCAGCAAGCTATCGGCCTGGTAGCGATTTAGAAAATCCATTTTTAGCTTCTGTGAGAGGGCTTTCTCTGTGAATAATGAATGCGAGTGCCTCCACACAGGAAATTTGTGTTACCGCTTGCATGCTCAGCAGTTTTCCACATGCTCTTTCTAATAGACGACTCTTTGGTGACTCAACTATGATCAATGCTCTCCCATCAATATTTCAGTCTTGCAGTTTGTTCACCTCCAGTGTGAGTTTTTATTTAATCTCCCTAGCTCCATCTACATGTTTACAATTTACATTACATACCCATCTGTATCTGTGCACATATTTTCATCCATTTTTGACCTTGTGAGTCTGTTAATTTATAGCTTTCTTTTGGTTTTCTCTGTAAAACGTTGCACTCACAACTCCACAGCCTTTGCAAGAAATGTATTGAGCCAAGCAGCAGAGCAAAGGTGCAATTCAAACGCACAAAACTTTAGCTTGAACACCTGACTTAGATGGACCGCTCACCCATAGAGGATCGTTCCTGGCAAACTTTGGCAGCCCTGTCTGTCCATGTGTCACATAGCTGCAGCGGTAGAGGTAAACATGAGCTGACACCTGTCACAGATGTTGGAGCTAGCCAACAACCTAGCCCACATATCTGCCCGTCTATCTGTGGCTATCTGTCATATGTCATCCAGCTGGAACCAAGGAACTAAGCAGTGCCATTTCTGCTAATATCTCTTTCAACACTGATGCCAGGAGTCATGTGGGGGGAAAGCAGATGATATCTTTTTTGTGGGTGTTATATAGTTCAATACTTTGCTTAGAATTTTACAACCGCTGTTCAAGCCCTTCTAAAATCTGTAAAGCTTTTTCACCACCATACAACTCCAATATTACATATATACTTTCTGAACCTGAAAGAAAAAGAGCTTTTTTTTAAGTATGTATGCTATTGTGAAACCTCCTGATATTACAAGGAAAAAGTAAAATCCAAATGAATATTTTATTCCGTCTTCTATTCAAATACAAAATAGCCCGAGGCATCCAGGCAGCAAACAGAAGCATCAGCCGACTGCCTTTCTAGTCGTTATTGACTCGAGACAGTCCAGAGCCTCTGCTACACTCACACCACAAGCCTTTGTGCTCAGATGTTTTGCTCAGACTAGATTGTTTTATTTCTTTTTTCTAAATTTGGTCGTTTGCGTCATTCCTGAAATTTGTCCACTATCAGAGTTTAGCGGGAACTGGTTACGTCCCTGAACTGATACACATGGATGAAAAGAACAATAACAAAGATGTCACATGCACAGCGCTGTCATACAGAAGTATGCACGAAGGCCACTAAAGTCAGCAGATAGTCTTTCATGTATAAGCTGATGTGCAAGGGCCATGCATATTTATGGGGATTAACATATTAATGCATAATCAGGAGTTGCAGAATTGTTATATGAGTGGCATTACTAAATAAGATATTTTAATTCAGGATGCCACTGGCTACTTAAAACTACACTTCCCAGCTTGTCTCTCAATCACTCAAGTATGGAAAGAAGACTTATCTTTTTTGCTTAGACGGGGAAATGAGATAAAAGTCATGAGAATTCTGGCTTGCCTGTTCAGACTGAGAGACCTTAACATAACAGTCTCAGAATCAGGACTGGAAAGATCAGATCCCATTCTGCTTGGGCTTGGGAACTGTCTTTGTTTTTCTCTGAAAGACCAATCCCAAAGGATCATTAGTCAGAAATGAAAGAAGTTATTTCCGCTTGAAAACTTATGACCTCATAATAAAGGAATTAAAGTTGAGAATTTCACTCTGCTGCTCAGCATCACTGTAAATGTCTGAAAGAAGGCTGAAAGTCTATATATAAATTTGATATAGCAGATGAATCTCTCTAAATTCTTCCTAAATAACCAAAGTCATTCGTCATCCAACTTAGATAAACTTCCCTACTTATTTTCACATGAGCACAATGGCTCACATCAGAAATGGCACTAAGATCACACTCAAGTCACAAACTATATATTACAGCCCAATAAAATAAATTAAATCTCTCTATTCTATTTTATTCCTTTTTTAAAGCAATGCTAACACAAAACCGTCAATCTGATAGTATTATATTAGATAGGCAATACAGAAACAATTTCATTTCACACACTTTTTGCAAGATTCAAGGATATTCAAGACGTTTTTAAGGATTTTCCAGCACAGGAACAAGCCCTTTTAGAATTTAGCGCATCAATCATTTGTACGTGGGAGAAAAGCACCAGCTGGTAGTTTTAGAAAAAAAAAGAAGAAATATTGGTGATAGGAGGTTTCATGTCGTGTGTTTTCATTATGCCAACACCAGCTAGAGCCAAAAATTCAAGCTGTGTTGTGATTGCTGAGACGCATGTCACACGCTAATGTAGTGTGTCATGTGGGAATGATAGCAGTGTGTCTGTATCTATGAAGCGTCACATCCTGTTTCAGACAAGGCCATTTCAAAAACACCCTACTGACAGACAAAAATGACAAGGCGTCTGCCGCAGTGGGGGTTGAGGAACGCAACAAAAATAGAGTTCTCTCTCTGCACGGCCCCGGTACCTCCCTGTCACACCGACTACTTGTCTCCCATCACACTTCTCAGGGGCAGAATATCTGCAGGTCTCAGAGCTTTAAGCTATAAAACGTCTTTCTTTCTGTACAATCACTGTTAAATGAGACTGTAAATGGGTTGTACACAAACTGTGACACGTGATACGATACTTCATGTAACACAGGGGTGTCAAACTCAATTGCACAGGGGGCCAAAACTCAAGGCCCACTTTAGGTCGCGGGCCAAACAAGATAAACATTTATTGAACACACTAAAACAATGTTTTTTAAACATAAATATGAATAAAAACAGACAGGAATATTATTCCAGATTAAATAAACTTAAAAAAATAAACTTTAACAGGTGCAGTTCAGCAAAGTCCGCTGACTTGGTTCAACATTACTTGGCAACAGGGAAAGTGAGGCAAGTTGCACTGGTGCATTTGTGACAGCTTCACTTTTTTCACCGCACAGCACCGGCGCTCCATCTGTTGTAAGTCCAACAAGTTTGTCCCAGGGCAGTTTCATGTCGGTTACACTTTGACATACGTTTTAAAAAATGTCTTTTCCTGTCATTGTCCCGTGCATCGATTTAATGTTCAATATTTCCTCTCCACGGATGAAGCTGTGCAATGTCCATCATGTCTGTACTTTCATCCACAGCAAGACAGTATGCAATAAAGTTTTTGCTTCTTTCATACAACTGTGTTCTTACATCAGTGGCCATCTCACAAACCCGATCAGCAATCGTATTTCTGCTCAGGCTCACATTTGCCAAAATCTGCGTTTTGTCTGGACACAAGACGTCGCACACCTTCATCATGCAGCTCTTCAGAGTGGTACCGGGCTGATTTGGCTCCTCTGCTACAATAAAACTTGCTTCCACAACAGCTTCACTTTGTGATTTTGCTCTGGTGAAAAAATGTCTGCTGAAATGTCAGATTCTTCTCTAGCTCTTCTACTTTCTGTAGTTTCTGCATTTAGGTTTTTCAGCTTATCCTGATGTTTTGTCTCGTAGTGCCGTCTTAAATTAAATTCCTTAATTACAGCCACATTAGCTCCACTAATAAGACACACGGGTTTACCAGCAATCTCTGTAAACATATATTCAGTCACCCACTGGTGCTGAAAGGCTCTGCTGTAAGAATCAACTTTTCTCTCCACCATTGTGAGCGGCTAGCTTAGCAATAACAGAAGTTTGACTTGATTGACGCGGGAATGTTCTCAGTCAGCCTAGCGTTCAGCAAGGAGGCTGCAGCGCTGCATTATGGGATCTGTAGTTTGTATATTATTAGCGCTTCATATCGCCAGGCAATGCATAACAATAATAGTATAACAATTTTATATATATAAAAACACCCAGCACGCCCCTGCGGGCGGTTTATCCTTCAAGCTCGGGTCCTCTACCAGAGGCCTGGGAGCTTGAGGGTCCTGCGCAGTATCTTAGCTGTTCCCAGGACTGCGCTCTTCTGGACAGAGATCTCCGATGTTATTCCCGGGATCTGCTGGAGCCACTCGCCTAGCTTGGGAGTCACCGCACCTAGTGCTCCGATTACCACGGGGACCACCGTTACCTTCACCCTCCACATCCTCTCGAGCTCTTCTCTGAGCCCTTGGTATTTCTCCAGCTTCTCGTGTTCCTTCTTCCTGATATTGCTGTCATTCGGAACCGCTACATCGATCACTACGGCCGTCTTCTTCTGTTTGTCTACCACCACTATGTCCGGTTGGTTAGCCACCACCATATATTATATTATATTGATATATATATATATATATATATAATACAGTATTCTTATCTTAGTTTATATACTAGGGGTGCAACGATATTCGTATCGATATTGAACCGTTCGATACAGTGCTTTCGGTTCGGTACGCATATGTATCGAACAATACAAAATTTGTAATTTATTTTATCAACTTTCCTTCTGACGATGCTGTCTGTGTTGAGCGCTCAGTGAATCTGCGTTCGACTACTCCGCCTAGGTCGACAGTGCAGCCTAGGCGGAGTAGTCGAACGCAGATTCACTGAGCGCTCAACACAGACAGCATCGTCAGAAGGAAGAGCGCAGGGCAAGCTAGCGAGACAGAAGTTAAGCTCTCCTTACAACATGGACCTCCCCCACTCCTCATTCAGATCTGGCGTTTGGAATTATTTTGGTTTTCATGTGACGTATGACCCTGAAGGTAAGCGAGTCATGGACTAAAGTAAAACAGTATGTTGGATGTGCCATGCAATGCTCAATTACATGGGTGGGAACTAGTGTGTTAGCGCAGTTAGCTCGTTAACGTGTTGGCCGTCTAGCCCCATGCACGGGGCGATCGGCGGTAGCTCGTTAACGGAGATTTGCCGTGTTGTGGCGTTAAGGTCATTTAACGATAACGAAGCACTTGACAAACGATCTGACATAGGACATCATGCAACAACCAAGCAGATATTACGAGCATTAGCAGCGTTACACTATTCCTTATCGCAGAATATGCCCGAGAGCGGTGCTTATGAACATCTGTATACTCTCCAATGACTCAGACAGCTCGCAACCTGCCCGCGGGCTAGCGATTTTTTCATGGCACCAAAATCTATCTAACTGTACTTTTGAGTTAAAATATATATTTATAATTTTAATAAATGACAAATTAAAAAGGCATGAACATTTTTTTTGTATCGAAAAAATATCGAACCGTGACACCAAAGTATCGAACCGAACCGTGAATTTTGTGTATCGTTGCACCCCTAAAAAATTTTTTTTTTAATATATATATATATATATATATACATACATACATACATACATACATACATACATATACATGGCTTGAATCCTAAGTTTATTAATGACTATATACAGGTACTCTTGGAAAGAACATTCTAGAGCACTCCATCCGTCTCCATTAAGACGTGTATTGTTTTTTTGGGTGGGGGGGATCCACACACTGGATCAGTTCAAACTACATGCTGACTGTCAGTTTTTAAATCTGCCCTTTATTGTCTAAGGCTGGTGCCTGCGACCTCTCATTCAAACTTTAGTGCTATCCATTGGTCACATGTAACTACTAAACCCCAGACGCTTTTAACCAGTAACAGTACCTTAAATTTTACAAACCACATCCCTGCATCCTCTGTGCTGACAAAAAAAACAGAGTGGCAGAGACATTTTATCCAAGTTCAAAGCTGAAACTGAAAGCTGAGGTTAAACAGCTGAGCGTTCACAGTAAGTAGGGTTTGATTGACATCTCCAGAAGAATATACACCCATGCTTTCCCACTGACACGCAAACCAACCCACTCAGCTCCCCAGCACGTGTTTGTCACACACATGAACCCCTCCACTCCCCGACCCATACACTCTCTCAAACACACACACACACACACACAGCTGTCATTTCCCGTGACATCCCCAGCCTCTATTACCTGCATGCATTAACAAACCTCTCTGATGTTAAAAATTATAATTCATACATTTGAATAATTCAGATTACTTTAAAAGCTGTGCGCTCACACTCGCTCACTCTTTTCCCAGCTTGAATGAAAAGTGTTTACCTCAAATCGCATTCGAATAAATCCTATAAGTCCTTTTAAAATTCCTTAGATAAACCAATCAAATACCCCCAGCGCTGGGCTGACTGGCCAATCAAAATTAGCATTCGTAGAAGCGGCCTAGTTTTACTTAAAAGCCATCAAATAGCAAATCAAATTGCAGCGTCTATTTGTGAGGTTCAGTTTGTTAGAGTTAGAAAAAAGGTGATAAATAAAGTGAGAGTGAGAGAAAAAGGGGCCCTGCTGCACCAGATATGTGTGCACGTGTGTGTGCGCATGTGTGTGTGTGGTGAGAGAGAGACATTTGAAAACAGTCAACAAGAAACAGGTTAGATCTAATCTAAAGGGAACGTGCAGTTTGCTAAGGCTTGGATGGTGAGACCTCACATCTTTTCTCATCTCACTGTCCATGTCGGTTTCTGTTAATTCTAGCTATCAGTAAATCATAACCTTCTGCTTCCTTTTTCTGTGTTTTCAAAACAACAACTGTCTCTGACACTCATATTTCCTGTGCTGTAACGGATTACTCCCCACCCTACACTCAACACACGCGCAGACAGTTCCCATAACTTCAGAGGACATCACTCTGACTTGCACTAATGTCACAGACTTGTGCCAATCCCGTGGTTCTCAAATTGTGGGCTGGGCCCCCTTTGGTTCCTAGTTGGCACAGAGCCAGCACAGGGGATGTGTGAACAATGGGCATTTTGACTCTGTACGTTTAGACCTGCAGCGTTGCAGTGGTGCAGTGTGGAGTGCTTTCATTTGAGGGACAGTGACAAAAATATCTGAAGTATCCGGTAGTGTGGGTAACTCTGGTTGGTGTTTGTGCTATTGCGGGTCCTTATGTGCAGCCCATGCAACTTGTGTTAGTGTTTAAAAAAAAAAAAAAGCACAAACACTCAATTCTATCTCCTGTTTGAGCTTCTCACACATGCTTTTTTAATCTTCTGTGCGGGGCTTTTTTAATTTTGCACTTCTTCCTCTTAATGGTGAACTAAAAAAAAACAACACACTTTTTAACCAATCAGCAGTCTGTCTATACACGGGATTATTACTTGTACATGTTGATGGCTTCTTGGCAGAGTGTACAGGAGTGTGCCTCCATATAAGTTGAATTCCTACAATCCCTTTCATGGACACACAGAGAAATGCAAACTTACACCAAAGGTAGGACGATAAAAATTCAGTGACTACAGTTTATATTTAAATTTAAGATTCAACTTGGAATGAGCATTGCTCGTGACACACACAAGCCTATTAAGGTTATCCATTGTAGTGCATGAGGCCCTGTAATTAGGAGTGAAAGATGTATATACTGATTTATGTATTTACTGTTGGTAGTTAGCAAAGAAAGCTAAACCTGTTTTTAAATCTATGCATGTGTCTTCCCAAAGCCTGAGTATACCCTGTCTTTCTAACGGGCAGGTGCGTTTCTTCCTCCTGATTTCACCCAAATCATACGACCATAATCGTAAAAACATACAAATACACACCAAGGTTCAAGCAGCTGGTGAGTTTGTCCTTGACTGCCCACCCTGTGGCAGTGGCATGGATGCAGCTGTTTTAGAGGGTTCAGGATGGGATTTTAAAAGCCGCGTCCTTGTCAAGGGTGGACTCTTGGTTTATGTTTGGGGGGGTTTTTGGAGGGGAGGGAGGGTTAATTACCCTAATATCGAAGGTTGTGTAAAGACCAGCACTCACATTGCATTCAAAGTTCCAGGCTCGTTGTTTATGTCAATTAAAGTACTCTATTAGCTGTGCAGGAGCAATTAGCACACAAGGATATTTTCTTTTGGGAAGTAATACAGCAGACACCAGCGTTATCCATTCAGTTCTGAGCAAATTATATAACACACCTGGCACAATGCAGTACAGAATTTATTCATCTCTTTCTCATGCAAGCATCGCAACAGGCATCCCTGCTGCGATGCTTGCACTCTGATGGAAAACTGTGGCGCAAAGGTAACGCAAAACAACTTTTTAATGATTTAATAATGATTTTCATGACACTTAGCATTATCAGTAGTGCATTCGGGAGCCAGGATCAACCTGAACGAGTAAATCCTAAGAGTCCAGAACACAAGCAGCCTGGCAAGCCCTGTTAGTGGGATGTTCTTACGGCAGTGGGGTGAAGAACAGCATAATAAGAAGTTTCAATACTTTGCGAGAGGTTTTATATATTTAATTTTATCTGTAGGTATGAGGCTAGAACGCTGTTATAAAAGAGAAAGAAAGAAATGTACCTTTGTCCCTTTTGAACTTAGCATGTTTTTGTGATTACTGTGAAATAAGTAAAGTTAATGGCAGAACGAATGGATTTTTGTCATCATTTTTCATGTCTTTGGCAGGAAGGTTTTGTGCATTAATACTTAGTTTTACAGCAAAGTTTGAAACACAATGAGCTCATGGATAAACACTGGTGTTAAAGGGATAACAGAGTGACCCTAGCTAGTTTAAACAAATGAAAAACAGGCTTTTTTAATAGACAGTTGGCTTTTTAAAATGCATATCATAAAATGGATGATAGCGCCTCGATAATTAAGTTAGCCACTTGTGTCATGAGTGCGTAGACTTGCCCTTGACTGACCTGCCTGGGGCTCTAACAGAGGCATGGCCTGCTGTGCAGTTAGGGATTCTGGGAGTGTGCTCTTAAGGAACAGATGCCAGCGCACAACAGCTGTTCCTTTGGCATCAAACTAGAGCCAAATGGCTGGAGCCTCCACCCAAGAACAAAAACATCAACATGTGTTACTAAAACCTCTCCCTCTTAATAAGACACACACACACACACACACACACACACATACAGGAGTACGCTGAATCAGAACTTAAGTGTCTCCACAACCACAGAGACACCGACACAACCTTTTATACTCAATTCGAGCACAGTCAGGGTCAAAATCCACCAACATAAAGGAGAAAAGGAAGTGGGAGCGCTGGATTTATAACCCAAGGCAAAACAAGAATGTGTCACATAATTTTTTTTATATCAGTTATCTTATTCTAAACCAAAACTGTAACTGAAATTGAAATTCCAATAATTGCACAACCCTGTGTAGTGATAGTGTGTGTCTGTCTACAGAGAAAAGGTACTCACCCTGAAAAGACTGCCTTGCTCTCTCCACTAGCTCCTCTATGGGATAACTGGCCAAGTCTCCTCTTGCATGCTTCGTCTTGCAGTAGGTACACGCATTCAGACACCTACACCGACAGAAAGACAAAAGAAAATGTAAAAAGAGAAAGATCGAGCAAACCTTCACTTTTGACTTTATTGAAGAAAACATGTTTTTTGCTTTGGGGGCTTGTGTTTCAATCTTTTTGTGCTCCATTTATATCATACGGCACAAATCTAATAATATATTAAACATCAAATGAAAGCAGCTGGTTGTATTCACCAATGCCATTGGAAATGGATGCCAACTTAAATGAACTATACTCAGCTCAAAATGTGAAGGTGGAATATATAAATGAACAGAGACTTTTAACCTCCTAGGACCTTCCGTCCACATATGTGGACATCACATTTTGGGTTATTTAGACCAAAATACTCAATTTTGCTCTACAAGGGCCTGATATCCACTTACGAGGACATTATACTGCTACTGTTCTATCAAAATTTTAAATGAATATCCTCATATGTGGCTCTCATTTTTCTTAAAAACAAAAATAAGGTAAAAAAATAATAAAAAATCTGGTAATTCTTTGTTTTTACATTCATCAGGCCCCAATATGCCCAAATATCAAAGAGAAATTAAAAATGCATGTCGTGGAAGAGTTCGGGTCTTAGGAGGTTAAAAGGAAAGTAATGAAGCTTGCCCTGTCAATTAAGGAAAAGCACTAAAAGACAGGGGAGAGTAAAAACAGTTCTCCCTTTCATAAACTATTTCAAAGGATTAGAAGTGACCATGGACAGCTGTCTCAAAGACAAACAGTGGAAACGCTAGAGTCGCCGCATTGTTTTGTTCAAGAAAAAGGAGAGGCTTGATTCAAATTGACTGTGAAAGGAAGGGAAAGGAGAATGAAGCAGAACAGAAAAATGAGAACAAAAATAAAACTGCCTCACACTAAACCCCTGAGTATGGCAGGGTGTAAACTCCAGGAGAGTGCTTGGTTGGGAAGATCAACCAAACCACACTCTATTAAAACCATCTGATGAATTTGGATTCATTTTCAGACCTCGAATTTGTCATTGTAGTTTGAAAAGTACAACCTGGCATTAAAAAAAGTTTGTGCAATGTGTTAGCATCCTGAACTGCAAATCAATTACATCCTATATTAAACTGAAAATGGTAAAACACACACACACACACACACACACACACCGACAGTATTACAAAAATAACAGAGTCTCGTTCAGGTGCATTTTATGGATTTAACATCTTTTCCAGCCAACTGTTGTTGGCATGGAATTTCTGAGGTTACGTGAGCATATGACATCTTTGTATTTTCTATTTTCCATCTAATTTTATTTCTATGCATTTTTCTTTTTCTGGCTTTTTTTCCCCTCGTTGGTTCCATTAGTTGCAAGTGCATGTTATTGGGTCAGTCTGAATAAAACGCTGTGGCATCTCATTAGCAAAATACTGCAAAGTAATTGGGGGTAAAGACCCAAACAAACTCAATTATAGCTAATAATGGGCCAGTACTTCTACTCTTAAAGAAAACCTGACTGTCCATTAGCACAGTACTACTAATGGAGGCTTCTAACCTTGGGAATACATTGGGTACAACTCTGTTGCTAAAGCTGATCATGGTAACATAAAACAATGCTTGGGATTTGTTATATATGCATCCTAAAAGCAGCTCAGTTCTGGTTCGCTCAAAGAAGGAAGCAAGAAGAATGAGTTGAGTAAAGTTTGAATTATCTGACTGTTTTGCTTCGCTTAATGCGCCTTATAATCAGGTGTGCCTTATGGTCCAAAAACAAAAACAGTATAAACTGCATCCTTGACATTCAAGGAAAAATAACATTGATCCCCAGAAACCTGAAGCAAAAAGGACAAAATTTGTGGGCCAAAAAGTACTGCCTCACAAAAGACACCACTAATCACACTATGATATTACTCCATATATAAAACAATATTGTGCTCAAGAATGACCATGTTTTTCAATTAGTAGGATGGTGGATTCGTTAATCCTGATAGTTTCCACTATCCAGTGAGTAATGTTGTGAAGCATCTCACAGGTGGAAGCTGGGATCATCTGTAATATGGTAACATTTTTTTATATAATCGATATACAAGAAGTGATATATAAATATGTTCCGTAGAGGAAAGTTCAGCTGGTCTTCCTCTGATGGTTCATAGTTAAATACTGGATCACATTTAAACCAGTGATAAAAAAAAAAAAAAAAAGGTTAATCACAGTCTATCTACAGAGCAGATACACTACAACTTTACACAAAAATAAGTAACACGCAATAACCTAAAGATGACAAAAAAAGAGGTCATTCTGTTACGGCACAAACAGCTACATTATACATGTCGATCCACTTGTTCCACTGCATTTGTTGGACCATCTAACACCTCGCACACTAAAATGCTGCAATCCCTCTCTTATAATCGTTCTGACATTCATTTAAAATAGCAGAAGAATTTTCAATGACACAAATCACCACAATGGTTAAAGAAAACCGAGCTATCCATCCATCCATCTCTCCTTCTCAGAGTATTGCTTCGCTGAGGGCACTAAAGATGGCAGCTAGGTCACAGGACCTTGCTGTGGAGAAAACACAGACAGATGGGACCCCGTGTGCGTGCACACACACCGACACACACACACACACACACACACACACCACCAGGGGGTCAATCCATCTTAATGTGATCAGGCCCAGCTGAATGGATCACACCAACATTAATCTCAAGAGACAGTCAGTGGCCTGCTTGTGTGTCTGTGTGTATTTGCATCAGTAACGTGCAATGTGTGTGCGTTCGTATGGCTGTGTTCAAGTGTGCTGCTGTTGCTGAACATTTGTCCAGTATCACAACAATGCATTAGCGGTTTCGACTTCTCCATTAGCCAGGACGGTCTGTGACAACTAGACCAACGCTGAGCGCAAGAGGAGCCTGTGTCCCTCCCTCGCTGTGGCAGGCACATGCACGCCTTTACTTTGTATTAAAGTTGCGATGGATGATAAATTATTTGAAATAATACAACAATTTTAAAGCTGCTTTTACCATTCAGGAAAACTAAGCAGCTGCAGTGACGTAAAGACGCACTTTGATAGTTAAATCCAAATATTTCTCGGCCTACTTTATATCTGTCCTTGCTCCCTCTTCTGTTTTGTCCCAGTTAATTAAACCACAGAGGTAGCTGTTGTACCTGACAACAGTGTAGTTCATCAATGTGTTACAATGAGAAAGGTTACCTCCCCAATGTGCGTGCGTGCGCGCGTGTGAGATGAAGACGGAGAGATTGTGTGGTTGCAGCCTTGAAAAGGTAACAAAGGGAGGAAAACCCTGAGGTTCCTCTATACATTTGTAAGCCTGCCTCAATACACACACACACACACACACACACACACACACACACACACACACACACACACACACACACACACACACACACAAACAAAGTACAGTTCCCTTCGGGAAGGCTCCCTTGTGCTGCATATTAAGAACAAGAAAATCATTTCTCAGTGATAAGTATTTAGAATCTAGACATTAATTAGAAAGCTACACATTAATTAGAAAACAGCCATCGGTGTGTATTAGTGTTCGTCGGGGCTCGTATTGTGCCAGCTTCAAAACGCAATTATGAAAACAAAGCTTAAACTGCGAGGGGAAGTCTGAGCGCCATGCAAATTGTAAAGCAAGATTAGTCATTGCGCTTATTGTTGAGATGGGGAGACGCTGAAGTGGGTATATTAGCAAACAAAATCTCCAAACTGCTGTTATATGGCTGAACAATGCCTCGAGCCTGTGAGTTTGCTGTTAGTGTCATCTCAAAGTCAAAGTGGAGGTGGCGAAATAATATGGAGTCAAGGAACAAAGACTGCTGACACAATGAAGTTAAGACCTATTAGGAGCAATGAATAGAGGGGTTATTAGTAATTCAGAAAAAGATTGGCAGTTAAAACCCATTTCAAGTTGCATGGGAACTGCACACACACCGATGATCTTGTGTAAGTCATAAAAAAGGCAATATTCATCACATCAAATATTATTAGGAGCTCTAATCATAAGGGTTTGGGATTAAGCGGCGCTTGTGGCGCTTAGTGAATGGGGGTTAAGTGGAGTTGCGAGGGTGGGTTTGAAACAACACCGAGATTTTACTTCATTTTTCAAAAGTGTAAATTTGTGCGAACACTTTTCTACGGTGGCTCGCTGACTTGTGACGAGTTGGTTAACACTCTGAAGCTGTGTGTTAGGTAAAAAATAAATCAATCAATCAATCAAGTAAAAGTTTTTGCACCAATATTTCACATGAGGATTGGTTGTTTTTGCGTATTTGTGTGTGTGCATGGATTTCAGTGAGCTTCCTTTCATCTACGAGTGTGTGCTCTAATGCAGCTGGGCCCTGTTTCTCTCTATGTTCAATCCAGCCTTTGTTCATGACCTCTCGAGTTCTCTTATCGAGTCTCATGTTCCCCGTGTTAAATACTGAAAGAGCTCTGTGTGCATTTTCGAAAATGTGTCACATGTTGACCCCGCGTTTCTGAAACTACTACAGCAGCTTTGCTTGTTGTTTTGACTGAAAAAAGTCAGCGTGAGTATGTGTGTGAGAGCGTGTGCGCTTGTGTGTGAAACCACATCTCCACGTAGTAGCTGTGTTTTCCCAACTTCTTGTTTTGTCTGTAGTCTGACCTCGAGACAGTGTTTGTGCTAAAGTCAATCAGCCTATTGTTGCTGGAAAAGAATGGTGCGATATTTGTTTATTTTGGAACTCACTGATAAAGTGTCACGTGAAGATATGCTATGAGGTTAGGCCTACAATCAGGCTGACTGAGTCAGGTAATCGGCTCACTTCTCTGGCTTACTAACCACTTTGCACTCTAACTTACTTGATTTTTAAGTCCCCTTTTCGCTGATGATCTGAATGCTGAGCTGACTCACACAGTAGGTAGATTCAGAGGTCAGAAGGACCTGCACACAGTAATAACCGTCAACTGACAGCTTGTTTTGCTGACTTACTACTTCATGCAAGTCACTAGACAAAACAGAGGTTGGAGACCGCAGGTCGCCTGAACTGATTGTGACCGTTTGCAATGAACTTGTGATCTTGTTGCTTGAAGTTGATGAGCAGGTCTGCAACCACTTGCGAACAGCTGCCATCTTCAAAGCAAGTTTGATGTGTCAAGGTGATAAAACGGCAAGACTGAGCCAGTCTGCTATCAGTCTGCAAAAGAACTGCATCAAGTTGGCAATTACATGTAATGTGTGTGTGTTAATATGGTATAGGTTGTCCACATATACATAAATTTAAAGTAAACAACAATTCACATTAACTACTTACATTTCGAGTTCAGCTAGAACCTCAGACTTGAAACAGAAATTCCTCCACAAACCTTTTATATTGGAATAAAACCAGAATAGAACCAGATGACAACCAGTTTGGTTGAGTTCCCTGTTGCAGAGAGATGCACTGCAGATTGACTAAAACAAGTTGGCAACGTCTCTAACTACACATTAGAGAGAAATTATTTTCAAATGCAGTCAGTGTGCAACAGAATTTTTACTCCATTCTGACTGAATCATCAAGGAGTGACTAGTCAAATGCCTTAAAGTGGACCTATTATCCTCTACCATGTATATAGTGTGATACAGTGGTGGTTACTCACATAAAACATGGCTAAAGCTTTTTTCTTCCTCTTGGCTCTGTATGACGTCACTAAAAGTCGATATCTGCTTTAAGCAGATGAACCGAGGGGCTTCAACAAAGCCCAGTCTAAGATAAATAAGGGTCATTTTAAACCGTAAATCATGCAAAGCTACTCTAATCAAATCCACAAATAAAAATATGCAGCTGGAAATGTGCATAACAGGTCCACTTTAAAGCTGTTGTCATTTTACATCTAGCAGAATCTTTGCATATATCAGAGGATGTAAAGGAATTATTGAGACCTTTTAAAATGTTTTGGGTTTTTTCTCAATTAAGAGTTTTCAAAAGGTTCCTAAACATTTTCTTACAAACGTAACCACTCTCTTCTTAAACTCCATTCCTCTAAAGCAACAAAACAAAATGACTGGACTGGACTGCATGTGTCTGCACCACTACAGATAATGTAGTGGAAATCACCTCATTACCCGGCTGGTGTTTCTTATTGACAAAAAGTTGCTGCTTGAGTCACAAATCTTCTCTGAAATAGTCACTCGTGTGTGTGGTCTGGGTGTTGCTCAGATTGTAGGGATGTAAATTTGTTTACACCGTCGCAGTATGTCAATGTGTTTTCCTTAGGAGGATAAAAAAAAAGCTCCTGTAATGTCTGTCATCAAATTTTTAGGTGAAGACATGTTGTTAAGGTTGAAGTAAGCTTAAGTTTTGACATGTAGTAGTTATGGTTACAGCTCCAGAACATTTCGAACTGAACGTAATGCCCCCTGAAATCATGGACACACTAATAAACTACTGTGTGTATGTGTGTGCACGAGTGTGTGTGTGTGTAAATTGTGTTTGCCTGTGACACACTGGGACTAATTCAGTTACTCAGGGGTTCTGTAGCATAATACCTTGTAATGACACACAATCTCATTTTGTCCAAGGAGACACATCAATCTTTTGGATTTACTGTGGGGAGCACAGTCTGTCCTGGTGAGCGAGTGTGGAGAATAGTGTACGGAGTGTGTGCGTGTTTGTCCTGAGCATATATTTGTGTGTTTGTGTGTTAAGCAGTGGGAAAGAGGGAAATGGAATAAAGTGTTCAGACCACTGGAGCTGAAAACTACCCATACATTGGTTTGATAAACAGCAGGAGAGGCCACTGTGGTACACAGCTAGAAGAGGTGTGCACATATGTCTGTGTGTGTGTGTGTGTGTGTGTGTGTGTGTGTGTGTGTGTGTGTGTGTGTGTGTGTGTGTGTGTGTCTCAAGAATGAAATAGAAAAAGAAAATGAGAATTCCGTTGTGGAGGTGTATGTGCGTGTGTGTCTTGTGCTGAAGTGCAAAATCAAAATGAGATTGTGTGTATATTGGGCATCCATGCGTCTCTGCGACTGTTCACACATATGTACGTGAGAAGAAAACCTTTTGTAAACACCCTTCATTCTGCTGTAATTCCACTTTTCTGAAGCACATCAGCACATTTTCTCCATCTTTTGTTGCTGCTTGACATGATGCATTTTCACTTCTGCTCTTTCAAGAGAAAAACAACACAGAAAAGAAAAGATGAGATCATTGACCAACGGCAAACAAAATGAAAACGCAGTCAAGCGGCGCGGTCCAACGGGATTCTGTTGTACGGCGTGGAAGAGATATGGACCGATATCATGCAGAGTGACTGTGGATATTAGAATCTGAAGTTAGAGAAAATATACCTGCTTTGATTATTAGGTAAAAAAAATGATGTATAGGAGAAGGAAAAAGGAAAAAGAGACGTTGATCTCGAGTCCCATTGACTTCCATGCTGGTGCTATGAAACTGAAATTACAAAACATAAGTCTTTTTAAGTTATCGAATAACTTTGCTAATGAGTTTGCATCTCTCCATCTTTTCTTCTTGTGTGACACTCCCCTTTAAAGCAGATACTTTTCTATAACACCAACACCTGTATTCCTTTTGTAACATTAGCATAATGTTTGCCTTATGCCGGATGCCCCACCTGATCCAACCCCACAGGGATTCGTGTCTTCTCCCAGGATCGCACCAGGAATCTTTCGATTATGCTATTCCCAAGTGACACCCTCTATAAAGTGCGCACTCAATGAGTTTTGCTCTGACTTTTTACCTTGCTTAGTCAAGGAATGTGCCATATAAATACATAAATCAATCGTAATGACATTGATTGATCTGCAAAGAGAAACGGTTAAGAGGACTAAGAAAAGAATCCAAGCACGGAGGAAGCTCTGAAAGTGAAACACGCCAATCACATACTGATGACTGTCATTTCTTTTCTTGAAATAGGACCAGCATGATTATTCAAAGTCAAAATTAGAAAAGCGAACTGGGAACTAAGAGTTAAAAATACACATAAGCACAAACGCTGTTTTTTTGCGTTGTTTTTCAGAAGACCGATCACAGCGACACACTACTGATGGCGAAATTTAATGACAGAAATGACCATTTTGAGCAGACTGGAATTAAAATGATCACTGAAGACGAATTTAAAAGTAATCCTATCAGACATAGAGGCTAATATAACTTCTAAATATGAAAAAAAAGAAAAATGGGGGCTTTCTCCAAATTTTGTGATGCGATTTGCTTGACACTTTAATATTTACTGGGGAGGCAATATTCTTAATACAGAAATATTAAGACGGGCAGCAAATGCTCAAAAACTTTTGCACAAATTTCACTGAAGCTAGGGCTGTGCGATATGACCAAAATCTAATATCCCGATATAAGAATTCTATCGTCCGATAACGATATAAATCACAAACATGTAACATTTTCTGTAAATTCTGTGAATCTCGGGCAGCTCGACTTGCAGGAAGTGGTTCCAGCTGGGCGTCATGTAGCTGGAGTCGAGTGTTTTAACCGATGCATGAAACGATACATTTTTAGACAGAAGTTGTAAAGGCCGCCGTTTCTTTGTGAGTATTTATTTATTTATTACACGGCGTGCTGCAGGGAAAAGCCTGTTCTAACGTTGGAGTCTAAGGTTTATTTTTTGGGGGCTGACGGCTCTTTTTTGCTTCTCATCCTTAGATACTCTGCATCCTCTTTCACGTAATTCAGTTTATTTTGAAAAGTCTCAACAGGATCTTGAGCTTTATTGTGAAAGGTTTATGTGGAACATAAACACGCGGACACGCAATGGTGTTACCGTCGTTGTTGCTAACGGCAACGCATAAAAACAGGCGCTTGTCTGTCCGTAGTGTGGTTATATTACATATAAGAGAAAGAGAGAACTTTAAGAAATGAATATAGCCACTACAGTGTCCATCAAAACCATGAAAGAATATTGCCCTAAACAGTTTATTTTGCGACACATCGAAACAAACGATAGCGTAAAATGAAACGATAGACGTTTTTATATCGTCATCCGATATATATCGTTATATCGAACAGCCCTAACTGAAACAACATTGAGACACAAGCAAACAAATTAAACCATAGAATAAAATCCACATCGCTTTCTGTTTAAATAAGAAACACTTGCCATCCAGCACCTGTATGCAGCTTTTTTGTTTCAAGTAGCGTGCATTGTTTGTTGTTGCTAGCTGACATGAATGAGTTCAGAACTGGCCAGTGGACCATCTCAATCCAGCCTCCAATATCCTCCAACCTTAACAAACCTTCCAAAAAAAAACAAAAAAACTACACTTAAATCAAGTCTCCACCTGCAGCAGCTTCTGTTAGGGTGGCCTTCCAACTCGCACACAGCAGATCAAGGACTACGATACCCAGGTGCTCTTAAAAACGGCAGGAACTGAGTGTGTCAAACTGTGGGATGAAAGCATCTGAGGACTTCCTGTAGTTTCTTCCCTCGTTTAGTTTTGACTAAAGTATTTAGACCTTCATCCTGATCCGTCCTTGTTACTCAGGGATACATAATGTCAAAAAAACAGGAGTCATAAAGCGATGTTGTATCTGCAGCTTAACATCTGAGTCCTAACCCTGCTCTAAGGCTAATTGATTTTCTGTGCACCAAGACATTAGTGACCCCAAATTTACCCCACTCTCAGCTGGCTAAAGTGTTGTGCAATACACCTTAGACACAATGGTTAACACAAATCTACGTGAAGGTCAGCACTAAAGTTGATAAGGCCTATTATTCCACTGTGTCGGCTCGGAGAGGGGACACAAATCACAGGAAACAAGGAGGCTAACACATAGGGGGCCTCCCGGATAACACAAATATGTTCACAATGCACTCATACATACATTTTTTTACATGCTCATCTGGCTTTGTTTACATTGTGTCTGTGTGCATAGCGTAGGTGTATTTTGCTACACTGATTGTGGTTGACTATATAAATACATAAATGAAAACAGCAGATAACAAAATAGAAAAAATAAACTGTTTTTTTCTTGAGATTATTAAAGCCAAATACAAATAAAGCATCTAAAACCGTCACGTGAAACGTTTTAATCATCCATTCAAATCCCTAACAATGGATTCATGCGATATTCAACACAGTAATGGGAAGATAAATTAGCTTTCTGTTAAGTAGATAAGAACATTACTATTAATGTCACGAGGTGAAAAGAAGAAAAAAAGAGAGAAATCAGGGACTGGATAGAAAACCGTGAACAAAGGAGAGAGAATAAATTGGTGTACAAGTTCCAAGGTTATCCATTATAGTCCCTGGACTGAGAAGAGCAGCAGCTACAAGAGGAAGAAATGTTTACTCTCCTGTAACAAAAACGAAGAGCACTGAAATTTATCATGCACTCAATTTTCTGATCCTCTGATCTATTTGAAACCTATTGTAAACCTAATATGCGGGCATCCAACGGTATATTTTTGCATTAATATTTATTTTAATTGAGATCTATAAATTAAAAAAAAAGCAGTTCAACTTCAAACTATTTGTTGCAAAGGACGAAAAGCCAGCACAGCGCTCAGTCGTCACGGTGCAGTCGGCCTTCGGGCAATTCTTCAAATGTGTTTCAGAGAGCTTTGAAACACATTTGAAACACAGCCTAGTCTTGCTGCCTATTCTGATACCATCCTGTCCACCTACTGGTCTGCTGGGAGCAACAATACAGTTAGTTATTGGTTAGAGGTTAGAAGACGGGATCATGTGCACCTGACTTTAACACGCTGCAATCTCAATGACAGAGAGAACTGCCTGAAATGCAACTAAACAGAGAACGGGGAAGAGACAGCTAATGAAACGTAATGAGCTGTAACAGCGGAACAAAGGACTTTTTTTACGCCTGGAATCTAATGGCAAAGGTTGATACAGACACAGCAAGACACGCACACACACACACACACACACACTTAATGACCCATTCTGTGCAAGTGGTTGTAAATTCCTGTTTATGACACTGAAGCACCACATCTGAACTTGCTCACAAAAGGGTTTTGAACACACACACACACACACTTACTTATACATGTCCCCAATGTTTAATCAGAATTTGACACCCAATCCCAATGTCTTGTTTATTTGCCTGTTCTTTTTTGTTCGTTTCCCTTTTTTCAGGGAGATTTTTCATTATATACAAAGTTTATTCCAAACACTTTGCATTTTTCAGCCCTTCGATGTATCGTTGAACGATCACATATTAAAATCATAAAAATATATTAGAAAATACACCCCACATAAAACACTCACAATTAAGTTGGCCACTATATTTCAAATAGTGTTTAAAAATCCAAAAACAATCACCGTCGGATTTTCAATCCATGTAAAACAATCCAAAAACAAATAATGAGGAGGAAAAATTATACCAAATAAAGAGCACAAGCAACAACATGAAGTCAACATCAAAAATATAAGGAGCGTGGTTTTCAAAGCAACAAGATCTTATTCAAAAACTCTTCATCCCATTCCCACATCTATTGCCTCCGTTGCTTCACCACTCTCACTGACTATTCAATGTATCCACAAGGTGTGAAAAAGCCTAGGTTGATAAACATCCAAGTTCTCAAGGTTTGAATTACATGGAATAAGAGGCAGATGACACTATGATTTTCTCATTTTCTGGGATTATCCATTTCTGTACCACCTCTAAAGCTTACAGAGAATGGTCCAACAAAGAGAAAATATCCAGTTAGTATCAGTTCTCTGAGTGAAAATACCTCATTGATGTCAGAAATCAGAGGAGAATAGACTGAATGTTTGAGCCGATAGGGAAATAAGCACTCATTAGAACAACGGTATACTTTTAGAACTAAGGTATGCAGAACAGCATCTCTGAAAGCACAGAAGATTCAAGCAGATGTTTGGATATATTGTGCATGATGATGGCTCCAGCAGTATAAGACCAAGAGCCACTCAGCTCAGAACAGGAAGGTGAGGCTATAATTCATACATGCTCACCAAAAACTGGACAACAGAAGACTAGAAAAATGTTACCGAGTCCAATGAGTCTCTTCTGCTGCAACATTAAGATGGTACAGTCAGAATTGAACATCAACATCATGAAAGCACGGTCCGTCTTACCTTATGAGGTAATAAAGTGGTGTAACGGTTTGGGGGATATTTTCCCTTCATACATTGGGCCCATTAGTATAAATTAAGCATTATTTAAATGCTACAACTTGAGTGAGTATTGTTGCTGACCATGTCCATCATCCCCCTATGACCACAATGTACCCATCTTCTGATGGCTGCTTCCATCAGCACTTTCGGGATGTGGTGGAACGGAAGACTCACATCATGAATGTGCAGCAACTGTGAGACGCCATCACGTCGATATGGACCAAAATCTCTGAGGAATCTTTTCAGCACTTGCTTGAATCTATGTTATGAATAATTAAGGCAACCCTGAAAGCAGAAAGGGGCCCAACCCACTACTAACAAGTGACAGCAAAAGTGGCCAGTGAGTGTATATTTGCAATACAACATGCATAATATATATGACTCCCAATGTTTGGAAGTGTGAAAGTGAATCCAACTCAAATCCAAAATCGGAAGCAAAATGAAACCAAATTAAAATTCCCAGCTATTTTAAACAAGCTATTGTTGAACCAATATTAAAGAAACCAAATTTGGACACATCTCTTCCAAGCAGTTAAAGACCAATATCAAAATTACCAATGGTGTCAAAGATCTTGGAAAAAACGGTTGGAGAACAACTTAACAACTTTTTGGAGAAGAACAATGTTCTGGACATTTTCCAGTCTCGTTTCCGCAAATTGCACTCCACTGAAAAAGCTTTGCTTAAAGTGTCTAGTGACATTCTGATGGCAGCAGACTCTGGAGAGTACACCATTCTGGTTATGCTGGATCTCACCTCTGATAAATAGGCTGAAGGACTTGTTTGGGATAACTGGTGTCGTTTTAAAATGGTTTATGTCATATCTATCTGCAAGTTCTTTTACTGTGTGTATGAATCATGTGTTGTCTGAATCATCAGTTCTGCCTTCTGGGGTACCTCAAGGATCTGTTTTAGGTCCGATTCTCTTTTTGCTGTATATCCTCCCTATTTGTCTCAACAAATCAGCTCTGGATCGCCTTCGAACTCTACAGAATGCCGCGGCAAGACTTTTAACTGGCACAAACAAGAGGTCACACATTACTCCAGTTTTGGCTTCTCTTCATTGGTAAATTTTAATTGTAACTTCTAGAGCTCTGCACAGTGAAGCTCCCCAGTATATCTCTGAACTGTTAAAACCTCATGCTTCATCCCGAACACGTGGGGATCGGGCTTTTCGGGCACTGGCACCAAGGCTGTGGAACTCCCTGCCGTTGTCTTTACGCCGTCTAGACTCCACTGACTCCTTTAAAAAGCAGCTGAAGACATTTTTATAGAAACGAGCTTTTGATTTTAATTTTGTTGCCATGATGCCAGGTCTCGCTTGGAAATGAGATTTTTAATCTCAATGAGATATTTTTACCTGGATAAATAAAGGACTAAAATAATTAATTTCTTCACTGTTTTTTTATATTATTTTTTTTGTATTTCTTTTTTTATTGTGAAGCACTTTGTGATTTTTATCTGTGAAATGTGCTATATAAATACATTTGGCTCACTTACTTACTAAAATAAACCTACAAATGATATAAGGATCAATATCACAGGAACATGGTGGCCCTTTCAAAGTACAATCCAGGACTGTTGTTTATTTATGTAGCTAGTAAAGACAACTAAAAGTAACTGTGCTACTGGCCAAGAAGAAATCTAACAATGTTTCTTTAATACAAAGCTGAGGCTACGTATGGCCTAGCTGGACTACGGTGAATGTATTCTGATGAGATGAAATTAACTTGGTGGGGGCGGAAAGCCAATCTAATGTGGATTTAACAGGAGCAAATGAAATTAATATGCAACTTAATGAAACTAATATTGTGAATCAATCTGAACACAAAATTACATTTTCATAGGTACTCCCAGGTGAGTCACTGTGCCAGGCTTTTGGTAGGATTAGCAATAATAAAGCAAAGAGGATGGTTCCCTAGGTTCATCTACGAGATCCAGAATAAAATTAGCATGTGCAAAATAATTTTTTTATTTCTTCTTCTTTTGGGAGGGGGTGTGTTTGTTTGCTTGTTAAATTGAAAATATGAACTACTTGACCTTTCACTCTGTGATCATCTAAAGTTCTAAAGCTCAGAGTCGTCTAATTGTTGGGGTTTTCGCTGTATTGTTGTAGTGTCTTTGCCCTAAGCACCTTGAGATAACTGTAATCTGGCGCTTTGATTTACTACATGTTGGATACCATTCTAAAATTCAAAATAGCACTAGTAAAATTCTAAGAAAAAATATCTTAGACATGGCAAAAAAAAAAAAAAAGCATGGAGATATCAACCGGGTTTAAGACATGTTCAGTTTTTAAACCCTAAATTTATACGAGATTTGCAACTTTTCAAAGATCTGTGGAAGCCCTCCACCCTGAAGCATGACACCTACTTGACATTTGGCAAGAATAGAAGAGAGCGCCCTCAAATGAATGCATCCCACGAGTTCATATAAAAAGGCAAATTGGCAACAAACTCGAGACATTAAAAGCTACACGAATGAAGACACACACACATAAATGGTTTTGAGTGTTCTCTTCGGTTATTTTTAAAAAAAGTGAATGTGAGCGCCTGTGTCCCACACAAGGATTTCTCTGTTTTAACAGCTGACAAATGTCACCAGTGATGTCACCAAGACCTCAGAGGAATAATTACGACTGATCATCCAAAACTAGAAAACATAAAGGACACATTTTGTCTTCTTTCCATTACACCCCCAAACACACACAAGCACACACACACACACTTTAACCTTAAGAGGACCATGTCAAATTACTGACAGCAGTGGCTGACCAGCTCATACAAAAGCGCATATTAAGCTTGGATTTTCAGTAACATAAGTGTTATCTGGAAGAGATTTGGTCGATTCACCCAATCAAATATTTGAATAATCCACTATTCTACTGAAGCCGTTTTGGTTAAAAACAAGAGGATTTATTTGTTGCCAGGCCAACCCTTTGAAAAACAACAGCGAGATCATCTGGATCAGACAGAGACCTCCTGCTGGCAGGAGGCTCCAAGAGACTGACATCTGCACACCCATACTGTAACACAAAGCCACAAACACAATTCATATACAGTGGTGTGAAAAGTCTTTGCCCCCCTTTCTATTTTTTCATGTGTTTGTCACGCTCACAGTAAATGTTTCAGATCATCAAAAAAATTTAAATATTAGACGAAGATAACATAAGTAAATACAAGATGCAGTTTCTAAATGAAGGTGTTTATTATTAAGGGGGAAAAAAGTTTGTGAAAAAGCAACTGCCCCCTAAACCTAATAAAAGGCTGGGCCAACCTGAGCAGCAGCAACGGCAATCAAGCTTTTGCAATAACTGCCAGTGAGTCTTTTATGGTGCTGTGGAGGAATATTTGCACACTTATCTTTGCAGAATTGTTGTAATTCAGCCACATTACAGGGTTGTAAAGCATGAACTGCCTTTTTAAAGTCATACCTCATACCATATGTCAATCAGATTCAGGTCAGGACTTTGACTAGGCCACTGCAAAGTCTTGATTTTGATTTTCTTAAGCCGTTCAGAGGCGGACTTGCTGGTGGGTTTTGGATCACTGTCTTGCTGATCAGAACTGTTGTGCTTCAGCAGTTCTGATCAGCTGGTCACACCTGGGAAACTTCACCACGGTTCCATGTTGTTGCCATTTGTGGATAATGACTCTCACCGTGGTTCGCTCGAGTCCCAAAGCTTTAGAAATTGCTTTATAACCTTTTCCACACTGAAAGATCTCAATTACTTTGTTTCTCATTTGTTCCTGAATTTCTTTGGATCACGGCATGATGTCTGACTTTTGAGGATCTTTAGGTCTACTCAACTTTGTCAGGCAGGTCCTATTTAAATGGTAAATGGACCAGTTCTTGCATTACGCTTTTCTACTCTGGGCACTCAAAGCACTTTATATAACTTGTCTCATTCACCAATTCATACATGGCTTTTTTCTATGCTTTTCCTATGCAAGTGCTTTCTATCTAACCTTCACACACATTTGTTCATATTCCAACGATCACTTCTTCACACAGGGCCATGTAGGTTTGAATTTATTCTCCCTTATTATTAAATACCTTCCTTTACAAACTGAATTTTGTGTTTATTTCTGTTATCTTTGTCTAAAATTTAATTTTCTTTGATGATCTGAAACATTTAAGTGTGACAAAAACAAAACAAAACAGGAAATCGGGAAGGGGCAAACACTTTTTTACGCCACTGTATCTCCAGGTTTAAAGACCCGCTTAAGCAAACACAGCAGAAAGAGTCAAAAGCGTTAGTGCAAAGGTACACAAAGCAAGAGTTACAGATATTTAAAAAAGAGGCTGAAGTTTTGAAGTGACTAAAGAAGTGACAGAGCCTAAGGTTTATTTACTGAAAATTATATACATATGTTAAAATATAAGAGCAAGGAAAGTGCTGAAAAAAGAAGAAAAATAAACCGTGCAGCTTCAAATATTGTGTCTTTCAGACCAACCAGGAATAAACCAGCTGCACTATGGTGACCAATTTTAAGCAACACTTAGAACATTACAGAAAAGTGCTGTCTCTGATGTGCACACTTGATGGCAGATGTTGCAAAAGACGATTTATTTAATTGAAACAAAAATCACAATCCTGCCATTTTGAATATGCTAAATTTGACACCGATTAGAAGTGTCAATTTAGATGAAAAACAGTGGCCGAACCAGTTAAATGTACAGATTTTCTACTTGGATCAGCTCAAATGTGGTCTAAGAAGCTTTACTCTGGAACTGAGCTCTGCAGATTATGAACATCTGAAACACAACCCGCTCTTCAGGAAAGACTCCCACAACTTCTCAGTTAACCTTTGAGTATGCATCCATTATCATCATGTATGTTGTGTAATAATAACATCATTTTGAACACATCTTTGAGGTAAAGGATGATACTCTCTTCGCTCTAGAAGTACAAGCAC
Organism: Haplochromis burtoni; assembly: GCF_018398535.1. Classification (NCBI taxonomy): domain Eukaryota; kingdom Metazoa; phylum Chordata; class Actinopteri; order Cichliformes; family Cichlidae; genus Haplochromis; species Haplochromis burtoni. The sequence continues at coordinate 495,411 of NW_024582503.1, forward strand.
ACAAGTGAGGGAATACAACAGGCTATATATTTTACTACCACCAACAGCAATGCTAGTGGTTATACACCAAAACTGATGTTACATATAATGACTTCAATGACTGCAGACACTATATAGGGAGACCTTTGCTGACAAAACAAATATAGTTTTAAGCAGCAGCATGATAAGCATGATCTTATCACGTTAAGTGCGAAAATAAGCATAAGAATGCTGCTGCAAGTAGTCCAACAGATTCAAGGAGAAAACTAGTAATTCAAGTAAAATCTTCAACTCCCTCACTGACTATAATAAATGTAAACGCAAGAGGTTCAAAGAAAGAGACGATGCACTGCTGATTATGTGAAGTCTACAACTTCTTAATGGTGCTTAGGAACAGCTTAAGCTTGTTTACTCGACAGCTAGCTAAAAAGCAGGAGGGCCTGAACACATCTGTACAAGAACAAATACTGTGCATTTAAGCCTAGAATGCTATACTCATAAAGAGGATTATTGCTTGGTACAAGAGTACTTGGTCTGGGAGTCAAGCCATTAATATATAGACCCGGAAGACATGCATTCGGATGATTGATGGATTATCCTCAGTGGAGGTCCAGCACTAGGAATTAGTCCGTCATAACCCTTTTTAACTAGTCTACTGAGAATATAGTGCATGAGTTAGAGGACACATATCTGTAAACAACATAAAATTCACCCATAAAGTCCAGCTGTGCAAGAGGATGTAGGTCTCAGAGTCTGTGTATTTAAGACTTAATTATCAAATGTATATAAATTGACAAAATTTTGATATAATGTAGAAAAACTATTTTTAAATTAACTAGGAGTGACTTAAAAGGCAAGATCCTGCAGATCATCACAGCGATGATGGAGAAAATGCGTTTTTTTTAAATTATGCTTTTGTAATAGTACACTGAGAAAAAACTGAGAGGCATGTTAGGCACGCCACTCCCCTGCTGATTCAGCTGCATTGGCTCCCTGTCAAGTTCAGGGTCCAATTTAAGATCATAATCATGACTTATAGGGCCCTGCACAGTGTAGCTCCAACTTACTTAAGTGATCTTCTTCTTTCTTATCACCCCAGCAGGTCCCTGAGGTCTTGTGACCAGGGGTTGCTGGTTGTCCCGCATACAAGGTTAAAAACAAAAGGTGACAGAGCGTTTGTATCAGTGGCTCCCAGACTCTGGAACTCACTCCCTTTGAGTTTGAGATCTGTAGACTCAGTCATGTCTTTTAAAAAGCAGTTAAAAACCTCTGTTTAAACTCGCTTTTGGTTGATTTTGTTTTGTTTTAGATTTTAATGTCCGTTTTCTGCCTCTGTAAAGCACTTTGTGATTCTATCTTGAAAGGTGCTATATAAATAAAATTTTACTTTACTTTACTCCTATTACATTTCCACTTGATAAATACCAATATATGTTCATGAACATACTCAGATTTCATACACGCATGCACACCTTGTGAAGTGATTTAAAATACCCTTATTAATTAGGCATAGAGATGCGCTGCTCAAGTAGCTGAGCAACCACAAAGAGAGAGCACACCGACATGCACATGCAGCAAACTGGGAAGGCAATAAAACTGTATTCAGTTGTAACATAAACACTTTAGGCTGTGTTTTCTGTTAGTGTCTCCGTGTCCTACCCGGTGTTAATGGAGATGATTTCAATGAGAGGGTTCTTCCTGATCTTGGGGAGGTCCAGTCGAGCTCCTCCAAGTCTTCGGCCTCCATCTTTCTTCTGACCCAACAGACGAACCGAGTGGCCTGAAAAACAACAAAAACAAATCGTCTCACATAATCAAATGATCCTACTAAAACGCTGACTGACTATCACACTACTGTCCATGTGCAGATGGATGCAAACATGTTTAAAAAGGCGCCCTGAAGTATTTTTGTTGCTGTATTTTAAATGCCAAATCTGAATTGCACTGCTAAAGAGAAAAATAAATATAATATAACAGACGTTATATTATTTGAACTTGCCTTCTCTACCCGTTAAATGCTGACTTGTTAACTGCGACCTATTGCATTAACTTTTTACTACTCCTTCATTCTTGGTGTTCTCTATCATGCGGCACTGGGTCTGCTATAATCTATGTGCTGCAGTCTATTTTATCAGTGGCTTTTTACTGTGAACATTGTCTGCTGTTCTTATTATATTGACATTAATGCTCTTAACTGTATTATTTTATTGTTTTTTTTGTAAAGCACTTTGGTATGCCTAAGGCTTTTAATGTGCTCTATAAATAAAGGTTGTTGTTGTTGTTTTTGACGTAAGAAACATTTTGCCCGTATTGGTTGTCAGAGCACTTCCTCTCTCGTGAGTATGTCTCTCATCAAACTTACAATGCAAACAATGAGATTATATTTGCATTTCACCCACAAGCAAAATGCCAAACAGAAATCAAACTTCCCATTGTGCAAAATTGACCTCAAATAAATCGCTCTCATCTATTGTGGATAAATTTAGTACGAACAGGACAATGAGCAAAGACATAATAGCAGATCGAAGCACATGCAAACAGGGTTTTTCCTTCTCAGAAATGGACTTTGGGGCCTCTGGCTCTCATTAACACTGTTTTGGGGTTGGGAGGGGTCCTCAGCGTGTGCCCATGCACACTATAAAAGTTGCCTATGCCTAACAACCTCACACAGACTAGGGGTTAACAAACACAATGGAAACACAGTAGGAAGAGGGTAATAAGGCCCAGCTGAATACAATTAATTACAAAGGCAGGAAAAGTAAAAAAGGAGGGAACAAAGACGCAGAAAGCCACACTGTTTGACAACATTCAAAAGAAAAAAGGAGGTAAACTAATAGACTGACCAAGAATAAAGTCACATAAAAAAATTGAAAAAACCAAAAACTGATCATATTAGAAATGAAAAAGGGGATTCCTCTACATAAAGAGGGCTACTTTACTCACAGTGAGAACTAACAGAAATTATTTATATTTGGCTATCATAGTGTCAACCAAGGCAAATGAAAATCCACAGCTGAGCCTAACAGCTAGTGACGTCTAGCCTTTGGTGTGTGGAAATGGGACGCAGTACTCTCTCTTCTCTAACTGTTTAATAGGCTGCTAGCTAGCTGTGTGTGAGATGGAGGCGCTGAGGGATGGAATTGTCTTCCTGTTTTCATCCGCAATACAAGGGTCTCTTGGGAGGGTGGGTTCAGAGCAGGAAGCATGGTTATCAATTGGTAGATAAAAATGACAATCTGCCCCAGAGGAGGACAAAGAGCCAATCGCTGATGCATGACTGGTCTTAATATCCCAGTACAAGCAAGGAAATACAAAAATGTCCCTTGTGGAAAACAGCTGGGATTTGGACCACATTTGGCCCCACATTTCTTTTTTCCTCCCCTGGATCTGTGCATCCACCCTCAGTCATGAAACAAGGATTGAAAACTCATGCATGTGCTAATAATGCCCTGAAACATTTGGAATATGTGAAATGTTAATGGCTACAAAAAGTCACAAGAGTAATTTTGGTGCAGGTTTGTGGTAAAATCTGTTTTTAGAATTCCCTCTTTTTCCATTTTCATATTGAACATTTATTTCTGCGCGGTGGGAAAATATACTTACTAAACATAATTGCAAACACAGACTTGTCAGGAAAAAGCAATTACCAGTATGGTGCTGGATTTCCAGATGTTTTTTTCCCCCAAATAATGAGCTTGTCCATTCTAATAAAACTGGAAATTGTCATTCCCCACATACTCCTTTGCTCTCTAATACTGCACAGGACCCCTGTCACTGTGACTACCGCAGAAGACTCTAGAAATAATCTCACTGCCAGCATGGAGTCACTCCAGGAACGTACCCAAAGCCAAATTCAATTTCAGGGCCTAGGGGACCATGAATGGGAAGCAAGAGATAAAATAGCTAATATGACCTGCTGAAGAAAACCAAAGAATGCTTCACTATTTGTCATCTCAATTACAGAGTTTACAGAGGCCAACTGCTGTGATGGGCAACCCTGCATAGTCATAGACACACACTCCCGTCTATACTAATACCACATTTTCTTGTGACTGACTGCCCTCCTCTTTTTCCTTCTCAACTTTCCTCAATCGGTTCTTTTCTTTCCTTTAAATCTAAACTGCTAGAAATGTCCTATCCACTCATAACGTCCCACTAAAACACACCAGAAAAGAGAAGGAAGGAAAGGGAATGATAGATGGATGTGAAGCTAAGATTTGTAGATGCTTGGATGATGATGAAAGATGTGTAGGATAGCCAGATGGATGGTTTGGAGGGAGAGGTAGAACGCTAAAAGGATGACCTGTTGACCTGTGTCTGATGTCTTATAAGCAGAGGGTCTTGTTGAGCTTTCTGGGTTGATTGTAAAGTAGCAGGCAGGATTGGGGGAGAGCTGATGGGAATGTATTGAAAAGAGGGGACAGAGGTGGCAGATGAGAAGGACAGGAGGGTTTCCTGTTTTTCCATTTATCCTTTCAACCTAACTCTTTATTAAATATGTAAGACCGTCTTTGAAAAAGCTGTTTATGTCCTGACCAAATCTCACACCAACCAGTTTTGATGGGAAATTTTCTCACACACGCATCAAATGGATGAGCGCTACAACGCCAACAATTCCGAAGAGTGCTTCCCTTAAACGTCATCCAGGTTTTGATGCTTTACAAGGAAGATTTTTTTGGTCACATTTAGAGGGGCTCTCTCAGAGCGGATACGATACTCAGAACATCTTCAGATGACTTAAAACATAAGTAAAAGTCCTAGTTTTTCTTTCGGTACCTGCTCTTCATTTACTTCACTTACTATCATCTGTCTGCATCTGTTCAACCACACTTTTGCTCAGTTTTTTCCCTCTGCATTGATAAACAGGTTATTAATACTGGTGAAATAAGGATCACAAGGTTATATTCTCTGATTTGTAGCTACACACATACATTATCCTAACTATGCTTTTCCTACTCCCTGTCTTTGTGTGGCATTCACACACCAACTATAAACTGTTTCCTTAACGATAAATGAATATCAGGTGAAAAAGTACTATCCAAGGGCATTTCTCAGTGAAAGAATATGAATATTAGGAGTCTTAATAATAAAAAAGTCCCAAGATCAGATTATTAGTATCTTTTTGTGGGTTTTTCCATACATTCTTCTCGATTAAAAATATTTTACTCTTTTACTCATTTGTTCTTGTGGTGTGTATTTGTCTGTTGAGCATTGCCGAGAATCATAAAAGCTGCCCTTGTAAAAATGTGTATCCACGGGTGTCATTAATGTGTCTTTTTTTGTTTTTCCGTAAATGGAATTGCCAGTGGGCTCGGAATACAAGACGGAGTCAAAGCACGGGTTGTTGTTAACAAGAAATTAACTTCTGGCACAACTAAAACAAATTGATCTGGATAATCAAGCTCGTAACCACAGTAACACCACCACCAACAAATAAATAACACTGTATAAGTGAGCATGCACCGACTAAGCCAGGGAGTCAAGCTGAGATAACACGACGGGATAAAAACACGTGCTATCATTTACTACAGGTAGTAACTTGAAGTCTTTATTGCACAGATGCACTATGATAAAAAAGCAGCTTTACAACTATGATGTATCCTCATGACATCAAGGATGTTTAATTCATTTAAAGCCTGGAACTAAATGAAAAAGTCACACACGCTAAGAAGCGCGTCCCCAAAAGCATATGAGTACTCTTGTCATGTGGAAAACAGGACCTGCAAGCAATTTTGGCACAGCAAAGACCTGTATCTATTAGCAGTTCATTGAAGTAAGTATTTTAGTAGCCATTACGATAGGCAAATCCCCCAGCTTTAAGGTTTATGCCAAGGCCTCTGAGACGAAATAACAGCTCTCAGTTTATACGAGGTCATAAAGAACAGTAATGATACTGGGGAAATTAGTTTCTATGGAGGGGCTGATGGTGGGAGGAAAAGGGGAGGGAAAGAAACGGGGGGTGAGAGGCGAAAGAGAGGAAGGGAAGAGATCAAAAGATGTAGGAAGGGTGGGAGAAAGAAATGGGGAGAAAAAAAAGACAGAATGAGCAAATCACAGAGAAGAAAGGGGGAATAAAAGTCACAGAGTAGATGTGTGACTGTGAGCTTGTGTGTAGGCTCACAGTTTAGGCTTGATGACACATTGTAAAATTAAGCCTTAGTTCAGCTGTCCTTCATTAGAGTGAACCCTGCAGTGCAAAGTAGTCACTCAGACGCACACACACACACACACGCACAGTGTAAACTCAATCTGTTCTTTATTAGAGAACAGCTGGGGGTGTATGACAGCTTGACTAGACTCACTCACACTGTAAACTCTCTCTGACCGTCATTAAACAGCTAAGTGTGGTGGTTCGCTAACAGTTTAAACGGATGACCTATAACTGCCATGTGTGTCTGTCAGTGAGCTGCTCAGACAGAGAGGATCATTTAAGAAGCAGCTCAGACAGTTAGATCGGTTTCAACAAAAGCTGAAGACTTTTGTTTTAAAATACACATTTAAAACAATTATTTAGTCAAATGTTGTTGTTTTTTGTTCTTTTTAGTTTACCATGACAACATAAAAAGCATGCTCTTTCCATTCACTTTGGAAAATACTACATTTTTTAACAACCATAACACTATTATAGCTAATAATTTTTGATTTTTTTTAACAGTATAATATTAAGTCATCAGCATTTGATTATGTGCTCTTCTGATGCAGTGTGATACACTCTGATTCTTACTGGTCAAGTAGACTGTAGTAAGGTAGTAAAAGTGGAGAGACTAAAATAATACACGCGGTGGTTAGCACTGTGGCCTCATAGCAAGAAGGTCCTGAGTTCAATTCCACCATCAGGCCTTTCTGTGTGGAGTTTGCATGTTCTCCCCGTGTTTGCGTGGGTTCTCCCCGGGTCCTCCAGCTTCCTCCCACAGTCCCAAGACATGCACTTAGTGGGGATAGGTTAGTTGGAAAGTCTAAATTGCCCATAGGTATGAATGCGGGAGTGAATGTGAGTGCGAACGGTTGTGTGTGTATATGTGTTAGCCCTACGACAGACTGGCGACCTGTCCAGGGTGTACCCCGCCTCTCGCCCTAAGACAGCTGGGATAGGCTCCAGTGCCCCCCACGACCCTGCCAAAGGATGAGCGGAAGCGAATGGATGGATGGATGGTTGGATAAAATAATACATCCTTGGATCTTATTCCTTCCATGCATAAGTGCAAATTTGTTTTGTGTTGTAGTCGGGATATGGATTTGTGTTAGAGGACCTTAGTTTTGAGTTTAATTGCGGTGGTTAGCATTACGTTAAAGACCACGCAAAGACTGTAAAACAAGAATGCGTGTGTGTGTGCCTTTCTGTGGTAAAATACCTTTAACAGCCTCGTCCACTACTTCCACCACTCGATCAATCTGCTGGACCTGTAACACAAAGAAACAAGAGAAAACTTGATTGATCCTGAAAACCCAAGTCCTCACAGTCAAACAGAACCCTGATATTGACGAACCACAGACACACTGATACTCTGATCCACATTTAAACAAGGTGGATATGCAAATATACACAAAGGCCATATGCAATAAGAGCAGAGACAAACAAGCGCAAAAAGCTACAATCACCAGGCAGGATTAAGGAATATGGATTTCCTAAATGCCACTGAGTGTTTGTTGTGTATGTACTGACAAACACGTTCTGTGATAGATCCGACCACATAGGTAACAATAAAGCATTACCCAAGTCCATAGCTGTGTTTTTCCCCTCATTGTCTCACATAGAAAACAAATCCTGCAGTTCTGCTAATGGCTACTATAATGAACCACCGCACTAATATAAAGAGAATAAACAAGGCCCCCACAGGCCACAGTTTAATAACAGGCAGACTTTAAGTAGGGTAATCTGGATACTAAAAGAGCCAGAATATTAAACGAGGAGTTCAAACTTTACTTATCTACCAACCGATATTACATGAAGAGGAAAGGAAGCAGAACGAGTGAAAGAAAGAAAGAAACAGAATACTAAAGTAGTGACAGGGGGGGGAAAAAACTGGTCATTTTTCTGCTGTTATTTTCCTTTCGCTCTTCCCAGCATCCCTCACACCTCGAATTCTCTTCACTTTCACTCTATACTGGCCCTTGGCACTGGCTCTCAATGCCTTCAGGCCCATCACTTAAAATAAGCCTCCTTTCAAACACACACACTCAGATTCACACTGTGCTTTGCAGGAAGCAGTTACTTGCATGCCACATGCCTGAGTAAAACCTTTTTCAGTGTAATGGTCAAGCAATCTGGGCCCATTCAGAGCAGCAGCAGGCGTCTCTACATAGAGTAAAACTCAGGTGTGCATTTCAGCTATTAATTTAGATCGCACTTTTCAACTTTGGCTGTTTTTAAATCCTCCATTGTACCCATAGAAAGAAAAGGATAAATACTGATATATTCAGGACATTTGTTGCATGTAAAAGGCAGTCACAGGTCTACTGGACGACATACATTTCTGCCTGTGCTTAAGCTTTATTTTAAGGTTTGTCGTTCTATTACCATAACTTAATGACAAGCACTAATGCGACATCCATAGTATTTGGATTAACCTTCGATAAAGTAATTAAAATTGTATATTTTTAAAAAAACAGGACCATAAATACTGAGGTGTGACATTTCCTGCTCACAGCTTTGCATGCCCATTCCGATCCTCTGATTAGTTAACCAGCGCTGCGTAGGTGTGCGTAGGTGTGCGTAGGTGTGCGTAGGTGTGCGTAGGTGTGCAATGCATGGCAGTTACAGGATGCGACAAGTCTAGTTAAGAAAAGCGAAACACTGCAGTCTTGCGTGACTGTCTATGAAGCTCACACAATACATTTGCAGTCATTAAACAGCAACCTCAAACAAAACAGCACAACAGCAATAAAACACCACTCAGAAAAGCTGGCAATACGCACACAGGTCACATAAAATGAATCCAACAGGAAGGCCCGCCTATTTATTTTTAACTACACTCCTTATCTGGCCGTTGGTGCAATCACTATACACAAATTCTGAACTTGTATTTGCATCCAATTTGCATAACCCACCAACTGCCACTATCATTACATGTTCCACTGTGGGAATACAGAGGGACTCTGCATTCTCGTATATTTATGTCTGGGTTTGTTACACAGTGTGCCTGTTCATGCATGTGTGTGTCTTTAAGTTAAAAATGCTTGTCACTGAAGCTCTGGCAGTTATACGCTGTTTGTGCTTCACCCTGAAGCCTATTATAAACACAAGCCTGTTTATCTGAATAGAATCATATTATACATGCGTGTCACTGTATCTGAATCGTATTAAGTTACATTGTGGCATTTTTAACTCAAACTGAATAACATTATATATTATATATTGTTAAAGTATCTAACTTAGCACTTGAGCTGTCTTCAATCCATTCATTTTAAGGTAGTGGGAGTAATCAATGCAATACTGTTTGATTTGTTCCCATTTTCAGCAGCTTGTTTTACTTTCCATAAAAAAAAACAAAATATCCAATTATAGAAATAAGAGCACAGCTTTGTACGGAGATTTAGAAGGCATATCCTGGTTGAATTACATTTTTAAAAATATCCTGCCAGATTAGAGACTTTTAGTCTTTAAAACTTTTTTTTGGCGCCAATTCAGCAAGGTGCTGGAAACATGATAACATCACACAAATGCTGCAGACTTGTCAGCTGCACATCTATGATGCAAATCTCATATTCCACCACATCCCAAAGGTGCTCTTCTGGATTGAGATCTGGTGACTGTGGCGTGCAGACATCTTCAAGAAATCAATCTGATATGAATTAAGTTTTGTGACATGGTGTGTTATCCTGCTGGAAGCAGCTAACAGAACAGTGGTACCCTTTGTTCATAAAGGGTTATGGTCAGCAACAATACTCAGGTAGGTTGTGCTATTTAAATGATACTCAGTCGGTACTGAAGTAAATTGTATGGAGCCTGAACTGTTACTACAATGCACTTATCCATGTTTACATGTTCTTTACTCCAACTTCTGACACTAACATATGAAGTTTGGTAAGCGTGTGCAAATCGTAGCATCACTTTTCTTTTCTTAGCTGACAGGAGCTCTCATGGCTCTGCCCATCTGCTTCAAGGTTAGACATGTTATGCATTCAGAGACGTTCTTCTGCATACCTTGGGTTTTTTGATTCACCGTTGCCTTCCTACCAGCTGCCACTCATTCTTTTTCTCCTGCTTTTGGATTATTCTCTGTAAACCCCTAGAGACGGTTGTGTGGGAAAATCCCAGTAAATAAGACGTTTCTGAAATATTCAGACTATCTTGACTGGCACTCTCAACCAGGTCACATTCAAGGTCACGTGAAGCACCTTTCAGGTTAAACTTCAGCACTGTGTCTTGACGTCTACATGCCTCAATGCGCTCAATAGTTGCCATGTTACCGGGTAATTAGTTGTCTGCATTAACAAGAAGCTGAACAGGTGTAACTAATGAAGTGGCCACTGTGTATATGTGTTAGGCATAGAAGTGTTAGGATGATTTTGTCCAGGCTGCACTGTGGCAGTGTGCTAAAAAGCAAACAAACAACGAACTGAATCAATTATTCAATGAGGAACACTCATTTAGCTATTAACCAACAACAGGCTTGACATATCCATTAGTTCCTTTCTGTGACAGCAAAGGTGAAACAGAATAATTCATCTGCTCTGTATCTCTTTGTTATGCACTCCAATCACTCACCAGTGGCTGGTAACCAAAGCAGAATAGCTCAGTTTAAACAAGTAACAAGTTAAAATGTATTTATTGTCATATTTGTCTGTTTGCCGCTTGTACTCTCTAAAATATATTAATACTAGTAGCAAAAGTAACTAGAGGCTAGACTGCCCCCATGCCACCTTTAAAGGAAGCAGTCTATGCTGAGGAATCACTGACGTGTCCTTTCCTAGCTCCGTCTCTGTTCACCCATAACACCTCCCCATAGTACAGGAGTTAATGTACCCGATCTTCCTTCTCATGCAGAACATTTGTGACTGGGAAATGTTCTGCCTGAAGAGAATGAGCCCAAGACAGAGCAAGGTTAGCTGCCCCGTGAATGACATCCCGATCAGTCTCGAAAAGCGTGTCCGTCTGTACTCGTCATCGGACACAAAGGAAGATAAAGAGACGCACCTTTAATACAGCCGAGTCAAAATACACAGATGTTCACAGAAAGTGCACGTACCCCAATGATGCTGAGACCTTTGAGGTAGTCCATCCTCGGCTGGGCCTGGGGAACGCATCCTGCTACTACCACCTTTTTCTGCTGTTCCTGGGCTTTTCTGTGCAAAAGCAAAAAGAGAAATAAGCATAGAATAGCAGGTTAACTGTAATATATGACAAACACTACTGTTTTTCTGTTTCACTTTCTGATTTAACCCAGGAAAAAAAACTATGATCAAAAATATACAGTTAATATATCCTCTGGATCCTTTTGAAGATGAACATCTTATTTTAGAACCTCAACGGTTAAAATTAAAATGACTCCTTCATATCATATGTGCTAAAGTCTTCCCCTCCGACCATCTGTGTGCATGTAATTTTTGATCTCCACTAGAAAATTTCTTAGGCTGACATATTCTAATGCAATTTTCAGTGAGAGTAAATACTTTCCGATAGCTTGGGAAATGGATGAATCCAAGCTTATGCTTCATTTGGCAGAATGCATCTGGCCCCCGACCCATTAAAACAGATTTCCACAAGCCTTTGCCAAGCCAATCACCACTGTTTATTTAAAATGAGGCGTGTTTGATATAATGACCAGACTGTAGGCTTTTTACATTGCCACCTCAGCCCTACATGGCACATTTCTTTGCTCTGACTGATTGAAGGTCCAGAGGCATTTTGATGTGTAGCTGATGAAAACAGCTTTTGAAATCATTGCTGGAGTAAGATGTTCCCAGCTAATTGCATTTATCTTTGCACGTAAGGCTACTGTGCTCCTAAGTCATTAATGGATAACGGCTTGACAACAGTGCAAACAAGCAAAATCAACTGCATGCAGTGATAAAAACCCGTCTCTATGTTCTAGCATAAGAAACAAACCTCCAAATTCTTCTGATACCCAATTCTTAAAGTCAAACTTTATAAATAAGTTACAGGAAAAAAATCTATTTAAAGTGTGGATTTAATTAAAAGTAAATTGTGCACATCTATGAAATAAATCTACGTGAAACTTAAAAATTAATTAAAAAAAACTAATGTTGTGAGTTTATTGTACTTGCAATTTGCCCTGTCATGCAAATTGACTCTGCTACAAGTTATTAGGTGAGAAAATTCTCAGTATATGAAGCTGAGAACACCATTATTTCAGTCGCTAAATGGCTGAGCCCAAAAACGTACAGGTCTAGTCTTTGATTGGCCACTGCAGCACCTTTATTCTTTCCATGTTCACACGTTTTGCTGTAGATTTGCTGCTGTGCTTGTGATCATTGTCCTGACGTAAGACTGAATTTCAGCCAAGCTTTAGCCTCCAATTTGAATAATTGGAGGCTAAACAGAAGAGTTCACAGTCGACGCCATGACTGCAAAGTGTCCTGGCCCTGTGGCTGCAAAACAAGCCCAAATCCTTATCCCTCCATGACCGTGCTGAACAGTTAGCATGAGGTTGGCTGATACGCTGTGCTTGTTTTTTTACAAACATGGACAAATATCTCCACTGTCATATGTCTAAAGTACATCGTTCCAGAAATCTTGTGGTTTCTTCAAATGAAACTGCATAAACCTTAGCAATGCTGCCGCGTTCTTTTTAGAAAGAACTGGCTTTATCCTCGTAACTGTACTGAACTTTCACATTTATCATGCTAACTGCAGCCTGTAGCTTCTGAGATGTAGCTCTTGGGTTTTTCATCATTACATGATCTGAACTTGAAGGGAATATGTAAAAAATTTTCCAATCATCAGTTCAACAATCGCCAATGGGCGATTGTTAATGCAGCGTTAACGCAGCTTAAACGCGGTCATCACGATTAAAATTTTTAACACTCTCAACCCATCTGGAGCGCAGAATGAACAAAATTTGGACAAACTGCCATTTCAGGGATTTTGACTCAATCTGCGCTCCAGATGGGTTAATTGTTAATCGTGTTAGTCGTGATGACTGCGTGTAAATGCTGACAGCACTAAAAAAAAATATATATAAAGTTGCCAATTTGGGATTTCTTTGGCTTTAAACCGGATGAAACAGGTAAACCTATGGATGTAACCAAAGTGGTGTGCCGCCTGTGCAGACGTAGAATGCGAGCAAAGTACAGAAAAACACGACTAACTTGCATGAGCATGCACGTGTCCACCATCCGGCTGAGTATGCTAGACTATCACCAGCTTCTGCAGCTCCATCAACAAGCATTTGAGCGCACTCTGAGGACGCAGATGTAAGAGAGTGCTGTTAAAACAGTGCTATTAATTTTTTTTTTCTGTTGACTGCTGCAATTAGCTCCATCATTATTAGCAAACTTACTCATGGGCAAATAAATAAATAAATCGCCCTTGTAAAAACTATCGATGATAGTCGATATATTCGTCCAATCACCCAACCCTAGTATGAAGCACATATAGCAAAGCATGCATTACACCTGAGGTGGAAACAAACTAGTAAACAAAGGCACCATTTTTCCTTTTCACATTAACTAAGGTACATTATGTGTACATATATGTGTTTTTTATACTACTTAAATTGGTAATGCAGAAAATCCAATATTGACAAAACAAAGCAATGTCAAACATTTCATGTTGCATGTCAAATATTTACAATATTGATTAATAACTGGTAAAACACTTAACAAGGCTTTAGAAATCCACACTGATAAGACAATCTGAATTAAAAAGCAGCGAGGTAGTGAATTCGTGAAACAAACCAGAAGGAAATTGTGTGTGTGTATTTGTGAGTGTGCATGTGGATTTATGCAAGTCTTTATGTCACATCCAGTTAGTGACAGTGAGATTTAAGGCATTCGGTCTGTCTGACAAAAGCTTTTGGAAGAGCTGCCCAGACTCTGCAATGAATCTTTAATAATGAAGCCTCCTGACAGCTGGAGTGAAAGAGGGAGGTAGAGAGGGAGGGACGGAAGGGGGGGGCGGATGCTTGTAAGTGAGGTAGGAATCATAGGAGTAGGCAGCAAGGAGCAGCAATGAAACTGGATGCAGAACTGTCAGCTGTGTTTTAATTTAGACTGTTTGATTCTTCAGGAAAACAAAGAAAGTGATGAAGGTGGGGAGGGTGGGGGTGGGAGAGCATGGTGTGATGGGAGAAAGATCTGTGAAGGTAGACATCGCAATTCAAAGCCAGTTTAATCTGTCTCCTGTATGAGAAATGAGGGGACTGATAAAAGCTAACGTTGGTATGAGAGAAGAGATGGAGGAGAAAAAAAAGAGATGAAAGCAAAGATTAAGGACTTTTGTCATTATTTGATTATAAGAAGCTGCTGGCATTAGGCGGTGTAGTTTCAGAACCAGAATCTGTTTAACTGGAAAAACAGGTACACAGTGCACATACAAGGGAATTTGTGTCCAGTATATTTAGTGTTATATAATGCTTGTATATAAATTCTAGGAAAAGGTAAAGAAAGAATGAGAGTTTTCTGACACCAGAAAAAAAAATGGTGGGCAGACAAACTTTCATGACTAGGTTAAGTGAGTCAGAAAAGCCTGGACAAAAGAGTCGGTATCTGTTTAGAGTAGCTTGTTCTTCCCACACTGGCAACGCCGCACATACAGACACACTCACAGTAGGGGTGCGTCTGCATAATTCACACCGTCTCCTGCCAAAATGCGCCAAACGTTCCTTTAATGCTCTGCTCGCTCTCTGCACACAGACTCGGAGCCATAGCTGACACAGCGAGTAAGCAGACAGCGCCTGAGTCGCCGCCTCAGTGCCCCAGGGGGAACGGGCCAATCACGCCGCACGCAGTTCCTGGGTGGGATGGGACGGAATGGGATTATGCGATGCGGTTGCCGTGGTGATACTTTTGAGCCCAACCAAGCGCTCGTTGCCAGTGACCCGGACTAGAGCAGATGTCCCCCAAGATCAGGCGACGAGGTGTGTGTGTGTGTGTGTGTGTGTGTGTGTGTGTGAGACTACACACACGTTTCTCTTTGACTTCTTTGGCACCTCGCCCTAAATCTCTACGGCCCTCTGTCAACTCTTTGTCACCACTCTCCATTGCCTCAGGACCACACGCACAGACACACACACACTGAACACCCACATGCTTCAACGATACAATGCATACACATGGTCCTGGCTGGCAATGCCATCAGTGCACAATATTCTATGCATACATGTATGACCTCTGTGATATGTATGCATGGTACAGAGTGCTGTGCTGTACATACAGGTTTTTAACAGCTCAGTAGACACAGTGAATCAGTCAAATTAAACCAGACTAAATGTCCAAGTGACTTGATCAGGTTGACTTGGGAGATGTCTCTGCTATGAATATGACATTAAAATAACTTAAGGCACTGGATGGACCGCAGTGCATGACCTATATAAAGGCCTCTTCAACTTTGTCACAACAAAACCTGAAGTGAAAGAGAGGCCCTTCCTTAGTGGACTACAGCAGCCGCTGAGATGTAGTGACATCATATAAACGGAGGTAATATGCTGAAGTCTCCTTAATTCCTACTCATTTGAAAATGTTTATGTTAACAAGAAAAGTGGCAAAGATAAGATGAGATGACCTTTATTAGTTCCACAGGTGGAAAATTTGTTTCCCACCTGTGGGACTAAGATCGAAACAAAAGGTATCGATCTTTATCCTTTTTACGAAATGCTTTTTAACATAGCATATGTAGCGTCACTTTGGGCTTATATGAAGTTTTGTGTTGACCTGAACAGAAGACCACTATCCTACACACTGCTATGGTCAACAAGATAGCCACCACCTCCTACAGAAACATTTAATGTGTATTTCCATTGTCTAGATCAAACCAGAACAATTATCAGAGGCACTAAAACCTAGACGCCAATCTAGTGAGGTTTCTTAGTCAGAGCAAGAATGAAAGCCAGGAGTCTGTGCATTAGGCAGAAATTATCACAAAGTTCTGTGACTCAGACTTAAAAATCAAAGACCGATTCAAACTTTCTTCTCCTTGTGTGGTTCTGCAACAGTTCCAGTGTGTCTGCCACTGTTGGTTTGCTCCTTCCTATGAGCACATTGTGCATCTGCAAGGCCCACTCGATCTCATTCAGTCTTGCCAAATGGCAGCACTTCAAATTTAATTTAATTTTAACCTAGAAAACGTAGCATGGGCAATATGACCCCAAGGAAAGAACATAATACCATATATTTGAATATATCTGGTCACATCAGACCAGATATATTAAGATGAGTTTGCCACATCTTCTCTACACAACTTTGATTTCCATGGTATCATCACAGTCACACATGTGCAAGTGCAAAGAACTGTAGCATCCCACTGGAAGTGGTCTAGAGGTGCACAAGGAGCTGATGCTGACGGAAAAACCTTCCATCCATCCATCCATCTTCTTCTGCTTTATCCGGGGCCGGGTCACGGGGGCAGCAGCCTAAGCAAAGAAGCCCAGACCTCCCTCTCCCCAGCCACCTCCTCCAGCTTATCCTCTAGCCGAGAGATATAATCTCTGCAGCGTGTCCTGGGTCTGCCCCGGGGCCTCCTCCCGGTGGGACATGCCCGGAACACCTCACCCAGGAGGCGCCCAGGAGGCATCCTTGTCAGATGTCCGAACCACCTCAGCTGGCTCCTTTCGATGTGGAGGAAAAACCATCTATACATAAACACATCCACTATAGTTTGTGGTTTTGTATTATACTTCTTTCTTTCTAGCCTGCCTACAGTTGTTGGTGCTGCTGTAGTGTAGAGGTTGCACGGCTAAGTACTTGGAGTCGCAACAAACTGGACACCAGCACAGAGTGCTGGTAGGGCTCTTCGATATAACGATATATATCGGATGACGATATGAAAGCGTCTATAGTTTCATTTTATGCTGTCGTTTGTTTCGTGGTGTCGCAAAATAAACTGTTTACTGCAATATTTTTTCACTGTTTGATGGTAACTGTAGGATTTCTTATACTTCTATCCTTCTCTTATATTTAATATAACCACACTTTGTCAAAGCGTTGTCATTGGCAACAACGACGGTAAAAGCATTGCGTGTCTCCGCCGTCCGCTTGTTTATTTTCCACATAAACCTTTCACAATTAAGCTGAAGACCCTATTGAGATTTTTCAAAATCTGAATCACATGAAATAGCATGTAGAGTGTTTACAGACGAGAAGCTAAAAAGAGCCGTCAGGTGCTAAAAAATAAACCTTAGAACAGGCTTTTCCCCGCAGCACACCGTGTAATAAATACTCACCAAGAAAGTTGCGGCTGTTTCAACTTATTTAACACTCGACTCCAGTTACACGACGTCCAGCTGAAAACACTTCACGCAAGTCAAGTTGCCCGAGATTCACAGAATTTACAGGAAATGTAAAAATTTTGAGATATATATATCATTGCCGGGACGATAAATGTGTTATATTGGGATATGAGATTTTAGTCATATCGCACAGCCCTAAGTGCTGGTGTCCAGTTTGCGCACACCCTCCGATTTTGAAGGACAGACACAAACAGACCCCTGGCATACTTGCAAACATGGTGAGTATAACGCTGGTGTAACTGTGTCCTCTCAGTGACTCTCCCTGCTGCTCAACATCCTCAGCCCTACATAGTGGGGGAGAGGATGAGCTCATTACACACACACACACACACAGAGCCAGCCATATGCTCCTTTACAAGCATGTTGCTTAAAGGATGAGGTCATACTGGTAAGAGTGGTGAGGAGTTTTGTGTATGTGAGATGTACACATTGGCGGTTTAGCGTGATTTGAATTCGATGCATTTTGGGGGAAGCAAAGTCCAAAACATAAACTTACCAACATGTCAGGTGTGTCCCTTCTTCCCTTTTCTATATCTGGCTTGTCCTTGCCCCTGTCTCCCTCATCCTCTCATCTCCACTCCGACAGTTGTTTCTGGCTGATTTGACAGCGAGCCAGCCACTCGGCACACTCCTGACCTCTCTGCATTAGCATAAGCAGCAAGGGGCAAGGTTAAGTACCCATCAAGCCTCAGTAATTAAGATGTGAACCGGTGTGTGTGCGAATGTGAGGCCAAATGTATCTAATCTTCCACTTCATTTATGTGTCACTTCCACAAACTTCTACACACAGAATAATTCAGTCTCACGGATGGTCACTGTCCTAATTTCAATTCCAGGATGGATATCGAAGTCTAAAACTTTACCTTACATACGTTTGAGCTGCTTCAATATATGTTTTATTCATCGTTCCATATTTATTTCCCCACGTGTTTCATCCAAGCAGCAGCAGGATATGGATCTGCGCTGACTGACAGCACAGGCTGTTACTCTGATGAAGGATGTAGCCTTCCCTGAGTGAATAAGTACATCTGCAAAGTTTACCCAAAACAACTGTCAAAACACAAACAATATAAATAAAACAGCAGCTAACTCTGGGCCTAAGGGATCTGACTGCAGACAAACTAAAATAAATGAAAGCCATTAATGTAGTGGAACAGGATCCTGTAGGAGATGTTGCTGAGAGAGAGAGAGAGCGAAGAGGGAAGAGGGAGGAAAAGCAAAGAAGGATTCAGCGAAACTGTGAAAAGAACATCTTTATAAGAAGGAGAGAGAAAAGACAGCACAGGGGTGAAGCTAGAGGAGATCAAACGCGGGGAAACCTGAGAGCAAAGTCCCACAGAGCCCACCCGAAGTTAACTGCCAAATGTAAGGTTGACCTTTTAAAGACCGACGAGTGTCCATGAGCGATCTATTCCAGCTCAGACACTCGATACAGTGCAGCAATACTCTGTTACTGCGCCTGAATGATAAGCCTGATGTCTTTAACTGCATTTACACCAACTTTAGATTACACAGGCTCTCTTTATCAATATCTGGTATTATTATTGTAATATAGGATAATGACGACTGCTTTCCAAATGAATCAGTGTTTTGGATATAATCAGAGCAAATCCAACCCAGCGGAATGGCAAACTGCATGATTTGTCTTTAATCTGGTCAATACACAAACATGGACATTACTCTGTGCTGTTATTTTGAAATTTTTCATCAGTGTTAAAGTACCAGAATTAACTTCACTGTTACTTGCCGTCCAACAAAACCATCCATCTATCAGCTACACTCACTTATCTTCAAAGCAGCCACGGCCTGTACAAGCTGACACTCTGTTAGAGGCGAGGTACACTGAAGTGTGTTTGTGCTAAATGGCGAGGGGTTGTGGGATCAGTCACGAGCGTATTTGAAACTGGCAATGAGTAAAAGGAAGGAAAAAGGGCACATCTATTAGCACAACTTCATCAAAAAGTAAAAAGACAGGCAGGAAGAAACTCAAAAGGAAATGAAAGAGAGAAATGTAAAGGTCAGGGGCTGCTATAGTTCCTTGGGACCTCTCCCTTTCTTTCAAACACTCAGAGATAGAAATTCTTCAGCAGTGCTATGTTGTTTTTAATTGGCTAGACAGAGGCAAGCAAAAGCAAAACTAAATGAGAAACTAAAAAAACAAATAGACAACAAGACCAGCAGCAGAGAAGGGACGTGTGGATTAATCAATAAAACATAACTACAAGAAAGCAGATCTCATAAACACGTGTTGTGGAATATGATGGTAAATGCAATATCAAATTGGGCAGCCTAAACGTTGAAGACAAGCTGTGAAAGCCTAGAGTCACCGCAATGGTGGCCAGGCCCAGTCCACCTGCAAACATAACCATGTATACAAGGAGAAAAAACTCATAACAATAATAATAATAATAAAGTCAACAGCATGGCTCATTTTCAGTTTTGCACATTTATTACTAATGCGCTTAATAAAAGCATTCACATTTGAGCTGTGTTTTACAGGATACAGGCCAATCAAGATCTGTTGACCAATCGATGCACATCTATAACACAGCAAGTTTATGGCCAGCTCACATGGCCTTTGGGTATATCAGAGATCGGGCTGCAGACCAGTTGTCAACATGGGGCTAGTAAAATCAAGGCAGTCAAAATGCAAGGCTTACAGATTACAGCCTTTAAAAAAAGAAAATACCTGCCACGCCGGCCCAACGCTGTGAAAGACGACATCTGTCGTGTAAAAACTGCTGAATGTGTGATAAATATTCCATTACTATAAATGAGTTGTATTCACCACTTGAGTGGTTCGTAATAGAGAAAATGCTAGTTAAAAAAAACAAACAAACACAACAGCGCACAAACATTTAGACACGCAGACTCCAGGGAATAACTTTAGCTAAGCTGAACCTGAATCCTGGGAAGAGTCCCAGGAGTCCCATTTCTAATGCAAAGTCCTGCAATCTATATGTGAGACGCTTATGGAACAACGACACGCTGCCAGCCCAGCAGCCTCAAGCTGCGCTGAAGAGGCCGAAAGGGGAAACAGCTCATGAAAGCAGAGGGTTTGTATTCTTTAAAAACCAGGAAGGATCTCACGAAACACAATCACACGCTTAGAACAAACATCAACTGGAAAATGCATCGCACTGAGCTCCTGTTTGGAAACGGCAGCAGTTATACGATAGTGTGGCAGCTTTAGTGTCAGACTGAACAAGTCATTTCAGTGGGGAATAAAGATATTTACCATGGTGAGCCGCAGCCACTGAAAATATGAGAATGTTAGAAGCAGGGAAACGAGCGTTTGACTTCCTCCATTTGTGCAGGCATGAGCGACTATGCAGCGTCTCTGTGTGTTTGTGTTTCTGTGCAATTATTTTGATCCGAAAGAGGAGACGAGCGAAGAATATTTGCTGGGATGACACAGGTGAAAGGACATTCTGGTTGAATGGATCCCTACAAAATTAGTCCAAGCATAAACAATCATGATTGGTTTCAAGGTCATAAATTATTACAAGCAAGGGTTTGGAAAAGTGGAATGGCACATGCTCAGTGACCTGGAATGCATCAGTCTTTGCAAACCAACACATTTTTTTTTAGTTTTACAAAAGACAAAGACAGAATAATTACACCCTTCTAATAAGTAAGGATTGCATAGCAGTATTGAAATTGTCTATTGTATTTACACATAAAATAGTAAGGGTTGTTTTGAAATGCATGACAGACTGATGCAAACAGTCAAACTATTCAAACCTTCTGTTCTTGCAGGTTAGGTTTCTTGTGGTTAGGGATTGCTCTGTGGTTCTAGACCAGTTGACTCTGACGCAGCATGCATACAAATAATCATTTCCTAGATTATAACACTGCAGAAACGCACTGGGACTGTAGTCTGTCTTACTTTCCACCTTGCTGTTCTACAACTTCTGGCACAGAGAGAGGGTTGCTGCCACCTGCAGTAAAGTCTGGCTACATAACATGTAAGACTCCACAGTTAACTTTTGTTTTACATTATTTATATTATGAATATTTACCATATCATCCAACAAGTACTTCTGGCAAAAGCAGCAACACTAAATATTCAGTGCATCTAGTTCTGTCTATAATTACAGAATAACAGGAAAACAGTAAATGATGAGATTAAGATGAAGACTAATAATGGGGACTAGGGAATACTCACTTCTGTACTATAAGCAAACACTACCTCAGAGCTGTTTAGTATATCGTGCTGCAAATGTCTCAACTTCAAGTAAAATCTTACTGTAATTCTTCCTTTCATGGATATTTCAATATTAGCATAAACACAGGAAATAAAGGGTTTTTCTGAACATGCAGCTTCGATATCATTTTATGTGGGTGGAGGTATTGCAGGGAAGGTGCTGAACACAACATGAAGCTATAGTGTGCTATACTTGGCAACTGCAGAGAAAAAGTGAGTTTCTGTAGAGAAGACGAGGCTTATTTTCTACTCTGTGTTCACAGCGATCTATACTATGAATATGACTGTCCACTTAATATAGGAGACGTGATTGTGGAGTATGTTCCTCGTGTGTAATGTATGTATCCAGGGAAGAGATGAACAGATAAAAGAAATTATGCATGTTAACCTCGTACTTTGCATCAGTGGAAATCAAGGCAACATGGAGTTTAGCTTTGCGTCCCCTGACTGACAGTTTGGGAAGAAGTAAACAGACTGCTTTTCATTTCCTGATACACTTGCCTGGCATGAAAGTTGGACTAAAATCTCTTACTGGACAGTCAGACTTCTGCGGTAAATCTTTGTAAAGCTAACAACATAACCTGTGTGGTTTACACCGTCACCAGCATTCATGCTTTTTATTGGTCGTTTACCTGTTAATTACCTGGTGGGCCTGTCCCAGTGACACGACAGAAACAAAGTGCTAGGACTTATACAATGTGACCAAATATATTTGTGCCTCAAGTTTTTCCACTTCGTTGTAGACTTCCTACAATTTCATAGATTTGGTGGGCTCTCTCCAGGAATTAAGGACGCGATTGCTATTCTCTCACTGATGGATTTAAAATGTGAACTCTTGAAGCAACATGCAGTTAAGAGCTGCAGCGAGGTACACTTCAGGGAGGAAAGGTTTGGGTTTTTTTAACGACGCACCTTCCTATTTAACAAAGAGGTATAAATCTCTTGTGCTGCAATAATGATAAAAACACAAGCAAGAAATACAAGATAGAATTAAATTATTTAGGTTGGTGTGCCGTTATTATTTTTTATGTGAACAGTCATTAAAAAAAAGCAGATATGTGAGTAAATGTACAGTCAGAGCAAAAATACAACAAGTGTGGGAGTCTCATTACAGAGCTACAAAAGTCTAAGCATCTATTCAGCCTGTTAATTTCCCTGGCTGAAGAGGCTCTACAGTGGCTCATCAGTCCCTCTAAATAAGACCCCTCGTTTTACCACAGCGCCTTATTTATTCTAAACAACATTCTGCTGAAATTCAAGGAAGCCGTGCACACAAAGCCAACTGCGCGACTGAATCGCTTTGCAGGACCCCCTTTCTTTGTAAACATTAATTTATGTAATGCTACTTTTCTTTTCTTTACTCTTCTCATCAGAGTCAACGCCAATTAAAAGGAAGGTTCAAGACTCGCTTCATTATATTAGAAAGGAGGAGGACAAAAAGGGGTATGAGGAAGGAAAAGGCTTTACTGAAAGAGGTGGTGATTATGGAATACATTTAGCTTGTTAGAAGGACGCTGAATATTTTTACAGATGCGCATGAATAGAGTCGTCTCCACCTCTTTTGTTGAACCGTGTTTATTACAGCTTTCTCCTTCATACACTTTCAATTTGTTAGGACCACGTTCAATGCAGACTCATATTCTGTGGTGTACAATAATGAAATGACTTTCAGTTTCTAAGACACTTCAAGAATACATTTGTACGCTGCATCAAAATGGACATCAGTCTTCATTTGAAGACTAACATCCATTTCCTGTATAAGCTACAACGAAGGACTGCTGTTAACAGCCGGGTAAAATTCTTGTTACACCATGCATGCTGCATGATTTTTAAATATTTGCACCTGCATAACTAAAACACATCTCTTCAAAATCAGTCACTATTCTTAGATTTAATTTTCACGTAGGGTGTTGTGTTCATCTGCAAAAGTCTAGATGTTATTTGAGGTTTTGTTTTGTTTGTTTTTTAAATCAATTTCAGTGAGAACAGCTCAAAGATGTAGGAGTCAGAAAAAGCTACAATTACAAACTCAAAGTCACTGAACACCCATACACAAAACTGTATGACACAACAAAGTTTACAGCGGTATATTG
The DNA here is from genome assembly GCF_018398535.1 of Haplochromis burtoni. Taxonomy (NCBI): domain Eukaryota; kingdom Metazoa; phylum Chordata; class Actinopteri; order Cichliformes; family Cichlidae; genus Haplochromis; species Haplochromis burtoni. Next base: position 519,098 of record NW_024582503.1, read on the forward strand.
TACAAAGAAGCAACTTAAATATTTTCTTTCTACTGTCTGACTTCACTTACCCTAAAATCAGTAATCAGGTTAAGCAGTTTAACATGCTAAGTAATCTAGCTTGAAGCACATAAAACAGACGATGACAGTGATAAAACTATTAAATGGAAAAAATAGTTATTGTAGTTGAAGTAACAATAATAGCTTATGCTTAATTAACAAGTGAACTGCCTTTGTAATAGCAAAAACCCAGGGCTAACCCTTAAGTGACATGGCTATGCCCAATGTACAGCCCTCAAGTGAGTGTAGCTGATACAGAGGAGATGCATGATGGCATCTTGGCTGACAGAATCATACCCAAATATACACATAATCCCTTGTCATCGCAAAAATCCAGAGCCTTAAACACGCGCGCCGATTCCCCGCAGCAGCATCGCTTCCTTGTATATCTGTCTGTTTGTTTACAGTACCTCACATGTTAAGAACTGCCCCAGGTATACTGAGGCTCTGGCTTACCAATCCCTTACAGAGGTTGGCAGCTAACTGTGTACATTTCCACACATGTGTGCTCTGCATATACCTGTGGCAAAGTTGTAAGCCCTGGGCTTCTGTCACTCCAAATAGTGTTTGAGAAATTTCTTGGCTAGCTTGCTCCTGCCCATCAGCTGGTTAAGCAAAATTAGAAACGAGCCGTTCTAAGAGTACTGAGATACTTAGATGGCAACATCTTCTAGATGAATATAAAGCGACTGGAAATAATACACACTATAAAATTCACATTAATACTGAAACACAATCAAGCGCATGTTTTGTTTACATTAGGTTTGCAAGAAGACATCCACAAATTAGCAACCCTCTGCAACATCTGTATTAGCTCCTCCAGTTCCCTCTTCTTTAAAGCTGACCAGTAACGTCATGCTGTCATTGGTTTTTCACTCCAATCTTTTCCACTGTGTGCATCGCCCTAAACACACCTCAGGGTTTAAGCATAAATCACGCAAAGGTCGGAGATGTTACTGTCATCTTGCATGACTTAATGTATATCAAGCACCATATTTAAACCCTCAAACCTGGATGTGACATCCACTGACTGAAACTTTAAGAGTTTGTGTCTTCATCAGGCCGATCGGGGTACCGCAAAGCTGGCCAAATAATTCTGCCGTCGCTCGTCACCCTGAAGCTGCATGAAGAGTGAACACACCATTTTCCTGTGAAAGAATGTCATCTTTTATAACTTGCAGCGAGTATAAAGAATCTCTGTGGCTCAGTGGTAATTTCCAGGTCAGTGCTTGTTTAGCTAGCACTAGCAAAAAGGCCTCTGGAATTGTTAGGTGGGAAAAAACAAATGAATAAATAAATAGAGGCAAAGACCAAGACGGGGAATGCAAGAGCAGCTTACAGGTGCTCCTCGAGAAAACGCACTAAACTCTCTCTTACCATTGCTCTTTCCTTTTCTCACATATGAAGAGTATTAATAGATGAGTAGGCAATCTAAAAGCAGTTTGCTGAAACAGAGTAGGCCTGTGTGACACGATCAAGTTTGATGTAGTTTTGAAATCCACGCGTCTGCACCCAGTTTTTGCCTTTCCTTGTTTGTCTCTACGGGTGAAAAGATCCAGGCCGATCATGTTTCAGTGTCACAGGTTTTGGTTTAGTGTCAGAGCCTTCTGTGTGTAACTAAAGATACTTGATAGGAACACAGCAGCTGCTATCCTGTCTGTTACACAAACACCCACACCTGCCACCTGAAGCAGTCGGTCCCACAGGCCTTTTCTTCTTCTTCCTTCTTTCACGCCCACCCACTGAATCAGCAGACATTATGGCATCTCTGTGGACCAGTGTGTCACACGGGTCCAAACACACAAATATGTCTAGAGAGATAATCTCGCATTAACGCATTGTCTTTCATGCCAGGGAGGCGGTTTGAAATCAGGTGAGAGGGGGGCGGGGCAGCAGGTGTTGTGTGTATACGTGACTTTTTCTCAGTGCAGGTGAACAGAAGGTCAGAGCGCTACTCTCCATATGCCATCTGTCAGATGAGCTACATCTCTCACTGACATTTCACTACTTGAAATAACGATGTCAAACTACTTAGACTCCAGTCCAGTGCATTCACCGGTAGAGACACACAAACATCAAGTTTCTCATCAAATATTTGCTTTAGTTTGTAGATTTAGTTGCCACATTACACAAAAGCGATTCCTTTAAGGGTGCGACATTTGCTTTTTAATCTCTTGATTATGTTTTGAGGAATTTTAAAGTGTGAGAGAGAAGCATTTTGAAATGTGACATATGTAGATTTCCACATTATTTCAGCTTGATTAATTCTTTCTGCTTTAGAATTCATGCGCTTTTCATAAATACCTTGATCTGCATGCATTAATCCAGATTTACAAGTAATACCCAAACTTCTCACAGCTGCAGAAATGGACTTTGCTGAGTGTGAACATTTGCACCGGAGACATTATGCTTCCCTCAGTGAGAGATTGCGCTATACAGGACGTAACTCCCTCGTTTATCGCGGGAGTTACGTTGTAAAAATAACCAGCGATATGTGAAATCCGCCAAGTAGACAACTTTATTTTTTACAATTATTATAGATGTTTTAAGGTTTTAAGACACTTTATACACTTTTCACAGACAGGCATGAACATTTTCACACTTTTCTCTCTTGTTTATACGCTCAAAGTTCAAACCTTTGTAGAAAAATAAGACCAAAGGCATGCGCGGTTGCCTTTGACGGTGCAAAACGTTTCATCGACATTGCTGTGTTTGTTGGGGAGAAAACTGGGGTGGCTGCAGCTCAGGAGGTAGAGCAGGTCACCTACTGATCAGAACGTTGGTGGTTGGATCCCTGGTTCCTCCAGTCTGCATGACAGTCTGCATGTCAAGTGGGCAAGTATCTTGGGCAAGATACTAACCCCAAGTTGCTCTCCGATGCATCCATCGAAGTGTGAATGTAGTTAGACAGCACTAAGTAGAGAAAGTGCTTGTGAGAATGGGTGTGACTGGGTGAATGTGGCATGTTGTATAGAGTGCTTTGAGTACTCCGGGAGAGTAGAAAAGCGCTATATAAGAATCAGTCCATTTACCATAACTTACAAACATACAGTACAGCACTTCAGTCACACTGCTAACAATCGAAGATTTATGTAAATTTGACAAGCTGAACCCATCCTGACTGCAAAGGAGACACGGCACGAGATTGATTGACAATGGTCTACAGCCAATCAGGACGCAGAACACAATGCAGTATAAAAAAAAAAAAAAAAATGCAAAAATTGCACAAAAAAAAAAAAATCAGTGACGCAGCGAGGCCACGAAAGGTGAACCGCGTTATAGCGAGGGACCACTGTATTCCATTGTTTTGAAAGCTCTAGTCCTTTAACTGATTGGATAATCAGAATCAGAATCAGAATCAGAATACTTTATTGATCCCTGGGGGAAATTATTTTTTGTTACAGTGCTCCATTTTAAACCAACATTAAGACAAGACAGACAATACACTAACTAAGAATAGTACAATATATACATATCATACATACATAAGTCACTCATAAATAAATAGTTGGAAAAGAAACATGTGTAGCTGTAGCAGCAAACAGTGTGTTAAGTGGATGCGTTGTACAGGGAGATGGCCACAGGCAGGAATGATTTCCTGTGTCGTTCAGTGGTGCTTTTCGGTAATCTCAGTCTCTCACTGAACGAGCTCCTGTGACTGACCAGCATGTCATGGAGTGGGTGGGAGGTGTTATCCAACATTGTCTTTATCTTGGACAGCATCCGCCTCTCCGACACCACCTTGAGGGTGTCAAGCTCCATCCCCACAACATTGCTGGCCTTACGGATTAGTTTATTAAGTCTGTTGGCATCTGCGACCCTCAGCCTGCTCCCCCAGCATGCAAAAAAAAACTAGATAGGCTGACCAAGAATAGCATAAACAGTATGTGAAATGTGATGAAGCCTGTAAACAGACATGCAGGGCATCGTCTGATTTTCAGTATGCTCTGATTGGACTGCGGATCAGCAGGTCAGCTTCACGCATGTCCGGTTGCGAGCTAGTCTGCTTCACACATGGAACACATATATGGGCTTCCTACAGCCGTTTAGCTGCTTGCAGACTCAAAGCCACACGCTACGAGCAGCCTGTTCTCTTATGGTGTGAGTGAGAAAGATATAAAGTTTGCCAAAGTGAACCACAGGAAACAACCAAAGAAACTTCTTAAAAACAAACCTAACCAGATACTTTCATCACCTTTGCCTAGTTGAACATGGCTATCCAGAGGTCAAAGCCATGTATGAGCCTCAGTATGAGCAAAGGCTCAAAGCACTATAAGGAACATGATGAGTGAAAGACAGAAAACTGCCCATGCCTTGTTTTTTGGTGAAGTAATTAAAAATTAAGTGGGTTATTAAATTAAGGAAGTAATTGATTGGTTCTGTTACATAAACCTGTAGCATCTGCGTTTTTCCAGTAGCAGAGAACTTTATTTCCTTTGTTTTAAGCAAAAGAAGACGCTGGAAAGGTGATTGTGTTTTGTACATGCTGACAACTATTGTTCTTAGAAAGAGAATCAGGATCTTCAAAAATAAATGTATTAATTAAAAACAAAAAGTATCGGCAGGTTACACCCTTGAGGGGAAAAAAGAAAAATTAACCTGTAACCCAACAAGAGGAAAGACGACTAATTTGAATTCCACATCTTTTGACGACAAAAGACGTAGTCTGGCCACACAAAGGATGAAATTAAACTTTTGAAAACTGCTAAATTGTCTAAGCATCACGAAAAGACCCATACTAACCAATTTAGATTTTGCTGGAACTAATGTTCACACAATGTGCTCAAAATGCTCAAACAAAAGGTTTCAAAATTAACCCTGCCAGGCTCCATTCCCCTATATTTCTTCAGCTTTATAATTACATTTTATTCCCAAGGGTCTGAAGAGTACAAATGAAGGATATTGACTTTAGGTTTTCACAAATTCAAAATATTAGTAGTATGTTAAAACAAAAAATGCAAGTACATGCAAAGAAGCTGCCATCGTAAAGATGTAACCTTATTAATCAATATTTCCATTCAAAAAGTTTCTAGTTTTTCCTAATAAGACCTCATTCAGGAGGAGTAAAAAACACAAAAACCCCTCAAATCTCAGTTAATTTAATTCAGCCCTGAACTGGGCTCGACTCTTTTCCACGTCTCTCCCAGTCGTTTTTCTCCTTTCCCATCAGTCTCTCTCACTCTCTCTCGCCATGAAAGTCCTAATGAGGTGCTAATGAGATTCGCAGTCTTCTTCTGAATGAGATTACAGTGAATTATGTATAAAGCCTTTAAATCATTGCTTTAAAATTACATGAGTTGGCCATGTAGCAACATGACAGCCTTGTGTTTTTAGAAACTGACAGCACAGCAGCAATGCTAATTTTATTAAACAGAAATCACTGTGCAGTCATTTTAAAGGCTGGTATTTCTCTAAATAACATAAAATACACACAGGCTACATACTCATATAGCAAGAACCCATTGCCCCAGAATTTGAACTGTAAAACTAATGACAAAATTTAGAGGAAAAAAAAAAAAGAAGAACCATGAAGACAGTTGGTGAGGGTCCAAAAGTGGAGAGAACATAAGTGGGGAGAGAATGATAGACAGAAGGAGGTAATGGTGTGACCTTGTGAAAGCCTGCCATCACCTGCTGAGAAAAAATTACCTGCAGGAGAGAGCTCCAAGTACACCTCAAGATCTGAAAGAATCTCGTCTCTCTGCCTTCCTTCTTCACCACCTCCTTAACGACTCCCAAATGAAATGACAAATATGACGAATATGTTACCTGCTTGAAATAACTAAACTCAATTAAAAAGGAATAGAAATGACTCTTGTGGGTTCTCTGCTCTCATTAATTGGGAGCAAAATAACCTCGCTCCCATTTACTCCTGCGTTCCATCCATCTTTTTTATCTGTCTCTCTCACTTCTTCCTTTCCCTCCTCTACTGTAATTTGTCTTCATCTCTCGCAAGTTAACACTGGAGCTGCAAATTCAATTAAATGCGCATTACTGCTACAAAATTTTGAGCGCAGTGTTGTCAAAGTATCAAGGTCATCAGCACTGTATTGAAATTGTTCCGGGGTACCGACACACCAAAACACACGGTTTTAATTTAACTAGATCTCTACAAGAGACAAAAAGAAAAAAACGTTTTGATATTTGTGAGCGTACGCGTGCAATTCTAGTTTTTAGGTTTTGAAAAGCACTTTGTCATTTAAACACAAGTTATGAATGAATTCTTTAAATACATGGCAATATGACTTTGCTGTCAGCAAAACCTTTGCATCACTAATTCTCAACATTAATTACATCAACAATTGCTTTCAAATTCTTGATGTGGGATTTCAGCTGCTCGGCAGCTCCTTTTGCATGTTTTCATTCATAATGTTACAATGTTGTTTTACTACGGTCTGGATTGCTGGCAAGCCAATGTGCCACTGCGACTCTTAATATTAGCAATGCTGCCATAAAACAGCTAAAATAAGCAAGGACATTAATGCTTATTTTAACTTTACGAGAACGGATGACAACAGGGCAACTTGCAATACTTGCAAAGTAGATATTTCATTTAAGGGAGGAAACACTACGAATATGCAAAAGCATTTGCTCACAAAACACGCGATGACCTTAAATGAATGTCATGTTTTTAATTCCACTCCAGACTCGTGAATCTCAACCCAGCAGCAGCGGTAACGTTTGCACGTCCTCTCCCGTTAATGCGGCAGGTAAATAATCAACTAACAGTGTTATGTTAGCGCGATCTGCCTTATTACAAAACCTGCCATTACTGTGCATTTAGGTGACCACGATGAGAGAGACAGACAGAGTCTGGCTGGCGCTCGCTGGCAGTTCTCGCTGCAGACTACCGGTAGCGTCCCTTTTCAGGCCAGGATAGTCACTGCTCGGTGACATTCGTCTAAATTTGTGGTCAAAGGCTTGAACCCATTTGCCACAGCAGATGCCCCCGATTTCGGTAAGTGAATGTGTTTAATTGTAGGCAGGGACGTTACTGGATATTCTTGTGTAATTGCTACTGAATAATTTATGTTATACTTTGTTATTGCTACAGAACAATATTTATTTTATTGTTTTACATTTACAATTTTTTTTCCTGGGGACCCTGTGACACCCCATTGAAGAGCCGTAGGCTGTGGATCTCTTAAGATCTCACTGTTGGGTTTGTAAGGCCATGTTACTCCTAAATTTCTATCTTGTTCAAAGAGAAGATATAAAACAAAGTTCTAAGCTAATCGATCTTAGTGTTCTCCTTTTTTTAAAAAGAATCGAATCGTTAAACAGAATCGAAAATGGAATCGGAATCGTGAAAATCTTATCAATACCCATCCCTAAAACGGACCAAACTTCAGTCAGAACAACTGAAATAATCCATCCACAATACGAGGTTAGTCATTAATATATTGCAACAACAAGGAAATAGAGCAGCTGTGAGAGAATTCAGCATTATTGAATCAATGGTACCGAAGTGGAGGAAGAAGAAGAATGACTTCAGTAAAGTTTGACTTGTCTGACTGTTTTGTTTCACTTAATGCGCCTTAGAATCCGGTGCACCTTATGTATGAAAACATACCCGCTCATCAACGGTGTGCCTTATGGTCTGAAAAATACGATAAGAGAATTTTTTTCCTATTATATAGACTACAGGAATGTTTTCCTCTTGTCTCATTTCATCTTAAATGCTAAACAGTACACTTATTAGACACTTTATTAGTTATACCTTGCTAGTACGTTCTGGGCCACCTTTCGCCTTCAGAACTGCCTTAACATTTGATTGCATAGATTCAATATGATGCCGGAGATTTTCCTCAAGAGGTTCCTGTCCACACTGACATGATAGAATCAAACAGTTGCTGCAGACTTGCTGGCTGCACCACTGACACATTTTCTTCCACCACACCCACGAAGCGCTCTTTTGGATTGGGATCTGGTGACTGTGGAGGCCATTTGAGTACAGTACACTCAGTGCCATAGGTCTAGGAGCCAGTTTGAGAGGATTTGGGCTTTCTGTGCTATATTATTTCTTTTAAAAATCGGGTTCAATGTCCAAATCCTGAAACTGAACGCCAAGTACCCACCAGAAGAACAAATATCCAAGTAAAGTTTTAATGAACTGCTGCCTGAGGCCCTTAGGTGACGCTAGCCATTCAACATTGTTTTAATGACTTGTACTTGTTACAGTAATTAACCTGGATTCTTTAAATCCCAGTGTCCTTTGCATGGAGAAGTGCTTTTCTTAAATTGCTGAATGATTTGCCTTTACAGTCCTCCATAGAGCTCCTTCCCTCTATTTAATTCTGTAACCTCAGATGGTTTCTGTTACCACCTACAGGTTTTAGCAACCTCTGCTTGTTTGCATTCTTCACACACCAGTACCAAATTCTGTTCATGGACTTGTGACTTTTGTAGATTACCTGAACAGCTGCCTTCTGTTTCAGTTACTGGAACAGGGTTACAAGTTTCACATTCTATATTATCATTTTACAAGCTGGATTCAGTTCTCAGGCAACCCTAACACCATCATATCCTTTAATTTCACACAACAGACTCCACATCTTTAGTTCTTTGGGGTATTTTCATTTCCCTAACTTGGCAGTTAGTCTTAGAGCCCAAAAAAGCCAGTGGTTTAGCCCTGTAATTAATTGTTCGGGGCTCGTAATACTTGACACCAACTACTTTTTACTTCCCATCTTGCTTCATCAGTCTTCTACCTATGTATCACACTCTCTCCACATAACTCTTGGTTACCTGGGACAAAAACAAACAAAAACAAAACAGAAACCATCTTATGGCACCTTAAATCTTTAGAAACCAGAGAACACTGTTTCCATCAACTTAGATATTAGTTTTGAGTCATCTCTGATTATTCAGAAAGGAGCATTGACCTTGTTATTGAATAAATAGACTGAAAACAGGAACATGGGGAAGTTCTGTTACTAGATGACCTTGCAACTGTCACAAGAGTAACCAGTGGACGATTCTCAGATGGCAAGGCCTTAAAAGGAGGAAAACAGCTTTGAGTTCCTGAAAGTACAGGCATCTTAGTTTTGTGTGACTCACTGCTGCCATTAGCCTCTACAGTCTACTTCCTGAACAAACAGTGAGGTAAGAGAAAGAGTGAAGCAGGTGTTAAAGCAGGGAGGTGGGAACAAACACACTAACACAGCTAACGTTATCTTATAGTTGGGGCTGGATCAGGTGATCAAGTACCCTCCCTTACCTACACTGCAACAGGCCTAGGCTCCTGGGGCCTTCCAATAATGCACCGTATGTTCTTCTTCACTCACCTCTTTGTGTGTTTATAAGTCACTCTGCACTTAATCGTTAGTTATTATTCATCTCTAGCTGTCTTTTGTCCTGTATTCTTCCACTCACCCCTAACCAGTCATAGCAGATGGCCACCTCTGCCTGAGCCTGGTTCTGCTGGAGGTTTCTTCCTGTTAGAAGGGAGTTTTTTCTTCCCACTATCGCCAAGTGCTTGCTCATAGGGGGGGATCTGATTGTTGGTGGGGTTTCTTTGTATTATTCTCGGTTTTTTACCTTACAACATAAAGCACCTTGATGCAACTGTTGTTGTGATTTATATAAATAAAACTGAACTCAAACCTCAGAGTCAGAGTAATAAAACACTCTACAGATTACATCAACAAAGCAACGACATCGCCAATAAATCATTCTAACAAACACGACCTAAACAAACAAGAACAAAGCCCAGTAAGAGTCATCCAATATGACTCCTAACATGACAGGGACTATGCAGGGAGCCTAATTGATCAGTGATTCCCTGGACAACACAGATCCATGTGTATATATATCCACTATGTGCAAAGCCACACACACACACACACACTTCATCACTAGTTGTAGAGAGAGCATAACCTCCAAAACCTTTCAGGGACCTCTGGCCTCTTCAACGTGACCTTTTCCAAGGGTCGCTGCAGATTTATCAAACAGCATATAATGAGCATTACAGCCATCATCACTCACCAGTGCTAGCTTTCTTGCTGGAAAACACACACAGAACAATATACAGGCCAAATAAAAATAACACCACAGTGTCAGCGCTCCTGCTGAGACCTCCCATTTCAAAATATTTCACCATTTTCTTATTACACCTGACAGCCCACACCGTCTCTCAATCGTGCACTTCTGCCCCACTGCTTCACTTTTTATATTTTCTATTTACCTTTGTTATCACACCACACAAACTCTAAGTCACTCACTGATGGCAGTGGCGTGTAGCTGCCAATGGGTATATTATGTTGCTGTGACCAGAGTCAGTTTGAAACACAAGCCCCCATGACAGAGCAACACAGCTGCGACAGTATTATTGACATCTATTCTTATTAACAGCCTGAGTGCTGTGGATGACAAACTGACATCATTGTATCAATTACCCATTTGTTTTGTTAATTCAGTGATTAAAAGTCAATCTATATAATATTACACAAACTGTCATTTATGGAAATCAAACCCACGCAACCCAAGATAAGACTACAAAGATTCTCATCTCAATCGTCTGCAGACACTTCAGAGAAATGCAGTTTCCTCCTCTGTCGAGGTAAGGCTGACTCGGTTTTAACATATGCATAAAGAATTGTGATATATGCAATTCATGAAAACAAAATGCAACACATAAATGTCAAAATCTGGAATGCTTGTTTACATATCCTACAATTACTGGCTTTTTCAAATGCCATGTGTCTTTCCAGATACGGGACTATCAGTGGCATACACATCTGTTAATAAGACAGTATTTCCTGAGAAGTCTAAGAATTGCATGTCCATCAAAATAACTACAGAGGGATTTAGCTCATTCAGCTTTCTCTCACACAACGTGGAGAGTGATTTGCCAGAACAACATAAAATAAAGCAGTTTGCATAAAGCAGTGGCAATCCTGTCACAGTGAGTAAATGCACACAGTATGGTGAATCGGAACGATATACTATATATACAGAGTATTTATTTTAAAAAAGAATCATACGATTTCAAAGTGCTTTAATTTCGCAGCCGTTCACCGGTAACAACCAAAACAGAAAAAAGGGATTCGTGAGTTTTTATGTGGTTGTCGGTGTGTTAAATAAAAACAGCAGTGGCTGCAATGACTCCAGATATGCTCAAACGCATGGGATGAGTTTGACTATTATGGAAATGTGCCATGCATCCAGAGGGGACACACTTGACCACTTGTAAACAGTGTTTTGTATGTAAAACTTTATATTCAGCCATGCTGCTTAAAATTTTTAAATAAGCTTCTATGTCCGTTACTTGGGGAAAAAAAATTATATATAAAAAAAAGAAAAGAACAAGAAACCATCGGCAGCTCTGGTGCTCTCTGGTAGATGCCAGTCGAGCAGCTCTGTAAGCGCAAGTTCCTCTGCAGGAAGTGAGGCCCTTGTGCCACCCTCATGAAGTCTTTTAGGTCAGAAACATGCACACGAGGAGCCCTCTGTAGGTCATTTTGTAAGGTTGCTTAACATCGCCTTCATGCTCAAACCAGTCAGTGACCCCTTTCGAGACCTACAGATGGAGGGACTGTCATCTGAGAGGGTACGACTCCAATAATGAGTGAAGTTAAAGAAACCATTTGGACAAAAGTTACAATCAGAACAACTGCAAGCGACTCTTTTCTCTAAAGGGACAACTGGACCGAAATTATGAAAGCAAAATGTCACCCAGAGAATCACTCTTTTAGTAACTTGTTTCAAACGTAGTGCAAAAGCAGCTAAGTAGTAGATATTCACGAGAAATAAATAGAATATTAAAGGAAGAGGTTACTTCGTGTTTTAATTCCATTTTTACAAACTGATAAGATTTTCTCCAGGCACTGTTAAGTTTTGCTTATCAAAAAAATAAAATAAAACCTACAATCCAGTTTCAAGCCTATTAACGCACATAAACCGTATGTTTTGGAGCCAAATTCCTGTCATTTAAAAGAATACTCCGCTTTTCAGGAAAACTCGCGGATATGGATGGAGCCCTGCCTAGCCATTCGCAATTTCTTTATCCAAGTCAATCCAGACTATCCCATTCCCAGACTCATCCTCTCACAGATGTTTAAAGCCCTTATCTAAAACTGCAGTGGGAAATGCAACCCTCCCACCAATGACAGAAAACATATGGGCCTACAGTTCTGCGTTAATTTTAATCTTACCAAATTGTGGCCTGATTTTCCAATTTTCCCTCTTCCTCTCTGTATATTATTTCCTACTCTTTGGTTTCGTCTTCGTCACATCCGTCCTATACAAAATTAAATAATCAACATGATTGCAGAGACCCTGAATATGGGTAAGAGATTCTTTTAAGCTTTTTAAACCAACTAACTCACAAAAGTTGAATTCAACTTGAGATTTAACTATGGAAACCATTTACTCGTAAAACACCACAGTGAAAGGTCCTCCATTTATCTTCAAATCTATATTAACTTGGTCTCTTATGGCTTAAATCCACAATCGGGGATCAGCAAAAATGCAGGAGCCCAGTAGGGTGCCTTAAGAGCTCAGCCGTCTGAACAGATGAAAGGCGGGAGTTGTTTGTGATTGCTATTCAAGAAGGCCTTATAAGGCCAGCAACAATGTGACAGGCTGTGATTATGCAGCCATTCGTTTAAGGGATCACTCATGCGCACACATCACTTGAAATACGCAACAAAACACACAAAAATAAATATCTGTTTTCCAGCAGACTTGAGCTTTTGCTCAGTTTGGGATAAAAGCTTAAGAAGATTTGAAGTGCATCCATTAGTTTGTAATTTTATTAATTATTCTCCACGACTGCTTAAACAAGCACCATATTTCCTATTAAATGTAATTACCAACACTTAAATCATTTAGATGCAATAACATGAAAACACGAGTGCATACAAAGAACACACCGATGCAAAATCAAGCTGGAGTAAAGTCATGTTTATCAAGATCTGGTTGCATGATGAGAGGTTATTGATTCAGGAGAGGCGCTGCAGTGAGAAAGGCCCACAGTGTGGACGCATGCACCACACCTCGAAACCATAGGCTCACTCCGAGTTAAACCTGGTCAAAAGCTTTTTGCAAATCAGGAAAAGCTTGATGGCAGGTTGCTTAAAAAGCTTAATATTGATCAGTTTGGCTCCATTTCTGAAATGATCACTTTAACTCCAGTATTTGTTCAGACATCAGTCTCTTCCTCTGGCAACTTCTGCATCTGAAGGCTTCTCTCACTTCCTCACGCCGTATTTAAAAATAGTTTGGAGTCAAGTTAACTGCGAGTTTGACGTCAGTCACAGTTAGCTGGTTCACTTCCCACCCTCCTCAGTGGATCCTGTGTGGCGCAAAGAACATTAAGTGTGGTTCTTCCTATGTCTTTTTAAAGCCTATTGCTGAGAAGAAAAGGAGAGGTATGGGAGTATAATTCCCACTTCAAACATAAAAAGAATAGCACAGGCTACACCTGTGGGAGAGCACAGATTCAGGGTTTACCTCATTTCCATGCAGCGATAAATGTTTCTTAAGTCTCTGCAGCAAACGACACTGGGACCATTCCCATGAATGGGGAACACCTCCAGAATTTATTTTAATGGTAATTATTAGAATTTTATAATTTAGGGCAAGCGTTCAAAGGAAGCCAATAACTAATAAGAAGTTGGTGATCCAGAAATATCCCTGTGATCATGGAAAACATGTTTTTGGCCTTTCATATCCAAAAGGTCAAAGGTAACCTCAAAGGTTACCTCTGCTGCAAAAATACTTTTTGGCCATGCTTTAATGCACCAACTCAGGAACAGGAGGGAAGACTAAATGTGCCGTTTACCACATATTTTCACATATGGATCTCGGGGAAGTGTTGTTTAGTTTATAGCTGGCAGGTAATCGGATTTGCAGTACACAGGCAGAAACCCTACATGTTAGGACTTCATGTTTTGGCACTTTGCCCTTTAACTAGTCACAATCCCCCAAACTAAGCCAAGACTGTTAAATTGATGTCAGAGCACTTCATGTCCAACTTGAATATGTTTATTGTTCTCCACTGATTTAAAATGATTCTAATGATCATTTCTAAACTGGTTGAACTACATTTCTCTCTCTACAGAAATTGTGTATCCTGAGAAACAACAAACAACCTCTGAGATGACATTGCAAGACTAAACTGGTATGGACTTTAACTGGCTGTGGAAATGAAAGCGCCTTCTACTTAATGTTTTTAAGCAAGCCAAGAAAAGTCACCTCTAAAAGGAAGAGGGATCTAATATTTTTAGCTTTTTATCAAATTACACTCATCCCTTCTGATGCTTGAGAAGCCCATGACCTTTTCTGATAAACAAGCTTAAAAATGCTAAGGTTGTTACTTTACTTAAAGCGTTGCTTGCACCACAAACATTAGAGCTGACTGTTTGTTGTTGAGGCTGAATGTCTTAGGATAAGTACCAAACCTAGCCTGACAGCAGGTAAGTCATTTGAAAAGGATAAGGCTAGGATGACAGATAATGACCCGATTATGCGTCCAGTTAAGTCACACTTAAGTCAATCAGGTCAAAGCTAGAGCTATTCCCAAGACGCTGGGGTCATGGAGTGGAAGGTGTATTGTTAAGGTAAAGTTTTAAGAAGAGGAACCTATCAGTATTATGAACAGCTTTAATAAGATTTAATATGTATTACATTTAATGAGAATATTATGACATAGCTATTGTGTTGGCAGGGCCTATAAAATATCAGATATCCACTTTGAGCTTGTTTTGACCACTAGTTTCATATAACCTCAAAATGAATATGAAGCAACAGAGAAGAAAGAAGCAGAACAAGGCAGATAACATAGTGCAAAATAGCCAAAGCCACTTGAACTGCTCGTGAATTACTAGGTGCAGTCTGTTTTTCATTTGTGCGTGCCCTTTTAATTTCAAGGACTCTCTTAGCAAACTTAAAAAAGGAAATTATGACTACATTCTGAAAAATAATGTGTATGGTTCACAATGATATAAATCCACAAAAAGCAGTACAGAAATAGGGGGCAGTAATATCACTCAAAATCTCAACAATAGCAGATAATCTTCTCTCTACTCGACAAACCAACATATTATAAAAATAGAAGAAAACTGAAAACTCAAGTATACTCCAACTATGCAGATGTTAAAACAAGGTCAGGTTGGGGTCAGTCCCAGCTTCGGTGTGGTTCTCACACAGCCCTGGGCTCAGTGAGGCCAAAACAGGATGCCTGAACTCGGCTACACTCTCCCATCGTTTCTCCCCCGTCTGTCCATCAGTCCATCTCTCCCTCTCTATTTTTGTGTCTGTGTGTACCCAAAAATGTAGGCTAATGCCCTGCAGAACTGACAGATTAAATGCCAATCCCTGGGTTTCTACCAAAACCAGCCCAAGGCATCAAGCTCTGTGTATATGTGTGTGTGTATGTCTCTCCAGCCAGACACAAATTCTTGCCCGCATCTCTGCTGTACTGCCTGAACACAGACAAAACAACTGCCCTTAGTAAACAGCTCTAAAGGTCACTGCAGATATTTCAGATTGTTTATACCTCGTTGTCATGTCCTCATGAAAAGGAAACATTTCTGGCCTTAATGTCAGTCACTTCTGTGTTCAGTTCATTCGAAATAACATGCTGGCAAGGCCTGTTCAGCACCTCTGTAAGTTATAAGTACTTTTAGAGGAAAACAAGTCAGGATTTTGGGAAATATTTATGAATGCTTGAGTCATTGAGGTCACTGTCTAACCCTTTATTAAATCAGTGGGTCAGATTTTGCCATTTAAAAGATTTATCAGATTGACTACGGTCTCGGCGCAAGTAATTCAAGGTTTTCGAGAGACCCGCTCATGCTCAGAGCAGAATAACGTGTTGATGCTGTACGTTCTCCTTGGTAGATGTTTCATCAGAAATCAGTGAAATAAAAGTCACTTTTTCTAAATTGCATGGACTGAAGAGCATAATCACCACCTATAACTTCACTGTATACAGTGGTGTAAAAAAGTGTTTGTCAAAATTCCTTCAAAGCGCTATTAAAGGCTCTTCGCCAGTTATTGCAAATGCTTGATTGCAGTTGTTGCTGCTAAGGGTGGCCTAACCAGTTATTAGGTTTATCGGGGGGAATCACTTTTCCACACAGGGCCATGTAGGTTTGGAGTTCTTTTCCCCTTAATAACCGACACCTTCATTTAGAAAGTGCATTTTGTTTACAGTATTTTTCGGACTATAAGGCGCACTTAAAAATTTTCTCAAAAATCGACAGTGCGCCTTATAATCCGGTGTACCTTATGTATTAATTCTGGTTGTGCTTACTGACCTTGAACCGATTTTATGTGCTACACGGCGCTCAAAAATCTGTCAAAAAATGTTTTAGTACGACTTTGGTAAACTACGAAGCCGCACCGCTTGATGGATTGACGGAGCACTACGAGACGCGTAACATACCGACGATTTGTCACATCCCGAGGCGTCCCACAGGAACGGGAATCGAACAGAATGACACTCTCGAGGGTAACACACGTTCCAGCCGTGTATTCCAGCCCCAACCCTAACCTTAATAATAACCATAACCATATCCCTAACCTTAACCACAACCTTAATCGTGTTAGTGTTTTCCAAAGCGATTAATGATGAGAAAGTAAAATAAATAGATTCATTCCAAACGGTTCTCATGTTTCCAAGTTTGACTTATCTGACTGTTTTGATTTGCTTAATGTGCCTTATAATCCGGTGCGCCTTAAGGTCCGAAAAATACAGTACTTGTATTATCTTTGTCTAACATTTCAATTTGTTTGATGACCTGAAACACTGGAGTGTGATAAACAAGTATTAAATTAGAAAAATACTGGGGAACAAACCATGTTCCATCCTTGTATCACATCAAAACACCAATGCATAACCATAACTAGGATGATATCTGATATGTAGCATAGTTATGAAGTAGCTTTGGTTCCGTTTTCCAATCTACTTTTGGCAGCATATGGTCTAAAATTAAAGGCCCTAAATTTGCACAGAAACTTCTGCCAAGGCAACACTGATGTAAACTGTCCTGTAGCCAAGGGTTATAACACAAAGTCACACCCAGCCTACACATCTGTTAGAAATACTCCGTAAAAGCACATTACATATACACTTTGGACGTCTTCCACGAGTTCATTCTGTGTGATGTGGGCCCCTTTTCAATTAACAAATGTTTTTTTTCCCCTTCTTGCGGTTGTTTCATGAATATTAAAATTATATTGAAATGAATGTAAATATAATATGGGAATTGGTGTATTTGGAAGTATAGAGCTCTGAGCTGGTTTCTAATTCGTTAAACATCCATTCCCTTGATCATACTAATTAGTAGAAACAGCCAAGTGGAGAAATCCAACACATGCTGAAATACACACTAACGGAGAGCGGTTTAATTGCAGCGTGCTGAGCAACTACTCCTTTAATGTATTCTGCATTCATTGATTTGAGAGGTCTCTGACATTGAATTACACTATAGATTCTAGCATTTAAATGCACACGCATGCATGCCCAAACATCCATACTAACTGACTTTTTAGCATTCAGAAGCTGCTCTATTAGCAGTTTATGCTACTTAGTTCCTGATGCCAAAGCCCTGCCGGAGGAGTAAACAGCAGGGTGGAGTAGACCTTCACTCTTTTAAAGGATCCTGGAAGGTATCCAATCTCTCCCTGCACGCTGACCGGAGAGAGCCAGACGAGCACAAACTGAAAACGCTGAGGGGCAACCGTACGGCTGGCATTGCAACACCAGTGAAAGTAATTATTAAGCAAACAAATTCTGTCTTGGGCTTTCATATAATCTCAATTATAATCAGCACAGAATAAATCTGAACCTCTCCTAGGCATCCTTGACGAACACGCATTTTATCGGCGCTCACTATAGATCTACCATAAATGGATTTTGTGCGTGCACTCACACAAACTCGCTCACACTGCAGACTCAAAAGAAACCTCATGCATATCTGATCGCGTTCTCTCACTGGGAAACCCTTCACACCAGACACAGAGCGCTCTGCCTGGGCATTCATCCACCTGACAACCCTCATACACATATGCGCAAATTCAGCTCCTTATCGCACACACACTTGGCATGGATGCCAACTAAGCCCCAGTTCTCCTGAAGTAATAAACCATCTTTTCACTGTGTCTTTCCAAACCACCATAGAAGACTGTTCAAAGCCCCTGTGTTTGAGTTTAAAACCCCTCAGCTCGTTTATTATTACACTTGTTACTTGTGTGACCACGATAATGTGTGTGTTTATGTTTGGCCGGTGTTCATTTGGCTTTTTCCTCTTACACATGATAGTACACAACTATATATCACAATTAACTGTCACATTTACCCCTATAAAAGTCAATTTATCTATGTTTTAGGAAATATTTAATAGGTGTACATACATTTGGACCAAGTTTAATTAAGGGACCTTTAATGTTTTCCTTTGTTTTTATATAAAAATCAATACGCTAGTGATCTTCGATTGTAACAAATGTAACAAATAATGCATTTCTCATTCATCTTTGTCAATGCGAAAAGGTCACTGAGGACCTTAATAACCCGTGTGATACTGTTCTCAAATGCCTCTCGAATGACACTTTAGTAAATATTAAAATGTTCATATTTTAATAAAACTGTGCTGAAGCCTACAATACTGCATAATTAAGGCACTGGCTGCTTTGAGTGTCAAGTAGATGCCATTCTGTCTTGTATATTAGAAGACACTTGAAGTAGACAGCTGCTCAGATTTCCCAGTGCACATTTTAATTTCAGCCTGTTTTTCACTGGTGAATATTAATTTTATATAAGTGATATTTCACATTATACTTCTTATGACTCAAGTTCTCTGATTTGTTTTACTCTTCCTGCCAAATTCTTTTAACATATTACATTTTTTACCATGTGGAGTAGAGCGAGCAGGCACCTGTGCAGTGCAGAGCTGTGGCTAACAAGTCCTCGGGTTTCTTTCACTTTTTCCTGTGACAGGCACTTGGCGTATTTTGTGACAAGGTTAGGATGTCGGCTATGTTTCCTTGTAAAGGAGCAATATTTGCCTATAACTTTACTTTGTCCTGTATCGTGTTTACTAAACTTAAAATGTGGCCACGCATCTCTTTTTATGGAGTAACTCCTCTCTACCAGTCATTCCAACAGTGGACTGGTTTCACTTTTCTTGCTGTCCTTTGGACTAACACTTTTTAGATCGGATAATGAGTTAGCTATCTACTTTTTACAGAAATGTATGTTCAAACCAGCTTAGCACCAATGATTAGCTGGTAAAGAGTTGAAATTCAGACATGCACACATACACTACCAGTCACAAGTTTGGACACACCTACTCATTTAATGGTTTTCCATTATTTTCATGACTATTTACATTGTAGATTCTCACTGAAGGCATCGAAACTATGAATGAACACATACAGAATTATGTAGTAAACAAGAAAGTGTAAAATAACTCAAAATATGTTTTATATTTCAGATTCTCCAAAATATCCACTATTTGCTTTGATTACTGCTTTGCACACTCTTGGGTGCTCTCTTAATGAGCTTCATGAGGAAGTCACCAAAGAACTCAAATTTGGACTCATCAGACCAAAGCACAGATTTTCACTGGTCCAATGTCCATTCCTTGTGTTTCTTGTTGTTTTTCCTTATTAGTTGTTTCTTAGCAGCTATTTGACCATAAAGGCCTGATTCAGTTTGCTCTGAACAGTAGATGTAGAGATGTGTCTGCTACTGGAACTCTGTGTGGCATTTATCTGGGCTCTCATCTGAGGTGCTGTTAACTTGCGATTTCTGAGGCTGATGACTCAGATGAATTTATCCTCAGCAGCAGAGGTGACTCTTGGTCTTCCTTCCTGGGGCGCCAGTTTTCTTGCAGGGTTTGATGAGTTTGTGAGTTTTAGCAACTGACTGACCTTCAGTTTTTAAAGTAATGATGGACTGAGTTTCACTTTTCTTAGCTGATTGGTTCTTGCCATAGCATGAATTCTAACAGTTGCCAAATAGGGCTGTCAGCTGTGTACCAAGCTGACTTCTGCACAACACAACTGATGGTCCCAACCCCGTTACGAAGGCAAAAAGTTCCACAAATGAACCCTGACAAGGCACACACGTGAAAACCATTTCAGGTGACTACATCATGAAGCTCATTGAGAGAAGGCCAGGGGTTTTCAGCACTGTCAACAAGGCAAAGGGTGGTTACTTTGAGGAATCTAAAATATAAGACATATTTAGATTTATTTATCCATTTCTTCTCCTGCATTATATACTTGATGTCTTCAGTTTGTATCTACAATGTAGAAAGTCGTAGAAATAAAGAAAAACCATTGAATGAGAAGGTGTGTCCAAACTTTCCACTGGTAGTGTACATACTTTATCAAGGTTACAAGTCAACTTATCACAAAGCAGAATTTAAGAATTCATATGAAATGAAATAACCTACAGTTTGGTGCAACAAGTTAGGCTCTAAGAAAAGCAGTTTAATGGCCGAATGAGGCCTGCTCCCTTGTTATTTAATGGCAAACGAAATGATCAAATGATGATCCAAAGTGTTGAATTTGTATTTTATAGCTTTTCACTATAATTTTAAATATGAGGCCCAAATAGATGCAAGTGCAGGAGGCCATCATTAGAACCAAGATTAACTTGAAGCAGATTGATGGGGAGAGAAAAGTATGGAGAAGGAGAGAGCAAGCTCATGATGTGTAGCATAGCACAGGCCAGAGGAACTATTGATAGAGTCTCTGAGTGCTGATAGAAGTATCAGAATGAATTAAGAAGTGTGTAGGACTGTACTCTGCTCACATTCAGACAAATACTGGAAAACTGAACAGTGCAAATGGATAATGACCCACAGCAAAAACAATCCAAGAGTTTCTCAAAGCAACGAAATGGGCTACCAGGTTGACATTACACCAAGTCACATGATCTGAACCCAACAGAACAGCTTTTCAGTTTTTAAATACAAAACTGAAGGCAGAGACTCACAAACAAGCAACAGCTGAAAGTGGCTACAGTGTTCGCTGATATCCACCGAGGTCTAAATCAAGTGCAGTGTTGCAGAGAGGCAAAACTACAAAAACTGTCTTTGTCCAAACAAACTATGGACCTTACTATCTGAACAGAAATATTGCCCCAGCCCATGCAAGTGTGTGCGAAGTCTGAGTGTGAGTGTGTGGTACCAGGAGGCGCAGGCGTAAGGGCTACCGCGTGACTGAGCACGAGGCAGCTCGTGTGCCTGTCTCCTCCTCTCATTTTTCCCCCCTCTCTCTGTCCATCATACAAAGAGAAGGCAAAAAAAAAATAATTCTTGGGGGAAAGAACAAAATGGAACGACATGTCGGCATTGGGATTCACTCACATCCCATACCCCCTCATTTTGTGTCTCCATCTTGCACGTTGCAAATGATGAAAGGGAGAAAAACTTTTCCATTTCTTCTGTGTACGTGTGTGCATCTGTGTGTGAGTGTTTTTGTCCTTCTCAGTGAATAGAGCATTAATTGCATTAGCATTACAGCTGGGTGATTTTCCAGTCTAAGAAAAACTCTAGCATCAACGAGGAAGACATTTCAAAGTCCTGAAGTGTGTTGTTATTTCGTGCATTTCAATTGGCAAATTCGAAGCATTATTTAAAAAAAAATGCCATAACAAAAGGAATGAAAGAACCGAGCACCAGGAGACAGCTGGAGCATGAAGATTGCACTGATCAGGTTGGCCAAGTAAAACTGTTCGGCTCTTGAAATATTCCCTTGATAGAAGTTATTCAATTGCAATAATTCAGCCACCAAAATGAAAATGTGGCAGATAATAAATTAAAGCTTTAGCCTGATTTAGCCCGAAATGCAAATAATCTAAAAGAGTAAAATCTAAAAACAAAGTGAAGCTAACTGGGGCTCAGCTCTTTTGTTTGGCTGGTGCAGAAATTCAGCTGGTGCTCCATGCTGTGTGTTGTCGGTTTGTAATGAGAGGGGCAATAAAGAAAATAAAGTAATATCATAATAACAAACAATAACTAAAATCTTTCTCAATTTTCTGAGTATTTAAGCCAGAATAAAATCCCTGATATCTAATTAGGTTGTATTTTTGATTATTGTTAGTTCTCTCTGTGGGCCACTGATGCACTGGAGCAGCTGAGGTCAGAGCAAAAGCGTGTTAACCTGCACTCTCTCGAGAGGCCCCAGGAGAGAAGCTCAAGTGTATATTAATTTCACACAACTAACTTGATGTTAGACAAGGATCATTAATTCCACTTTCCCTCTTCACACTGGCATGGTAAGGTTAAAACCGCATGCAATAATATGCAGTATATGGACATAACAACATATGTGTGCTTAAATCATTTGGGATTTGGATTTCTTACTCAAAGTAAACCTTAAAACCTTTAGTAGCAAAATCCAAGTTCTGAGTCGCAAACAAAAGCACATACCCGCCAGGTGTGTGCGCCCCTGATGGAGGCAAATTAATCAGAATGCAAAACAGTTAGCTTAATTTCTCTGTGTTTATGCAAATAGGTGTGTGTGTGTGTGTGTGTGTGTGTGTGTGTGTGTGTGTGTGTGTGTGTGTGTGTGTGTGTGTGTGTGTGTATTGCTGAGAGAGACCAGTAGAACAGTGAGTAGGTGGAAATTGACACCAGGCAAAAGGGTAAAAAGGAACACACACACACAAAATTATGCATAAGAAAAATGGTTTTCGCAAAAAAGCATCACAGTTATGTCCACGTTGGAGTAAAAAGGTACATTTTGAAATAATTAAAGATGTTTAAAGATCTACAGTCATGGTAAAGTAAACCCTCTGTCAAGTCTGGGGTTTTATTAGTCAGAATATGGTAAAAATCCATCTAGTCCTCACAAAATTTACAATTATTTTAATACAAACTCTAAGTACACCCCGGGATTCACTAGCTTGTAGAGCCTCCTACTAGCAACAACTAAAAGTAACGGTTTCCATATAACCTTTTCAGTGTCTCATATTGCTGTGGATAAATTTTAGGCTTGGTTAATTGAGATTTGCAGGCATTTGTTTATGCATAGCTCTCTTAAGGTCCTGTTATAGCATTTCAATCAAGTTAAGTTTTGGACTTTGGGCCGTTACCTTTTTCAACCATTCTGTTGTAGGTTTGCTGCTGTGCTTAGGATCATTATCCTATTGCTTGACCCACTGTGGACCAAGCTTTAGCTGTCAGAAAGATTCTCTAGAATACTTTGGTATACAGAGGAGTTAATGGTTGAGTCAATGACCGCAGGTTGCCTAGGACCTGAATCTGCAAAACACCCCTAAATCATCAGCCCTCCACCACCGTGCTCATTGCCTGTGTTTGGTCTTGACAAACATGGCACTGTGCATCATGACCAGCATCTCCACTTTGTTCTCGTTTGTCCAAAACACATTGTTCTAGGGATGGGCGATATATCGAATGTACTTGATGCCTCACGAGTTTTTCCATGTACGATGGTTAAAACGGCTTTATCGTAACCATTGAGTATACATCGAGTAACTGCCATGGCAATATTAATCTGTCTGCATGTAATTCACTGCGAGTTTTCTTTCTCCCACACACTGCAAATGCATCATTACCCCTCCCAACCAGAAAATCTTCTACATGGCACACATGGATGTTTATACACGACCAGACTGGGAAAAATAACCATAAAATGTTTTTAAAAAACCAAACATTTTAATTCATTCAGATTTTTTGAATTCAAAGTGAAAAAACAAAACAAAACACTGAATGGTGAATTTGAATGAGTATACCAGTGCAATAGTGCATTTTAGGCACTTTATGGTTGCAAATAGAATTTGTTTTGGGAGGTGATTTAAAAGGCTGCCGGTTCGATCCCCAGCTCTGTGTGTCCTGGTCGTTGTGTCCTTGGGCAAGACACGTCACCTACCGCCTACTGGTGTTGGCCAGAGGGGCCGATATGGCAGCGTCGCTTCTGTCAGTCTGCCCCAGGACAGCTGTGGCTACAACTGTAGCTGCCTCCACCAGTGTGTGAATGTGAGAGTGAATGAATAGTGGAATTGTAAAGCGCTTTGAGGGTCTCGAAAAGCGCTGTATAAAAAATAAAATGCAATCCAATATCGTGATATATATCGTGTTATAGCCAAAAATATATTGTGATATTAGATTTTCCTCATATCGCCCAGACCTACATTGTTCCAGAAGTCTTGTAGTCTGTTCAGATGCAACTTTGTCAACCTAAGCTGTGCTGCCATATTCTTTTCAGGGAGGAGAGGCTTTCTCTGGGCAACCCTTGCAAACAAACAGTACTTTTCAGCCTTCTTCTAACTGTACATTAACATGCTAATTGAGGCTGTGAAGTCTCAGATGTACCTCTTAGGTTTTTTGGAGTTTCGATGAGAATTTCATGCTCTGAACTCAGGATGTCCGCTCCTGGAAAAAATGTTCGCATTTCCTTTACGATCATCTGAACGATCCACACCAGCAAAAGGGACAAAAATTCTGCTTTTATAGATGTGCTCACCCTTGTTAATGATCACTTAATCAAGTGCATTTGATTAGCAGCACCTGGGGGCTACTTACCTTCTTATTTCCTATGGGAGAAGTAAGGCTGCACTTAGTGCTTCTGCATTTTGGCTTAAAATGTGTTAAACATACCATGTTTTGTAGTTCATTTGTGTTAAATTGATCCTGGATTACGTTTTCTAACAAAACACAATTAGATGTTCATTTATTTATGAGTGAATTGTGCTCCCTTGTCACACATAGTTGTGATCGTGATTCAGATTTAGTAATATAAGACATAATTATTATAACAAAACAAACTCGCTACAGCGGGGAAATCTTTTTGGCACACATTAATTTGTAGAAAACTATTTCTGATTGTCTGTTGAGCAGCAATTCTACCTATGCCAGTTTTTTTAATTTGTGTTAATATTATTTTTTAATTCTTTTTTTTTTATAATTTAAATTTTTTTACTTTTTTCCCCTGTATTTTAAACTCTCCTGATAGAGAAATGAGGCATCACAACCCCATATAAAAGACCTACTTAGCAAAGCTAACACTTCTTTATCCAGTTCCTATTAAAATGTAACGATCCTTCGAACAAGACAAGGATACATATCGTTTGTGTGTGCATTGTGCTTTTTCATTACTTGATTGAGTTTCTGAAGTGATCCTCTGCAGGGTTTTTCACAGTGCAGCTGTTGAGCAACCACACGTCTGCTTCTGTCGGGTCATCTACAAAGAGAGACAACGCATTTTATTTTTGCAGACTGGAAAAGCAAACGTAGCATTACAATGTTATGAGTACCCAAGATGAAGCCAACACACAGAAAAAAACAAACCGAAAGTCATATACATGAGTCAAGCACAAAGCACATGGCATCATAAAAGATGAAGAAGTGCTTAATTAGTCTCTGGTGGAACTCCTTTGCGTCTGAATTCCACAGTGAGTCAGTTTGTACTCATAAAATGACCCAATGTGTGTCGGTAATTTTAACCCCATGTAAATTCCCACTTCTCTATGTTGTGAAAACTAGAATTAGAGCGCACTGGAAAAAGTGTCTCTGACAAAACATGGTTGATTCCTGTGTCCACTTAGCATTTTCTGCACGTATACATACATATATATATACACATACATATATATATACACATACATATATATATACACATACATATATATATACACATACATATACACATACACATATATATACATATACATATACATATACATACACACCAAGTATACAACTAAATTCTTAAAGCTGAAAACCAGCTTCGTGTCAAGTGCCAAACAAGATAAACTCCTAGTTGCTTAAAATTAAGATCATTTCAACATGTTTAACCAGCATGCACACACGCTCTTCGAGAAGATGGTATGAATCTTAGCACTGCCAGGAGAGCTGTCACACACAGATTTGGAGGGGATGTAATGGCACGTCGGTGGTGGGGCGCTGCTCCTTTATGCCACATAAACCAGATATCTTCCCTGCTGCAGCCAAGTATACTCACACACAGCATTATAGTTAATGTGCTATACGGTGGTTTTATGTAATAAAATTACCAAAGAAAATCAGCGTACCTTAGGTAACCTCTACCGGTCAATAGAGTTCACAAAACAAACAATTTAAAACAAAAAAGCCTCAAACAAACAGCCTACATACCATTTTTTTCCTGCACCAAGGGTAAACCAGAATGAAACAACTATTAAATTATTCATAGTGCCACACAAATATATGCAAATGTCTCTCCACTCTCATTCATGCTGTGACCAAGTATTCAACATTTTTCGGTATATTCAAATTCCAGTTCGTTAAAATTTAAACCTTCATGATGTCACTTTGCCACTAGTTTTGAATACATAAGACAGAATAAATTTCAATATGATGACCAATCTGTAACAGAGATATTAATTCAGTAACACATAAGCACAGACGCAAACCGCCACATCTTTAAAATGTACAAATGCAGCAGGTTTGAGGTTTGTTAGTCGACTGGATGCGACAGTAACTTTGACTAAATGATGCCTCATCAAAACAGACAGACAGTCCTTCTAAAAGCACTACGTATGACTCACAACAGTAGGGCATGAATCACGAGCATGTTTTGGGTTTGTTTGGGCTTTTCTGTTTGGAGTGATCAATTCTTTAAATGACAAAACTAATAATAGAAAGACCAGACATAATGAGTAATCCTAAAGCTACAAATGTGTGTATATTTGTGCTGATGATCGGGAAATGAATAACGGGAAGGGACGAGGGGAGGTGAGAGAGAGAGAGAGTGTTCAGCTGGCAAAAGCTCTTATTATGCCTACATTTATTTGAGAGGCAACCAACACACAGGCACACACACACACACACACACACAGGCGCACAGGCACAGACACACACACACACACAGGCAGGCGCGCACACACACACAGGACTTTAGTGAGAGTGGTCTCAGCTGTGTGGTTGCCTTCTCCTCTCAGTCCCAAGGGATGCTTTCCAGACCAACAATAACAAGCTCTCCATCAATTTAACAGAAACACGCACACACACGCAAACACACACACACACAACAATCCTAGCTACAGAATAAGCTTGCTAGTGCAGAGACAAAAACTATGCTGGAAAAAGAGAGAAAACAACTACAGTAAATATTATGGTGCACATCCTGGATTTATTTCTTTTTTTATTTATTTGGTTTAAAGTGACTTTTTTCCCTCATTATAAATTGTAATATATCATATTAGCAACGGGCCTTTATTTTGAAATTAATCTATTGATTAAAAATACAAATGATCTTAAAGAATGATCAAGTGAACAGCAAATGAAAAAGCATACAACATCACATGAGCCTGAATGGAGAAGCATTACCTTGTAGCTCAAAGCTAACATACAAAGGCACATTTATGACATCACACGATGTTTGGGGTCAAAGGACGCTTTATTGTGTTGTATTTTTGGAAAACGGAGGCTGTATTTAACTAAACATTTACAGAGAGGGCGCGGAGGGAGCGGCGCATTAACAGAGCCCTGACAGTCGCTGTCACATTCTCAGTGACAGTTGCTTTTGCTTCTTCTTTCACATTTTCATCTAACTGAAAACTAATCCAGGCGTAACTGCCATCAACCATGTGATGATAGAAAACAGGCGCTGGCTGTTACAAGCAGCCAACCAGACGTAGATGTGCAGAGGACGCAGAATCTCAAAGATGCAAGACTGTACATTTGCAAAATAAGGTTTTATGTAGTTATGGATTAAATGGCAGGCAGCAGCTGAACTTTAGATCATGTTTTGCGGAATTTTTCTTTTTTAAAATCAGTGAATCAAAGTGCAAATTTAGACTATAGATGACTTAGTAGGACACTAAACATTTCCTAGGGTCAGACTAAAAATTAAGTCTGCATTAGATCCTCTGTTAAGTTGAATATTACGGGTCCGTGCGTATGTTCTCTGCCTCTTCATCCTCAGGTATGGACTTGCTTTTATAGAGCGCTTTTCTAGTCTCGCTGGCCAATCAAAGCAAAAGCTTTCTCACGGTAACCTTGACTTAGTCACCATTTAAGCTCCGATAAATTCCAACCACAAAGTCATCGTGTTACTGGAAAATCTCTGGAATTTCACATTTGCATACATTTGCATTAAGACAGAGGTGCGGCCAATGGCGCAGAAGTCATTTGGTTATTTTTGCCTGCCATGGCATGACAATGCCTTAAAACAAAGTGCACAAAAACTGTTGACTTATCTTATCTAATGCAGAACATAAAGATCTGTAACCCAGCCCTGTGCTTTCACACCATGAATGATAACTTTACCAGTTAGACTAAGGTGACACCAGTGGGTAAATGGGTAACAAGTAAAAAGTTTAACGATGCTGTTCCTGCCTTTGTGCCATTCTTAGACTTCACAGAACACATGGAAGAGCAAAAAAACCAAAAAGAAACAACATTTCTACACAGCATATCCAAACAAAAACTCATCAGGGCCTGCATGGTGAAACCATAGTTATATGCAAGTGCATAAATGTATGTATCTGATATTATGAGAAACAAAGACAGAGAGCATGTAATAATGGCTATTCACTCAGTGTGCAGCACGCACATAAAAAGCCTGTTTTATATGTCGTTCAGTGTAAGAAATGTTTTCCATTTGACCACAACAGATTGATATTTTTAGGCTGTATGTTTGTGAGTTTCTCCAATACTATTAGAAAAATTCCAGCAATCCCAAACCGTTGACCCCAATATATATATTAAAAAAAAGAAAGAAATTGACCTGTGTGCATGCACGTGTACAAAGCTTGGCTTTGATTTCTATGTATGTGAATGGAGGTGCGGTACGTCTACAGAGGGCCCAAATGATTAAATCTTAACCTTGAGGTTACTTCTGTTTACGCCGTGTGTGTGTGTGTGTGTGTGTGTGTGTGTGTGTGTGTGTGTGTGTGTGTGTG
>NW_024582503.1:548023-552648 GCF_018398535.1 Haplochromis burtoni
TCTCTGCCTCTCACCCTAACTTCACCCTAAAACCAAATCATACAAGAGAGACAGGGATATTGGAAAAGCAGCACCTGTGGTCAGTGTGTGTGTGTCTGTGTGGGTGCAGGCGTATACACGGGGTCATACATAACATATTTCAATCACACTACTCCCTATGGAGATGATGTATGGGAGGTTTGGGAGCAGGTGCACTCATCAAGTAAGTACGGATGGAAAAATGGCCAAGTCAAAGGAAAAAAAAGGGACTGCAAGTTATTGTTTCTTATATAAAAATGAATAAAAATGAATAAAAGAATGCGTAGGACTGACTTAGAAACGAGTCATCCTGAGAGAAATTGAAAGCGTGTGTGGAATGAGGCAGGTGATAATTTACCCGAACACATTTTCATTTAAAAAAAAAAATAAATAAATAAATAAATGTAAAAACAAAACCCACCACAATCAACATAACTGATTAGAAACAGAGCCGGAGTCTTATTTGTCTGCTCACCTTTACACTTAAATGTTTTTGGTTTACAAACACTACAAAATGATGAATTCTGCTGTATTTGCACATGACTGTATTTCTTGCTGATTTACCCACAGGTGTGCGCAGCACCCCGCAGAGCAGCAGACAGTAGGCTCAGCTGCAGGGTCAGAAAGCAGAGCAACACAAACAATAACAGGCAGAATGGGAATACGGTAATTTCCGATGCTCGCATGTACTTTATGCAGATGTGCCAATTTACAACAAATTTCACTCACTTGTTTACTGTAAACAGACAGTTGTCTTGCACTTAGAAATGAGAAATGTCTGTGGTTTTGTCTGTGTGTCTAAATTTAACTGATTATAAATTTTATATTTTCCTATTAGGGCCTAATTACATTTGCACTAAACATTAAGGATATAAAAGCACATAAAATATGTATAAGAAGTCATTTTCCACTACCAATATTATTTTTACAGGCAAACTAACCATAATGAAAAGCAGAGGCTCTCCAAATTTTCATGATTGAGTGCCAATTTAGGGAGCGAGCGCGACTGGGGGCAGCAACATGCTTAGAGGATGGTTCATTTGTCAACGTTAGCGAGGTTTACTCTGCAACAATGGCTACAAAAGACAAGCTGAAATTGAACAGATACTTCAGTCCTGTCACTTTATAGTGTGACATGAAAAGTATATTACAAAAAGGCCACCAGTGGCCAGCATGGCCCGCTTCATGAGCTCTAGATATAAAGGATACATTTTAAATTACCAGTACTAGCCTGGAACTTACAGTTTTTAACCACTGAAAACTGTAAATTTTAACTGTAAATTGTCTGTTTACTGTAAAAAGAGCAGTTTTCTACTTTTAAATGACCCACTTTATTTAAGCCGACATTTTCTCCAGTTAAACAAGAGGTTTGATGGTTTTCTTTTATATTATTATTCTCTTTGTAATACCAGAAATGTTGGTTTTAAAATCTTCTAAAGTCGGAGTAAAGATAGCGTGCAGGAAACTACTTTATTATGTGGACAAATGATTTGCTCCTCGCCAATGCTGAGCCATAACAGCCACAGGTCTTTCAATTTTACATTTCTTGTAAGCAATAAAGAGTTGGATCATCTCTGAAAAGAAAAGAAAAACAAGTATTTTAACAAACTGCAGGTTTGGAGCACAAGCTTCATTTTTAGCTGTTACCTGATATTTCAGTCAAGTAAAACAACAGAGTCCGTGTTAAGAGCTTTGGCTTATATCTATGCTGTGGATGTTGTGTATGTTCCTTCTCATTACAATATTACCAGGATGAGGCATACCAGTCTTCAAAAGCAGTGTTGCAAACCAAGATTAAACAGTTACATTTATTTTGTATCTGACCGGTTCAAAATTCATTAGGATGTGAAGCTAAAAAACTCTTTTTGAGGCACTATATAATTTTATTGTCAGAATTTGGACCCCAACCCAACAGCACCTTTTAAATATTGTGGTAATGTTAAGAGAACACAGAAATAGAAATCCTCTCGATATATTCTAAATGTTTTAAAGTATACACACAAATGAAAGGAAAATACTGAAATTCTGGCCACTCAGCAGGTCTTAGACGACTAATCTGCCGGTCTAAATGATTAAATGACTGAAACTTTACATTTATTTTCAGCTAATTCACCAGCCAGTAGGTTAAAACTATCCTCATCCAGAGTTTTCCTATTGGTATAGCCTAAGGAACTTGCGATCGGCCTCAGTGTTTTGCTTGTTGCGGTAAACAATCTATTTCCACAGTGGGTCTGTGAAGGTTCTCAGTCATTCAGGTCATCGTAGTCTAAGGAGCTTGGAAAGAAAAGCATCTGGATCTCATCCGAGAAGCCTCTTCAGTTCTAAGAGCAATTGGTGGGGAGTCCCAGATTTTAAACCCTATGGGAGTTTCCCCCAAGAGGATCATGGACCCCCTGTTGATCCTCTACCTAATCACACGCGCCACGGTGTGAAAACGGGTGTGTGTCACAGTCAGCCAAGGTTTCAGATGAACCCATTGTGAAGCCTTGCCCCACCCTATCATGTGAGTTACTGAGGTCAAAAGGCCCAGGATGTGAGTGGGCGTTAAGGTGTCTGGGGAGGGATCTCAAAACTGGATTAGAGATGGCAGACAGTTGGTGTTGTAAGCCCCGCCCTCTCTTCAAAGATGGTCGCTCACAGTGGACATAGATGGCTTCTTTCACTCCTCTTTCAAACCATCTGTCCTCTCTGTCCAAAATGTGAACGTTGGCATCATCGAAAGAGTGACTGTTGTCCTTTAGATGCAGATGGACTGCCGAGTCCTGTCGAAGTGGCTCTTCTATGCTGTGCCGTGCGTTTATGTAAACAAAAGTAGAGCCTGACCAACACTGGGTTTTCAACACTGACACCTTTATTGATATCGTTATTTGGCCATTTAAAAAGCTGATCTCATTATTTGTTCCTCTTCAAATACACAAAGATTAACATTTGGCATGTGGAGCTATTTCTGAGTTAAGATCTCAGTTGTTGCCGTTTTTTGTGACAACAGGTTGTGGGTTACTCTTCTACGCTCTGCCCTCCTCAGCTCGGATCAGCTGGGTGTTCGGTTTGTGGCGTTACAAACGCATGCTGCAGAGTACCTCCTAAGAGAAACTATGAAACATCCATACTTTAATGTGATTTATCAGCCAACACCACCGTATCAACAAATGACTAATATTTTCCTCTCTAAAAAAGAAACTGGATCAAATATGCTAAAAATCCTAAACCACAGTAAGTGTAGGTTTCAAAATGTCATATGTCGACTTATGCACTGCAGTAAGGCTGTCAAGTACACATCGTGGTGTAAACTGCAGCTCGAATTACTAAGACTTACAGTAACAGTCCCTCCAAATATTGCTAACATGGTAATTAAATACCTCTGCAGGGATCAGCTATCAAAGCTAGCGCTGCCTTCAAATAATGAAAAGAAGAATTGTCCTTGTGTGAGCCGACACAGAGGATATGAATACAGTTACACAGACATTTAAGAAAAAGAAGAAGTTGGAAACCGTGTTCTAGACCACAAAAATCTAAACCACCCACCCCGGGTCTTCAACACTGGTAGATGATACATGAGAGCTACTACTGGGACGTGCGTGTGTGCACGTGCGTGTGCGTGTGAGTGACAGAGAGAAGAGGCAGACAGCAGCCCTACGGGTCATTTTGATGCTCCTGGTGCTTCACATACAGACTAAACCATGACCCACTTTCCGCCCCATCCCACAGACACCCCCACATTCACACGCACTTCTCCCCCTTGTTATTTCTGTCCTGTACCCTCCATCCATTGCACCCTTCATCTCTAACATATCGTCTTTCTCCTCCTCTGCCGCCCCCACTGCTCGTCAGACACACACACAAAAACGCACAGGACATGCTGACCTTGGGATACGGCGCTGTAGTGCTCTATCGGGGTAAGAGTGCTGGGGCAAGGGGTGGCTTTGGGGTGAATGGACACACTTGACTGAGCTAACAAGGCCTGTATGGGCTTATTGGCTGATAGGCTGGCCGGACAGCTGGATGCCAAGCGTACTGGCTGGGAGGACAGGTGGACTGGAGGGCAGGGCGGGGCAGTGACCCCGCTCCACCGTGTTATGCATCTCCCAGAAGTCAGATAGAGCTCACTGCCATGAATAATGTCCTAGCACAGATATGGCTACAGCCCACTTTTTCCCCCCTTTTGATTCATTTATTTATTTATTTATGTTCCCTCCAAACAAACAAAAAACGAAATACTAAAGCATATTTCATAAAATATATTGTCAGGACAATAAATATTTCAAACATACATTCTTTTAATGTATTTAGACTTGTGTTATCCTGGCACTACTGCAGTCTTAATATGTCACACAGAAAGAAAACCACATGCCACTATCACGAACACATACAAATTCAACAGAAGGGAAACTGAATCAAGCTTGTTTGGGGTTTGTTTGTGTTTTCATTTTTGTCAATTCATCGTTTCTTTCGACACTTTGTGTCAAAACTGCAACTTTACAACATCCCACAGTCACAGGCACTGGTAAACAAGCACAAACATAACAGCTACAATCGCAAATGCACAAAGTCATGCTGTGTGTGTGTGTGTGTGTGTGTGTGTGTGTGTGTGTGTGTGTGTGTGTGTG
>NW_024582503.1:552668-562309 GCF_018398535.1 Haplochromis burtoni
AGGCTGATTCTCAGGTGATAACATTTCTGCCTAAAAGGTTCCTTTTCCTTAGGGGAACAAGTGCGAGTGTGTGTGCGCCTTACTGATGTGGCAAATTCTGAATGGCTCTTAGAGGACTTATGAGCTTCACCTCCAATCACATTTTACAAGGAAGCACTTGCACTGGCACACAGCTACAGCCACACAAACACTAAGACATACGCACACTCATATACACAGACAGAAGGCCCTGGGGTTTGGCAGTTGGTCCATACATCTACAAGGGTGAGCAGCCACTCAGCCGTGGATGATAATGCAATCAACTATCATTAGAGGGATGCTGGCTGACTGCATACGCACACACACACGCACACACACTACAGCTACCCACAACGCACTCAGACCTGTCACACTGAGGAAACTGCTCATATTGCTGTGGTAAGACGCGATCCTACGTTTATATTCACTTTTTCATAAAGTCCTCATTACAAGGTAGGAAGCAAATGAATTTTTTAATAGATTAAATAATCATCAGCAGAATAACAAGAACGGAAACAATCTTCGGCTATAGCCCTAAACTAAAAGGGATTTTTTTTAAATAGCTATAAAAATAGCAGAAAGATGCACAAACAAAGAAAAAACTGGCACAGGCACATCTAACTTTATCACTGCTTCATCTTCTGATGCAACTACAGGGCAACACTAGTGCACAACAGAATCACAGTGTCTCAGTATTACTAAAGCGTCTCAGGGCATTAGTTCTTTGTCCTCTTTTGGCCAACTCTCTATTTATTCATGTGTTATTTAAAGCTTGCTGGTGGCATATAGTTTACAGAGTCATCAGCATCTCCGTAAACTGAAATCAGATCAGACAGCCTGCTTCTCTGCTGGCCAGTCAACCCTTATTTTATGTTTTAAAACTATAGATTGCCAAGCCCTCTATAAACTGATTTTCTATGTTATGTGTGTCTATTAGGGCTGCCACGATTTGTCAACTAGTCACGATTACGTCGACTATTAAAATCGCTGACGACTGATTTAATAGTCGACGCGTCGTTTGAAGCTAGATCCCAAAAGACGCAGGAATGAGTAGCAGGATTTAAGAGTGTAATAACGGCCTGAAACAGAAGATGGCAGCACTGCATGTACAAGGATGCCAGCTGCCGTTAAACCCCGAAGAAGAAGAAGCTGTGTCCCAGAATTCATAGCGCGCCCAGCTCAGTTTCCAACAATGGCGGTAGCTAGTTAGTTTTAATATTACTCTTATTATTCTTTCTGGGTCACAAAATAAACGTTTAACATATTTTCAGGCGAGAATGTAGCTGTGTAAACTTGAAATATCGGCTCAGTTTATCAGGACACCACATATTTTCAAAAGCACTCCGACGTTTTTGGAGACGTCTGTTACCCACTAGCTCGATAGCTAGCTGGGGTTTAACGCTCACTAGAGCCTGTGAGGACACCGGACTCTGGGCCAACCATTTTCAAACCCACCGCTGTCTTTCGCTACTCAGGTTAAACATGATATACAAGTCCCTTAGATAACTTACAAATGTTATTGTTTAGCTTTTTTCAATATTTTATTTGTTCCTGAGTAAATCGGTTTGGCTGAGACTAAAGTTATAGTTTTTACACAGCTGAATAAACGTCAAGCAGACAGCTGATTATCAGAATTGTGAGATACTCAAGAATTTACTCCGGTGTCCTGTTATATTTTAGATAGCAAGGAGTTTATTAAACTCCATCGAAACAATCTGCAAATTTCATTAAAATTTAATAAACTATCATCTTGTCTTTATTTTTAGTTAGCACATACCTTAAACACTTAAAGCTGTAAGCTAATGATAGTTATATAAGAGCAGATGCTGCTGGTGCAATAAGCTGTACGTTTTACGTCCAATGGATGATGATCTGATTAGTCGACTCATCGCAAAAATAATCGGTGACTAGTCGACTATCAAAATAATCGTTTGTGGCAGCCCTAGTGTCTATAAAGTTAAAAGACGCTCACTTTAGAGTACAAACATGAATAAAATAACTTTACTGAAAGCAGTACAGACTGCTAAAGAAAACAAATTTTTTTACTGGGCTATGGAGAAAATAAACACAAGAACAATCACAAAGAAAAAAAGATGTTCACACAGATTTCCATTCAGATTGATTTTGAGTGATTTATCCATTTTGAGTCGTCTTTTTTCAAATATTTGATCTTCAGGGTTGGAAAATCCCAAACTAGATTTGAAAAGGAAAAAAAAAAGCTTACAAATTAGTACGAATTACATCATCTGAGATGTCAGATTTTAGTTTTTCTATTTTTGACACACCTCAGATACACCTGACTGCAGTCCTCTCAGACTCACTGTCTACATCAACTCTGTTAAATAGCAAAAAATCCACAGCAGTGGTTCTCGTAATGTGTGCATAATCTCCCGACTCTTCTCAAGGGACAGATATGGCCGTGTGTGCGAGTGTCTCTGTGTGGAGGTAGGGAAGTAGAGAGGGTATGCCAAGTTAGGCACAGCGGGGGCCCGTGATAGCACTCACGTCAACAGTTTGACAACATCTTAGAAAGATCTGTTCACTTGGGATTACTCTCCTGTCCTCAACAACTCTGAGTACATTACTGTTGGAGGAGGAGAGTGAGCCTGACAGATAGGGGCTGAAAGAGACAGAAACGATGAGGATGCAGGGCTGAGAGGCAGGGAAAGAATCACGACTAACAAGTTAAGAAGGATGGAGGTGAAGTGAGAGTAGAGATTCAAAGGGGGGGGGGGGGGAAGAGAAAAAGAAAAGCAAGCCAGAAGAGATTGAAAAAAGGAGAGTGGTGAAAATGAAATCCAAGAAACAGACAGAAAGAGTACAAAATAATGAAGATAGGTAAAGGAGAGGGAGCTAGCATTAGAAGATGAAGTGGGAGTACCTCGGTGAAAAATAGCAGCAAGCTCAGCTGAAAGTGGAGCAGCCATGATGAATGCTGCGAGACAGGCCAAACACTAATTTGGATGGCAGAAGTTTGCTTCCACAGGGCAAGAGGCCGGAGTCAATCTGTCTCTCTTACGTCTGATCACAGAGCCACAGTGGGCGCACCTGGGTCCAGACAAGGGCCCCTGTTTCAGACCAGAACTAGTGAACTGCCAATGTAAAGAGTCAAGCATATACGCACCTACATGGGGAAACATTAAGGCATGTTTTTCCACTACAGTCATGGAGTTACAAATGTTTTCAGGTATTGTGTTTCAAACCAATCACATTCTCCAGCAGAATTAAGGTCTTGTAGGGCATATATGGGTTACATATATGGGGAAAATGTACAATGGAGAGTAATGATAAACATCTGGCAGTCAACTTCATGCGATTTTAAGTGTGCATCAAGTGTGATTTATTGAGCTGCAGTCAGGCACGAGATAGAAGCGAGGCCTAAATAGATTTTTGCCATTACATGTCTCACCTTGCATAGATAGGATGATTTGAAGTCTGAGGTTCATGCTGTAATTGGGGCCAATCACTAGTCAGCAGCTCAGACAGAAAACCATTATGATCATCAGCGCAGACATAAAAAGGTATTTCACACAGCCAGAAAGGGATTATTAGAGTCAAGGGCACAAAAGTCAGGGTGTCTGGGAGAAAGAAGGGCCTGAAAGGTTACTGACTGACAGATTAATATACCAGTGATTTCACTTTTACCACACACCTCAGAGTGAAAAATGACACACACTTTCGCTTTCCAGTGTAATTTCAAAGGCTGGATAAAGAATCTATTTTCCAATTAATTGCCTTTTTAAAATCCAATATAGACTCTTAAAAATCCTCTGACTGACATTAGCATTTGAGCGCATGTGTCCTATACATATATCATCTCTGCTAAACATTATTCAAACGTGCACAAAGCTAGCATTATCATTTTTAATCTAGCAAAAAATTACAGATGGCTATAAAAGCTGCTGAGAGTCTCAACAGTCAAAACTAATGAAACCGTGAGTGTTTATACAGACCCGTCGCAGTTTAAGACCCCAGCAGTCGGCCGTACCAATTGTATTTGATCCAGACAACACAATTACACGAGAAATAGAATAAAGAAGGAAAAGTCTGCACACTGGTTTGAAATCTGTGAGTGTTGACAAGATATTTTCTCTGGCTACATCATATGAAGCCCATAAGTCGAATAAACAGGGTGTGGATTTTACTTTATCCAGTCTGTCCCTGCCGGGAGCTAATACTAGCCAGCCAGCTGCCTGCAGACATCAGGCTGATCTTGTCAACACAACACCATTCTGCAGACGAATTAGCGAGCAAACTTTCAGTTTCTGCTCTGTCTGTTTAAAAGGAATGTCTTAAAAACAAAACTCAGAGTCCATCCGTGAGTCTAAGACACAGGATGTAAGTATAAACAGCCTGTTCAACGTATTGGATGGTGCAGGTCCTAAAAATGTGTGTGCGTTGTGTGTAATGGGGTTCTGTATTTATTAATCAAAATGATCATTTAAAAACTGAATGTAAAAATAAATAGTTTGTTTTAGGGCTGTGCGATATGACCAAAATCTCATATCCCGATATAAGACTTCTATCGTCCGATAACGATATAAATCACAAAAATGTAACATTTTCTGTAAATTCTGTGAATCTCGGGCAGCTCGACTTGGGTGAAGTGTTTCCAGCTGTGCGTCATGTAGCTGGAGTCGAGTGTTTTAACAGATGCATGAAACAATACATTTTTAGATTTGAGTATTTATTACACGGCGTGCTGCGGGGAAAAGCCTGTTCTAACGTTTGAGTCTAAGGTTTATTTTTTAGCACCTGGCCGCTCTTTTTTAATTCTCATCTGTAAACACTCTGCATCTTTCACGTGATTCAGTTTATTTTGAAAAGTCTCAACAGGATCTTGAGCTTTATTGTGAAAGGTTTATGTGGAATTTAAACAAACGGACACGCGATGCTGTTACCGTCGTTGTTGCTAACCACAACGCATAAAAACAGGCGCTTGTCCGTCTGTAGTGTGGTTATATGAAATATAAGAGAAAGAGAGAACTTTAAGAAATAAATATAGCCACTACAGTGACCATCAAAACGATGAAAAAAATATTGCCGTAAACAGTTTATTTTGCGACACAACGACACAAACGATAGCGTAAAATGAAACGAAAGATGTTTTTATATCGTCATCCGATATATATCGTTATAGCAAACAACCCTAGTTTGTCTCCTGAGGTTCTATTGTCCTTCGTTTACTATAAAATTACACTTTATGCACATGTGTCAAAACTAATCATCCAGTTTCAAAAAGCTAGAGTCCTTCTGCTGAAGGGATCGGCCCCGTTTGCTTGTTAGCAGGCAAGCATCCACAGTTTCCAAGATATCACGATAGCTCAAGTTGATTTCAGTGTCATCAGCTCAATCAAGGTCGCGCTCTTCTGGAGGAGTTGCCCTCTTTGAATGCTTTTGTTTTTAAAGCAATAGGCACAGAAGTTTGCAGTCAGTGAATGTATCGTCGCTGTAGCCGCTGCTGCTGTTATGCTACCAACCACGTAAAGCCTGTGAAGACCCTCACGAATCCACAGTAAACGTTATGTCGAAATCAGGCCATTCTTTTCTGACACACACTGTAAAACACAACCTAAGACAAAATCAAAACTCATCATTGTTGACTCAGCACCTTGCGTGACATCACATTAGCAAAACTAAGCTGGTGTTTGTGTTCGGATCTACTGGTATTTGCGGTGTGTTGTGTTTGCACGTCATTTAGAACGCTTCGTATGAAAATGTAAGATACACAGAAACACTCAGCGATTTAGTGATTACACGCGATGAAGTTTAGATTATAATATATGCAGAAAAACTTTCCTCTGTCACAGCGAGATGGCGAATAAGAGAAATACAGATTTGCATTCTAACCCCTCTGGAGCAACTAGTTGCTTCCATTGTCATATCTAAGATGTGCTGGTTTTCAGCAGATCAAAGAATTTAACTAGGAAGCATATACAATTATGATCGGAGCTCATGAAAAAAAAAAGCGAGAGAAAGAGTGACTTTCTGTACCTCAAAGCCAACTGTCATGCACACCATGGTAACCACAGTCTTTTCCCCATTTCACAACAATAACAGACTAGACAAATATTGACACGCCATTTCCCTGCCATTACAAATGTGATTATATTTGCTGTTTGCCCTAGGAGATGGCAGTTAATATTCAATGGTGTGCGTGTACCTTTGTGTGAAACTGGGTGTGTTTGTGTATATGCACAATTGTGCGCTGAAAAAAAAAAAGAAAAAGAAAAGAAATAGCGCATGGAAAGAACACACGTCTGTTTGCTCTGCACACAAAAGAATGTGTTAGAGGGCGACCAAGGATCCAGAAATTTCCTCTGTGTGTGTCTGTGTCTGTTTTCTTTTATGCCATATGTCACCTGGTACAGAGACAAAGACTTAGGATAGAAAGCTTAAAAAGTAGGAACCACCTGTATGTAAAAGCTCACCTGTCCTCTGGGGAAAAAAGCCTGCAGTGAATGTGTACTGTAGCAGATGGAGTGTGAGGCGAAACAAAAGGTAGAGGCAGTAGCTAAAAGGGGCTGTGGTCAACAAAAGGAGAATACCAAAGCAGTTCTTTTAGTTTGTTTGTTTTTTAGTAGCCTAGAGAATAGATAACCATCTTTCACAATTACACACAATGAACTGTCTTATTCTGTCCACAGTTTAGATACACACTGTAAAGGAATGGCAGCTGAAAGGACTCTAATTCCACCATTTAGATCCTGATCTACCAACATCCAGGTTCATGCGCTGCTTAGACACGAACAAGCATGGCTACTCCAGCTGTAGGCGAAGAATGGTGAGTTAGAAGTTTGTCAGTGGGAACGGAGACCTACTGGAAAAGCAGCTGAATAATATAAGTGCTCAAGAGCAAAGTGGCTCTCTCCACAGTGGGAAAACATAAGGCGGGATGGCAGCATTAAAAATAAATGTCTGTGTATTTGTGTTGTTTGTTTTTTCGGCCACATTACTGGCAGAAATGGGTTATAAACATTATTTTTAAAAATAAAAAGGTTTGATTTGAAGGCTTTTTGTACGACTGTTAGCAAAATGAAATGATACTGTATCAAATACTTACATCTCTTAAAATATATTAGATCATGAGTTGTTTTAGTCTTTTTGAGCCGATATATTTAAAAATTGATTGAATCAGCCCAAAAATATACGGCTGATTCGCTATTTTGAAACTCAAAATAACTCATGAGAAGGACTCCCAACAGAGGAACATTGCATGATCTTTAACTCTCCATATGAAGAGCAACCATCACTGACGATGAGTGAAAAAGAAAACTTGGAGTAGACGTGGAATTAACACCCTCCATTCCTCTGCTGGCTAGTGGCTGTACAGCTAGCCAACAGCAGCCAACAGCAGCCAGCAGCAGCAGCCAGCCACAAGGATCAGAGACTTTAGCAAGAAGCCAACTGCTACTACAACATCAAACATCTATAGGAAGACGAGAAAAACATTAGGCACTGCTGTTTTGTTTTTACCATAGAAAAAAATATGTGTGTGACTTAAAAGCTGGCATAATGCTTAGACTCAAATTTTATTCAGGTTAGCCTTAATGCTGTTTATACTCAGATTGCTTGTTAGCGTTTGGAGCTAATAACTACTTCACATATTTATGTTTCACATGTAAAGTGACCTAATTTGATTAATAGCAATAATTAGAGCTTCCTCTGTGTTTTCTTTTTTTTTTACTTCTGGGTGAAATTGAAACAATTTAGGTCATCTGGCTCCTTATTCCCAAATCTAAGCTAAGGGACATGCAAATCACATGCAAATGACACCCAGAAAAGTGAAAACTAGTTATGGGCCGTGGTAATAAATACTGAATTTAGCCTCTTGGCATTCTAAAAGCAGCCAGTTGGGGTTAATATGCAAATTGTATGCAAATAGCCCAGATGCAGAGAGCGCCTTTTTCTCCCCTGATACAGAAAGCACGGGGGGTGTCCTGATGGCTTAGAAAGCAGAAGCATATAACATGCCCTTATGATGATACCGTCCCCTGATACTTGCACTCTTATATTCACTCTCCAACTATCATAAAAAAGAAAAAAAACACAGATATGATTAAAAAAAAAAGTGTAAAGGAAGACAAGAGGAAAAATTACAAGCCCGTTTGAGAGGAAAATGAGGGGGTAAGACAAGGAGACAAGAAAAATTGAGAAGTATGGTATGTAATTTCAATACTAAATCTCAGACAGCGCTGTTAGCTGATTAGAGGATCGGCGTGGAGGCAAAGGCAGAAAGAAATAAGAGTAAAATATACAAAGTAGGAAAGAGCCAAGTAAACGTAAAGGGAGAAGGGTCCAAAAGGATGATGAGCTGAACAGAAGAGACTACTTTGACACAAAGGGGTTCAGGGAGTAGTAGTCAGCAGCTTGTATGTAAAAGTCACAGGAGACAGACCTAAAGATATGGCGCACACACACGCACGCGCACACACACACACTTTGCTGATCCTGTTTGTGCATAAAGAGGAGGAAAACTGGGCAAGTACAACACATGATAAGCTTAGTGGACCACCTTGTTCAATTGGCGGTGTCTCCACAAATTACATGCACCACCGGCACACACACATACACACCATTGCTATATACTCGCAGTTCCACCATAATCACTATAATGCTGTTAATTGAAACCCAGACTTGCCCTGAACACATCACCTGATCTCCCTACCTGCAATGGTACCACATTCAAAATGAATACCACAAAGCTCTTAATCACAGATTCCACCCTCCAGTACACAGAGGCAGGCTGGTTGCTGATGTGCTTCGTGCTGAGCATTAAAGGGAATGTGGAGGCTGGCAGGTAGACTGGTGATTAGACGGGCTGTTCTGCTAACGGCATGTAGACGTTAAGAAAAAAAAAAAAAGGGAAAGAAACACACGCCAATACAAATTGCTACTCTGGT
Source organism: Haplochromis burtoni (assembly GCF_018398535.1). Lineage (NCBI taxonomy): Eukaryota > Metazoa > Chordata > Actinopteri > Cichliformes > Cichlidae > Haplochromis > Haplochromis burtoni. The sequence continues at coordinate 561,590 of NW_024582503.1, forward strand.
TCACAGCACATTTCCATACACAGACACTAAGCAGGGTGGTCCATTTTTGAGCTCCGCGTTTTCATCATCTTCTTTTTATCTCAACACCAAAAATCTACAGTGACTCAAAAACCCTGACTGCCATAATTGCTAGGATTTAAAGACAGAGGAAGAGATATATGGATGTAATAAAAAGGGGTTCTCATGACTGGATTAATGGAGAAAATCGTGCCAAAAATATATCAACAGAAAGAAAGGAAAATAAATACAAGGATTATTCTGACTGAAGAGCATGAATTGAACTGCAGCTATTGATTAACTCTCTAAATTGACCATAATTTAAGATGCAACACAAAAAAGATCAGTGACTTGGAGAATAAAGGTGGTCAATTTAAATTGCTTTGTATGTGCCAAGTAGTCACTGTGCGCATGGGGAAACGGCAAAAAGGCACTCTCTCTCACTTTTTCCATTAACCTCACATTGTCCATATCCTGCTGCTTTTCATTGCTTCCAGTTTCCTATCAGCATCATATACCACACCCCTTCTAAACTGCTGAGCCTCATTTAAAAATCTCCCTTTTCTCACTCTCATCTTTTCAGAATTAGCTTTTTATTTGAAGTTATTAAAAACCTGTTTTATTAACACTTATGCACATGTAAATGGATAATCCTATAGAACAATTGAAAGTATTTTGATAGTAAAAAGCTGCCTATAAGACCTGTGTGTGTGTGTGTGTGTG
>NW_024582503.1:562329-602689 GCF_018398535.1 Haplochromis burtoni
GTGTGTGTGTGTGTGTGTGTGTGTATGCACACATAAATGTGCGCCTCCATTCATTTGTGCCTGAATATATTATAGGTGGAGTAAAGATGAAGCCTCCCCTAATTAATAAATCATGACAAAAATGGAACAATTAAAGTGTTTCTCATTATAAATAATTGATGTGTCTGTCCACAGAAAACAGTATCTCTCCTCTTGCAAATACAAAAAGTAAAAAATTAACCAAAAAGGTAGAAAAAGCTGCTGGATAAAAACAAACACCGAGCCTAAAACAGCAGCGTGGACGATGAGAGAGAGAGAAGGGAAGCAGGGGCGGCGCATGCACAGAAAAACACACATTCCATCTCCTAACAGATTCCACTGAAAACAGATGGCATCAGAATTATCTGATGTCCTGTCACCGTCTTTTTATATGCTAATCCAGCTCCTACACACATCCGAGTGGCTTTAATCAGATATCAGGCCAGAGAAGCTAAATCAAGCTGAGACAATCGTGCTGCTAGAATTTTACACTGCGCCGAGGCGAGCAGTCACACACCAACGTATCGTTGCACTTAATGCCGTGAGACTCAAAGTGTGGAGCAACAAAGCTGGGCGATGTTGTTTCCCGCACTTAAAGTGACTGATAACTTGGACGGAGCATACCTGCTGCACTAACTCACTCGCTGCTGAAGAAGCTCCACACCTGAACGTTCAGCAACGTGACAAACTTCTCGTGCATAATTATCTCTTATTTATCCCCGTTTGCCAGCAGTCATTCTGTCACTCAGGTAGCAACGGCACAGCAGGAGTCTTGTTGTTTTCTGTTACTGCTCAGTTCCTGTGCCGCATGCAGCCGTTATTGATGTTTAGAGCTACTGTTGATGATAATTCAACACTTTCTCCTTCAAAGTCAATCAGTTTCTAAATAAAGCTACGAGATAAGAGTGATTTTTTTTACTGTATGGTCACCTCTGGAAAGGTGACAGTAAAATAATGTTACCAAAAGACGCTGACTTGTTAAAGTTCTTGCAAATGTAGATTTTTTTTTTTTTTATATGAACTCTGCCCTCTCTATCTTTTAAACAAAGTATATTATTCAATGTTTGCACTCACTGACTACTTTTCAACTGCTCTTTAATTCAAATATCTAATCAGCCAATCAAATGGCAGAAACTAAACTGAGCATCAGAATGGGGAAAAGGGTGATTTAAGTGACTGTGAATGTGGCGTGGAGTATTTCAGAAACTGCTGATTTGCTGGGATTTTCGCACAAAAGCTTCACAAGGTTAAAATTTTCAGTGACCTGCAGCTCTCTGTGTGAAAATGCATGCAAGTTTATTTCCAGGGCGTTTATTTCTACACTTCTTTATGCAAGCATGCTTCATTATATGTTGTATCTATGCTGCTATGACAATTCAATTTCCCTCTGGGATTAATAAGGTTTCTCTGAACCGACCTCCAATCTGAGCTGAATAAAACACCTTTGAGATGTCGCGCAACAGGCGATTTGCATCATGGGTGTGCAACTGACAAACCTGCAACTCTGTGATGCTTTCATGTCAACGTGGACCAAAATCTCGGAGGAATGTTTTCCATCTATGAAACACGAATGGAGTTCTCAAGGTAAAAGGTGTAATTAATCATGTGGCCAGTGGGTGCACATCTACAAGGTTCCTTTCTTCTTGTGTAGATGGACAGAGGAAGACACATGCACACAGAAAAGGCTGTGATCTTCATGTCAAAGTTTTTCCAGTGTTTAGATTTTTTTGGCATCATGTAAAATAGGGCTGTGCGATATGACCAAAATCTCATGTCCCGATATTAAGACATCTATCGTCCGATAACGTTATAAATCACAAAAATGTAACATTTTCTATAAATTCTGTGAATCTCGGGCAGCTCGACTTGTGTGAAGTGTTTCCAGCTGTGCGTCATGTAGCTGGAGTCGAGTGTTTTAACTGATGCATGAAACGACACATTTTTAGACATAAGTTGTAACGGCCGCCGTTTTCTATGTGAGTATTTATTACACGGCGTGCTGCGGGGAAAAGCCTGTTCTAACGTTTGAGTCTAAGGTTTATTTTTTTACTCCTCATCGTAAACACTCTGCATCTTTCACGTGATTCAGTTTATTTTGAAGTCTCAACAGGATCTTGAGCTTTATTGTGAAAGGTTTATGTGGAACATAAACAAGCGGACACGCGATGGTGTTACCGTCGTTGTTGCTAACGACAACGCATAAAAACAAGCGCTTGTCTGTCTGTAGTGTGGTTATATTAAATATAAGAGAAAGAGAGAACTTTAAGAAATGAATATAGCCACTACAGTGACCATCAGAACGATGAAAAAATATTGCCGTAAACAGTTTATTTTGTGACACCACGAAACAAACGATAGCGTAAAATGAAACGATAGAGGTTTTTATATCGTCACCCGATATATATCGTTATATCGAACAGCCCTAATGTAAAACACAGCTATTTTTTTCTTTCCCACTGAAAACAGTGAAATACAGCCACATCATAATATTCCTGTTCAACCACTTAACTAAAAATGATAGATAAGTTATACATATTTTAAAAAAAAAAAAAAAATGCTGAAAGAACACACAAGCAGCTGAAAAACCCACATACACACACATAACAGCTGGGACCTTCAGAGGATAGACTTATTGAGTTCAACCGCAGAAATACACACGGATAAACACACATACAGCAACCATAAGATCAGATCAGATCTCAGAAGGCAGTGTCTGTCTGAAAGATTAGAAGAACCATCTGTCCGCCATGTGGAAAGCATTGGATTATCAATAAACTTCACACACTTTTCGATGTGCATGCATCCATGTGCCTGTTTGATCCAGAAACCGAGTGTGGAAAGTAAATGAGGGCAAAAGCAAAGAAAAACACATCTATACACCAGAATATAGGAAAAAAACAAAATTAAAATAACCACTCCTAGTAAAAATTTCAAAATAAATCTCCAGATTTTAGCAGACTAGATAGATATAAAATATATGTATTGTCTATTTTTGAAAAAAATGAATAGAGGCAGTGCTTTTTTTAAAGTCGTGAGTTTAATAATATATATAAGAAGAACCCTAAAAGTTACACTAATGCATTGTGTCATTATTCAGTCCAAGCTAGAACTTATAAAAAGTTCTATAAACACACAAAAACAAAAAAAACAATCACTCGCCTTCACACACACGACCAGGAAATTGCTTGTGGCCACACTTGATGCTTAATCAATACACAGCTATCGATCTCTTGCCTGGCTAAACATTACTTGTATTTACTCTGCTAACTTTCCCAGTACAGATCCATATTGCTAAAATAACCACAGAAGGAGAGGATAGCAAGCTTTCAAAGAGAGCACAAAGAAGTTGAGCTGAAAATTCAAGCTCTCTTATCACCCTGCTCTGCACAATCGATAGCAGATGAGCCATTTGACTCAAACCCTGTGGATAACCACACACAGTTGCTTATATTCATTCACAGTTTTTTATTTTATCTGGTCAAGCACAGTCCCGCCAAGCCTCCCTGTCAAGTTGCTTTTCCTGCTCGGCGATCAGGGTTACTTTGTCGGATGATGATTCAAATTAAACCCGCTGCTCAAATCATCTGCTGCTTTTTAATCCACTTTATCCATTATCTGTTCTCTCACATGGAAATCAGGAAATCGCGCACAGAGCTGACTCATTTATATGGATGAAGACGAGATCAGAGACGCATGCAGGATTCATTACAGAAAGGACATGAGCGTGTAGCACTGAAATACTTGCAGGGACCACAGACTTCTGTAACATGCTTATTATCTACTGCATTTATTCAAAGGGGCGACTAGCCCTCACACAGCTAATAAATTCATACAACACACAAACTCTCATGGTCACATTTTTTCCCCCTTTTCACTCACAGGTAGCCAGTCCTTTCATTTCAGCAGGTGGCCTCATACAAACATCCACACACAACAGCGCAGGTCACCCCTGCTTTCCATTTCAGCAGGTGGTCAGTGAGTAATGGCAGCTGATGGCTGAACATTGGACACTCAGACAGAAAGTGGGGGGCTATCTTCCAAAACAACACAAAAGGGCCAAAGTGAAGAGAAGGAGAAAGAATAACCTCAAAGGGGGCCTTTGAAAAGTCATTGACTACATGTCCTTGAATGCCTAAAATGATTTCTTTGCTTTGTATCCATATGTCACCCACACTCTTTATCCACCCACACCAACGGCTTGGCACGCCACATTAATTACAAATGTCTTTTAAGCATTTCCTCCTTATGAAGGAAATTGCATTTGTTTTCCTTGTTGAGTCAAGATGACAAGGAAACCAAAGAGACTTTTTAGTCTTTCTCACTTCTAATTTGTCCCCCTCCTCTTTAAGCTTGTAACGTATTAGACAAGCTAATTATTCCGAAACAAAGAAAGCTACAATAAGTTGTCAAATGTCAAAGAACACAGATCATCTGTCTTTAGTCCTTTTAGCTCTACTGCCAGAAAGCGCGACACAAAGTTGCACTGTTTGTCCTCCAAGAGCAGGAAGCTGTGTGACTACGCTGCACCAAACGCTGACATTTTGAAACAATGACATTTTGAAATTGGGACAATTTGTGCTGCCAAATTATGTGAATAAAGCTCAGTTTGGACTTTGGTGAACCCAATTAACACATTGTTAGCTCCGTGTTATTGCAGTCACTGGTAATCAATTTTTTTTACGCTATCGTTTGTTTCGTTGTGTCGCAAAATAAACCGTTTACGGCAATATTTATTCATCGTTTTGATGGTCACTGTAGTGGCTATATTCATTTCTTGAAGTTCTCTCTTTCTCTTATATTTAATATAACCACACTACAGACGGACAAGCGCCTGTTTTTATGCGTTGTGGTTAGCAACAACGACGGTAACAGCATCGCGTGTCCGTTTGTTTATGTTCCACATAAACCTTTCACAATAAAGCTCAAGATCCTGTTGAGACTTTTCAAAATAAACTGAATCACGTGAAAGATGCAGAGTGTTTACGGATGAGAAGTAAAAAAGAGCCGCCAGGTGCTAAAAAATAAACCTTAGACTCAAATGTTAGAACAGGCTTTTCCCCGCAGCATCGTTTCATGCATCGGTTAAAACACTCGACTCCAGCTACACGACGCCCAGCTGGAAACACTTCACGCAAGTCAAGCTGCCCGAGATTCACAGAATTTACAGAAAATGTTACATTTTTGTGATTTATATCGTTATCAGGACGATAGAATTCTTATATCGGGATATTAGATTTTGGTCATATCGCTCAGCCCTATAATGGTAATAAAAACCGGGAGAGACCGACAGTGATCACTGACTGTTTTGTTTTGTTTGGGGGGTTTTTTTGTGGGTTTTTTGTGGAGGGCTGGGGGGTAGTAAATTGGACCCGGAAGCAGGGTTCATACGTCATCACTTAAAGAGCGGATTACCGATACTGCAACATTACAATCATCACGACCAATTCTAACACAGCGGTGAGCTCTATGTCTCTATAAACAGTTCTAGCTTGTTCCTAGCAAGTTACCCCAACAAGAGTACTTGTTATGCAACGTGTTTCAACAGTGAATAAAAGCAGCTGAACGAATAACATTTCTCTGTATACAAACTGGCTTTTTATCTGCAAAGATTTTCTCAAAAGTCTAGAAAAACATCATTTTTAAATTTACTCTGTGTATGTTTGCGTTTCAACAATAGCGTAGATGCCGAACCGCCATCATATGTAATCATCCCTTTCATCATGAACGTTTCTGTTGGTGAATTTTCTATTACAGATGCACGTAGCAAATCTGTGTGAATTTCACAGTTCGAGTAAAATTCACACACTTTTCAAAAGCTGGCGACAACCTGCGAGACTTTGCTTTTTTATTTACCCTTACCCAACAATTGAAAATGAGCTTGATTGTGCTAGCTCCCTGCTATTCACTGACGAAGCTGCAGCTGCTCGTCTAAGCGCTAATTAGGAACATGTGCGAAAACCAGCGTTCACACCGACCCGGGTCAATAACTACAGACTTCTTTTGATAATGATACCGTCTGTTATCATGACGAGGTTAAGCCAGTCACAGTCTTAAGTTTAGTTTGGCAAATTTCACCAGCACTGGAGCCAGAGCGCTACACTGAAGAGGCTAGAATAACAGCCACCTTGATTAAGTAAGACACACTGCACTGCTTCAATTTAAAGAAAGGTTGTTGTTTTTTTTCTATTTTCTTATTTTCTTGAGGGCTCCTGGTTTGACCCTTTTACAAGCAAGCAGCTTTTTAAATACAGCATACTGCATGTAACTGAAGTTACATTAAATGTAGGAAATTCAGTACTTTTGAACGTTTGAACACATCAGCAACTTCATTATTACAGTGTTTTAGGAACATGAAAGCATCAACTAATGTTAGATTAACTTAACGTCACATGAATGCTACTTAGCCAGATGTTTATCAATGCTACAGTGCTGACCTCTCTGCCACCAGACCTAATACAACACGACAGCTCTGTACCATTTGCTCAGTATAGGTGGGTGGGGGACATGTCACCAAAGGTCAACCTGTTACTGTTACTTAAAGAAAATCATGAATAAAAGCAGCAAAAGGTACAATGATCATTAAATTAAAACTTCAGTTTAGTATGACGATTTAGCTGAAATATGTAGTCCTTAAATAAAAACAAAAAACAAACCTGACACAAGACCTGAGGCCAGGACAGGTACAACAGTGAGAGTCTGCAGCCATCAGTAAAACACGCTGGAGGCTCTGTCATGGTTTGGGGCTGCATTTGGAGATCTCGTCAAACTTGATAGAAATAAATAAATCACAGCGCCCACTCACCGGTTTCCCAGCAGAACACAGAAATTCGATTTGGTACTCGACACGGTACTTTTACAGATGAAACATGAAATTTAAACATCAAGCAGCTCTAGTTTGACTCAAAATCATAACTTCATGAGTGCTTGTAGAGGAGCTTAGCACAGAATGAGGGCAATGAGGAATAAGGCAGCGGTCCCCAACCACAGACATGTCCGACAATATTTTCACAGACCGGCCTTTAAGGTGTCGCGGATAAATACAACAAAATAAAGCCAGTACCGGTACCAAAAAAAAGGAGATTTACTCATAATACACAGGAAAAGACCCAGGGAAACCGAGCTAACGATAAAAAAACATAACGATAAAAACCCTGAAAACCAAAAATATCAAACCGAGCCTCAACTCCTGCAGCCCGGTACAAATGACCGGTCCGTGGCCTGCGGGTTGGGGACCGCTGGAATAAGGGAAGAACAACAACAACATCCTACACTAATGTTATAATGTTAAAAAAAAAAAAAGTTAAACCTGGACAAGCAATGGGCAGCAGCACACACATACACCGATACCCAGAATACTATAGAAAGAAAACTGCTCAGATACTCATCTGGATGGAGACTGTTGTCCTTTTAAAACCCTGCTTAAAATGACTCTTAGGCTACGTTCACACTGCAGGCGAAAGTGCATCAAATCCGATTTTTTTGACCCTATGCGACCCATATCCGATCATGCTATGACAGTGTGAACGGCACAAACCCGATATTTTCAAATCCGATCTGGGTCACTTTCGTATGTGGTACTGAATCCGATACATATCCGATGTTTTAGAAAGCGACTGCTGTTTGAACGGTCATATCGCACTAAATCCGTCTTTTACGTCACTGACACAAGACAGACGCTAATTATCAGCTCCCGAGAAGACATCGCGAACACTTCCTGGCCTTCCAGTGAACATTTTATTTGTACTGTATAATCTGCAGATTCTGACAGGAATCTGCAACCATCCTTTGAAGCACCGCTCCTCTAAAACAGCAATAAGGATAATAATTAGGTTATTTTAACAAAATAACTTAAAGCAAAAATTGGGAAACGTAAAGTCCGAAGTCTTTATATTAAGGGCCATCAGCCAAACAATACTGGGTCTAAACAGAGCGCGTTGTGTGTGACGTCTACTTTTGCGCATGCGGGCCGCTTTGAGCGTTCACACTAGAGCGCGTTTGCTGTCGCATTTTATTTGTAGTGTGAACAAGCAGACAAAAAAAAACAAAAAACAGATTTGATCAAAAAAATCGGAATTGAGCATTAAGACCTGCAGCGTGAACGTAGCCTTAGTATCACATGGATCTGAACCATCAAACAAAGCTGAAATAGCCCATTACTGGTTTAATGCCCAGCTTCTCTGTAACTGTGGAGGATACATATGCATAATGGTCTCCCGTACTGTACATTTACAGCATAATGTGCGACACGGCAACCCTATTCTTTTTACAGAACACCATCAACCACCAAATCTGCAGGTTGCAGTGTAGCCATCCTCACATTAGTTACAAATCCCATACTCGTTTAGTTTTACTTGTCCTTACACGCCATGAATATGACACAGTATTAATTCTGGGGCAAAAAATAAAAACGTAGTTTGATCTCTTTTCCTGTCGTATGCTTTGTACACGTAGGTCATTCCACTGTAATGTAACTGTTAAACTTAAAATACTCCACAAGAAATACAAACACTTTCATCTATTTTATTTATATTGAATGTAGCCTAAAGAAGATTTTTTTAGTCTTCTAGAAAAAGGAAAAAATTTTACTTAGTGTTAAAAAATGTATAAAGATGAAGAACGAACTATTATACTGAGCCAAGAACTATAGACTCACTATAATCTTACTATAATATATTAACAGGAAGCAGTTTTATAAACAAAATTTCACACACACTGCCCAAGAACACACACGCTGTATTTGTGTGTCATATTATTACACATGAATTGGCAAGACTTGGGCAATAGAGGGTGGGTGCATACACCTAACTGGGAGCTGCCCAGCATATCCACAGGCGTGCCACGTTTCCCATCGAGCAGCTCCAGTCGAGACATTAGGGGTTAAATGCCTTGTTAAATGGCACCCGATGGATTGCGTTCAAGGGGAGTGAAGGCTGTACTCCTGCAATTTCCCACACAGTGTGGGTGTGTTGGCCACAGAGCTGAACTGTCAGTCGTAGGCCAATAGATTTTTTTTTCTTTTAAGCCTAGGCCACCTTCAATGCCAGAAACCAACATCTCCCAGCTTTGATTTAAGGCTCAATACTATGGATGTTGAGCAAAATCTAGCCTCACCTCTCATCCCTTTTCCAGACAACCTCCTTTACTTGTCATTTTGCTAGTCTCCTTTCCTTTCTGCCCCTCCACCCCTACGCCTTTCCTCCAGCTCCTGCCTTATCCCATTACATCCCCTCCATGATATTCACATTATACCCCTTCAGGGTATTCACAATCCCTGTGGAAGGCAGGCGGTATTCCTGGTATAACATGGGGTTTACTTGGCTGGTTGGATTCTAAAGGGAATAGGTAATACACTTCCTTCCTCCACGGGGAAGTAGCAAAAGAAACTTCCTTCCAGCTTCTCTCGTTCTCTTCATCAAGAAATGAAAGTGCAGGGACACAAATGACTGTGCAGATGGGGAACTGCAGCAGCTTTTCTTTTTGCTTCAATTCTTCTTCCTCTCCTACCTTTGAGGTTTAAGGCAACAAGGATGAAATATCACTGCCCTTTCGGAAATAAATTTGTTCTGTTTTTCCCCCCTCGGAGAAGCGAGGAGAGGTCTCTTTTTAGTCAAATCTGATTGCTCTCCATGCTCCTTAAATCATACACATGAGAAAGGTTTTCCAGCAGTGAAGGAGATCTGATTCTCGGGAATGAGTTCCTGGAAGGAACATATTTGTTGCCCTCCTGCAGTTTCTTTACTATGTAGGCATTTATTTTGCCCATTTCCACAGCACATGCAGATTACTTTTAATATTTAACTTTTTTGAGAATAAAAATCTCCAAGACGGACACTGTGTTTTCCAAACCCCGTGACAATTTCTTGCCGCAATGATTGTTCTGCTCAGACGAGTTTACAATGCTATCAATATTCCATTCCTTAGAGTAATCACCGATCTCCCCCTTTTCCTTCTGCCTATGCCGCTTTCCTTCTTTCTCCTCTATCCATAATTCCCTCATGGGAATTTTAAGGTCTTTAATCCTATGGCTTCTAAATGGTTACTTACTGGGTGCCGTCTACACATGGGTCACCTTGTAGGATCAACAAAACACACATGTGCATGCACGCACGGGCACACGCACAACGCTGGGATCACTCTAATCTTCTGATCTCTAAACGGTTACACCCGACTGCCTGGACTGATGGGTCTTTCTATCGCAACTTCAGACAAAAATCACAGCTCTGCAGACTGTGTGCGCCTTAGTAAATACCTAAGAAACGAGAGATAGGTGTTGCTTTACCGTTTTAATAGTTTTTCCTTGTTTACATCAAATTGCATTACACAAAAATGAAATAAGGACAATTTCTAAATTTAGCAGATTAGTGCAAAGTGCTTTTTCAATTCAAGCGCACATGGTGTAGTTATTTTATATTTTTTTTACATGATTCAGACAATGAATAATTCTGCTAACTTTTAAGAGTATTTCATTTATTATCCAGCAGGAATCTTTTCCCTCGCACTGCATCTACAGCTGCCAGATACAATTTCCTATTTTCTTTCTGCAGCTTCTCTTTTTTTCCTCTCCCCTTACATCTCACCTGTCATTCCTGGTCATACAAACCACTACACTCTACATCTCTCTACTCCCCATTTCTGCAGATCTGCCAGATTCTAGCTCATTTCCCTGGCATCGTACTTGCCCTCCCTGCTCGCCTTCGCACTTCCAAACCGTCGCTTAGACTAATTCTGTCTAGAAGTGCCATCTAAGTCTGCTGTGCCCCGCATCCCACCACCATCTTTCCTTCCCCGCGGACTCCTCCTCTCATCTTTCCTTACATTGCCTTCTCCTTCATTCTTTCCCAGTCTCCTTCTCCCCTCTCTAAATCAGTGAAGCGAGCCGCGCAGCTACGCCACAGTGGAAAGACGGTGAGCATACAGTGAGTTTTTCTCAGGCGTACAGACACCAGGCGATAAGTCTAATCTTACAGAATGATGACTGTCGAAAACGCAACTGTCTCTCAGATACTTTCTCTGCACAACACCAATTCCCACCACGGCTGCAACTGTGTGTGAGAAGAGTAAATGTGCGTACGAGCGGGCGGGCTGCGAGCGCCAATGTGTGTGTTTATGTGAGAGGTGGAGTCAGGCAACATTGTAAGTTTTCATTGGCTATAATTTTACGGCGTGTAATGTTGCGTAGCGCGTAGGCAGCCAGTCAGAAGGTCCTCACACGCTCCGTTTTATGAATGAGACGGCACGTATGCGAGGAACACAGACTCAGAGTGAGAATACTCTACGGTGATGTAATACAATCACAGAGCAACAGAAGAGCTAGAAACACAAATGCAGTGTGAGCGCCATCAGAACGTTGTTTCAGGGGTTTCAGCCAAAACATCCAAATACTACAACAATTTTTCTAAGGCTAAGCAAATGTTAAAGAGCAGTAAAAATACTAGATCTACATTTAAACTATTATTTTTTCAGCTACTATTGACTAAACACTTTTAAGTGCTTTAGCTCAGTTGGAAAAAATACTTTTATTACTAAAAGCAGTATGCATAATGCTTCAATCTTAATTAACCGATATATATATTTTATATTTTTTGACGATTACCTGCTCTGAAACAAGGCTTAATAAAGGGAAAAAAACCACACTCTGTGACACTCACAGCATTTTCTATTCACGGCAGCACCCGTAATACCTGCTGATCAATTAAGTCCTCGTATCATTTTATCAAAGCAGCCCACACCCTCTCTCTCTCTGAAACCCATATCCTCTAACGTCTGCGTCCAAACCAGGAACTGAAAACGCCTCATTTGGCTACATTGTGTACCCGGGAGTAATTTTGCCTAACCGGTATGTAAAATCCTAACTGAAGTGCTGTGTGCCCGGCTGGATGGCAGAAAAGATATTGGGAGGGGAGGAGACCAGCCAAAAACAATCAAAATATCCTGGTGTGACTTTCCATGAAGGGTGTGTTTGTGTGTGTCTGCACACTCATGTGTGACCATAGATGCCTTCCTATGAAGTCACTATTTGGCACATTGCTCTTCTGCTCAAATGCAGTTCGTTGGTGTCGGTGTGCTAGCGTGGGTGAAGAGTGCCCCCTTTGGTTGTGCGCAGGAACAGCAAATGAGAACGAGCCACAATAAACCAGTACCAGCACTAAAACAAGTGGAAGACAATGAAAGCACAGGTAAACAACAGTGTCTTTCATTGATGCACACAACTTTTTAAAAGGAGCAAAGAGAGCCATTGTTATTTAATCAGCACTATTTATTTTATGTGTGTGTGTGCATTTATACTACTAGAATATGAGCGTGACCAAACAAATAAACGCCATGGCATATTATTTATCGCCACAGGTGGCAACCAAGTAATACGCTAATCTCAAATATGAATGTAGTAACTGGTTAAATAAAAGACGTTCCTGAGAGTTACACCTTTAAAGCACTGCATGTACAAGCTAAGAGCATCTCCAGCTACAGATGAGGAGTGATTTTTCTCAACTAAACACAACTACAACAATCTGCATTAAGCCGTAACAGAGCAGCCTCCATGTTTATATGTTTATAATACAACTGATAGGCGAGCTGGCTTCATGTACAGCTTGCATATAATCAGGGGTTGCTTTGAAGCTTTGAAAGTTACACATTTTAAAACCATGAATGGGAAGAGAGGATGTTGGAAGGATGACCTCACCCTGATATTGTAGTGGTTCATTCTTACAACAAAGGGCTGCTACACGGGGAAAGGCTGCCACCTATAGGCCAACACAAGAACTGCTACTATCTACTATAAAAGTGATGTCATAGTTTAAGAAAGAAAGTTAGAGAAGGGTAGGAAGGAGCGACAAGGGGGGGCACGGGGATGCGATGGAGAGAAAACAGGAAGGAAGGATAAGAGAGAGAGGGAGAGAAGGTGATGTCATATTTTCAGAGGCGCCGAGGCTCCTTTGTCCATACGCTTTCATTAAACTGCAGAGCGACGTGGTGGATTTGAACACACATAGGCGTACAAATTACAGAGGTAGGCGGGAATTTGTGATTTTATATGGAACGTTCGAACTCACAAATGATAATGTTCAACCTGTCCTCATCTTCCATCTGGCCAACAGCGCCATGCTATTCACGAGCCTTTTTCTATGTTAGTCATACTACACAATTCCACCTTTGATACACTCCTGACAATTTCATGCCTTTGTAGAAGACTGCGCATCATTCCATACAATACCATTCAGCACAATCGTCACCTCTACCAAGTGTAATCTCACCTGATTCTGTCCATGACCGTCCATTTCTTTCTAACAATCTCACACTGAAACGCAACGACTGACTGCAGATTTTAACTCCGACAGGGACGGAGGGACGAGGACGGCAGGGAAAGAGAAAAGATACAGGAACGCAAACAAGACACGGATAAAAAGCAGAGCTGTGGAGGACAGAAACCAAACTAAGCCTTTAGCATTAGCAGTAAGACTCTGACCTTTAACATACTTTGTTGAGAGAGAACAGAGTGGAAAAAAAGGCGTATGAAAAAAAGCAGCGGTCGTACTCTGCGGCTTTATGAATGTAAGATAAAGGTATATTTTGGGCTACAGCACAGGGTAAAACAACACCTTTTTCTCGCTGTGAATGGAAGAATTTCTCACCTTTTCTAACCTGTTATATGTGAGACATGCAACTAACAAAGCTTGCATACGTGTAATGATGGCCATCAGCATTTTTCCTATTATAGGGAACCTATTACTGTTCCCTATTCCGAGCTCTGTTTGATGTGACTTGCATAAAGAAATCGTTTTTTACAATCTCACACACGTTCACATCGTTTCTATCTCCCTCTGACTACTGGAGTGCATCTAGTCTATGGCTGTGGCCACGTTTCTGTTAAGGTCAGCTTGAATGACAGCAGAGAGATGGCCTTTACATTGTGGAAATATCTGCATTATTCTGTCGCAGAGTTATAAGACGTATTTTTTTCAGCTGCCAGGAATCTCTAAACGCACGCGCTCTCAGCAGGTAAATTTATGTGTGGCAAATAAAATCGCATGTTTAGGGCTGCAGGAAGTTACAAGGGAAGATTTACTAACATGCTGCACCAGCACAAACTTGGTTTTGCCATTTAAAAAAAAAAAATAAAAAAATATTGTCTGTATTTACAGTGAGGAGACTGTAAGCGGTGGGAACTGAGACTTATTGCGGCTGATCATGTTGCATATGCATTTCTGGGAGTTCCTTTCTCAAGGTGCTAAATATAGGAGGAGGAACAAAGAAATCAAGCGCACAGACTGATTCACTAATGTTTAGGGATGGGTATCGAAAACCGGTTCTTGTTGAGAACCGGTTCCCACTGTTTCAATTCCTTGGAATTGTTTGCCATTTTTGCAAACGATTCCCTTATCGATTCCAGTCGCCCCGAATGACGTCACCACGTTGCGGAGCGTCATTTACCTGGCAGGAAACACGGCGCAATACTTGCAAAGTAGATATTTCAATTAAGGGAGGAAACACTACGAATATGCAAAAGCATTTGCTCACAAAACACGCGATGACCTTAAATGAATGTCGTGTTTTTAATTCCGCTCCAGACTCGTCAATCTCAACCCAGCAGCAGCGGTAACGTTTGCACGTCCTCTCCCGTTAATGCGGCAGGTAAATAATCAACTAACAGTGCATATTATGTTAGCGCAATCTGCCTTATTACAAAACCATTACTGTGCATTTAGGTGACCATGATGAGAGAGACAGACAGAGTCTGGCTCAGATGCTGGCAGTTCTCGCTGCAGTCTACCGGTAGCGTCTCCTTTCAGGCCAGGATAGACGAATGTCACCGAGCAGTGACTAAGTTTGTGGTAAAAGGCTTGCACCCATTTGTCGCAGCAGATGCCCCCGATTTTAGGTAAGTGAATGTGTTTAATTGTAGGCAGGGACATTACTGGATATTCTTGTGTAACTGCCACAGAACAATTTATGTTATACTTTGTTATTGCTACAGAAGGATATTTATTTTATTATTTTACATTTACAATTTTTTTTTCTGGGGACCCTGTGACACCCCATTGAAGAGCTGTAAGCTGGATCTCTTAAGATCTCACTCTTGGGTTTGTAAGGCCATGTTACTCCTAAATTTCTACCTTGTTCAAAGAGAAGATATAAAACAAAGTTCTAAGCTAATCGACCTTAGTGTTCTCCTTTTAAAAAAAAAAAAAAAAAAAAAAGAATCGATAAAGAATCGAATCGTTAAACAGAATCGAAAATGGAATCGGAATCGTGAAAATCTTATCAATACCCATCCCTACTAATGTTTGAGACACGTCATTTCCTGCCAACTGCTCCGCTATTTATTTTAAAGAAATAATGTGTTTAGTGTATGGAAGCCTGTTTCCACCACTAAAAAAATTAATAATTAAATAATTAAAAACAAAAGTATTCATAACTCGAAATTTCAAGTTATTTTCTTGAAATTTCGACTTATTAACTCGAAATTTCGAGTTAGCGCTGCCAATCAGTAATCTACGTGAATGACGTCATTTCCTTGTTACCCGGAAGCTGAAGCCCTGAGCTACAAATGCTACAGCTAAGCTAACAGTATCACAGCCAGTCATGAATGCACAAATTGCTGAGTATTTTCACCGTGGCTTCACAAATGATTAAATCCTTGTGTTATTAGCTTAATCACACGGCGTTACCATCAGCAAACATGCTCTCAAAAGCGCCAATTTGTTGCGATCCGGTTTTAAGTGCGCATTCCTCTGCGCCATATCCTTCCAGGTAATAAGAAAATGATGTCAGTCACATAGATTACTGATTGGCAGAGCTAATTCGAAATTTTGAGTTAGCTTTTAGTTTGAAATTTCGAGAAAACAATTAAAATTTCGAGTTATTTTCTCGGAATTTTGTGCCTGCACACTCATGTGTGACCACACATTTCGACAGAAACAGCGGATACTTTTTTTAGTGGCGGAAACAGGCTTCCATAGATAACAGCACAACTTTTGTAAATCACGTGAAAAACTAAGCACACCTATTGAGCACCATTTGGGGATCATGCTCACATCCACATCTCCATAAAGACCCTGGAGTCAGAAAACTGTTCTGGCAAAGAAAAAGTAAAAAAAATATATATATATTGTGAAAAAGCAGCTTCACATCAAAGTACGGCGTCAGACAGAAAGAAAATGAACCTTCGTTTCAGCAGAGTAAACATACCACCGGGGCACACACCAGGGAGACAAATGTATACGCCAACATCAAACAAGAGTGCATCCTTTCTAAACGTATTCAACCATGCAAAATATATGCAAACAATAGAAGACAGACATTCAATTAACTTTCTTCTGACCCTCATGTGTATTTATATCCAATTTTCTCTTTTAGTGTTTAAAGTCTGCCTCACAGGCACATGCTCTGAATGATTTGAGCTTTCTGCTGCGTAAGATTATTAAGGGTTTCACTTTTCCTGCCCGGTCGCTGTGCAGCCGTGCTTTTAACATGAGGAGGAGACAGAGAGAGTCTTCACCCAGAGATTACAATAATCGAATACCCATAACAGCAATATTTAACCTTATTACCAAAGAGTGTATTACATTACACCCTCTTGCATGTATATCTGCTGAGGACTTTAAGACAACCAGAGAAGCAACATGTGCTGTAATCAGATTCAGAGGCAGGAGGATGCTACCCTTACAAAGGTCAAAGTGGGAATAGAAAACAACTGTCTGAATACAAACAAGTTTTCTCTACACTCTCTTCCGACTGCAGCCATTCCACTAAATTTAAAAAAAAATAAATCCCAAATTAAATTAGCACAAAAAGTCTAAAGCTTCAGTAGATGTGTGACAGGATCTGTTACGAAGTGGAGGGGCAGGTGAAAGACGACAAACTGAACAGAGACGCGTTACGTCAGCAAGGAGCAACGCACTGAGAAGAGAGAAATCAAGGGTCTGGCCTAGCAGATGAGGAGAAAAACTATTGGCCTGTGGTCATGGGCTTACTGTGTCTTGCGTGTCACTTTGAATGAGTGGGTAGATCTGCATTTTTGAAGTGTGTGATTAATTTTGCTCTATGGCTGTGGAGACCCCACGGAGAGAAAGAAAAATGCCTAAGGGGTTTACTTCGTCTTCTTCATCCGTCTTGGCGCGTGTCTATTGAAACACACACACAACAACACAAATACTCACACTGAACACATAACTAATCACACAAAGCCAGGCACAATCAATTTTCCTTGTGACAAACATGAGGTCACAAACATTCACCAGAGTATCATATTTAACCGACTACAATGCAAAACTTAGTGTCATATCACTCTCTGCGTTATCGTTTTCACCTGTGTCGGTCTATCACACCTGCGCACACTCGCAACGAAACCCTCCTGAAAGACGTCCCGTAATCTAGTACCGAACATGGCCAGCGTCTTCACGCAAAACCGAAGAATTCACTATGTCAGTTTTCTCTAACGAGCTGTAATCTGAACCATGTACGCTCTCATCTATTTTAAGTCAGCTTAAAGCATGTAAATGACTGCAGTAATCATGGCGATGAGAAATAACAAAATCCATCTGGTTCCTAAAGACTGGCAGACTGCAGACGTGAATTAAAATGCTTACACTGCACAGTTCATCTATAGGTGTTTTTAACAAGTTCAATTCAATGAAAAATAAAACTCACCAACCAGAATAACATTTAAGGTTCAGTGTACTTATAGAGCAAGACCGCCCTCTTGTGTTTAATAATAATATTGACATTAATCCTATAGACATTTAACAATAATAATGATATTTAAATGTTTTAAAGATTTGTGGTGGCCTTTTTTGCTTTTACTAGATGCACAGTGGAGAATAAACAGGAAAGCAGAGAGTGTGGGGGAAGACAATCGTCAAAGGCCCATGGGTTGGAGCCGACCCGGAGCGCTGCCCCTGCTCAAGCAGCGAGCTAAACTGGCACCCAGAATAATTCCATATTTACCACTGTAGCTGTTCATCCATTTATCTTTTGTCTAAATATAAAATACATCCAATATTTCTATTGTAACGTTATGGTATAGGCAGCTTCCTGTTGGTACTGTTGACTTCAAATCAACAGAATTAATACAACATAGTACAATTACATCATTTCTTACCAGTCATCTTGTATCCGCTGGCAGCCAGCTGCCCAGCCATGTACTCCCCATCTGAGTTGTTATGACTGCAGCCCCATGTTTTCATCCAGATCTTTTGGGTACCAGGGATCAAACTAAAAAAAATACACAAGTAATACGTCCATTGTAAATCATCCTGATGTGCAAAAATCGATGTCTAAACCAAACCGGCTGACAAAAGACTGTCTATTGTAAATTTGCTTTATTACCCCATGTGTGTTGGAGGAAGTACAAAGGTGCTTTTACACCAGCTGCTGTCAAACTAAATGTCAAGAGTAAATATCAAACCACCCTGATAAGGTGGCTTTCCGATTCAGTGGGATCTTGTGTAGGGCATTTGTGGCTTGGAAGCTTCTAAGGTTTTTGGTATAGCTGATGTGTGCTATTGGTGTCAAGAAATGCAAAAATTGCAAAAATTAAGACAACATGAACGTGGAACAGCAGCATGTACAGCGACTGTAATTTAGTTTTCCCCAGCATAGCCATGTAGAATGTAAACATGCTCAACATGACTATGGGATTTTTCTAATCTATCCGATTACTGAAATATAAATATATAAAATATTAACATAAAACTAATCAGAAGAAAACAGTGTGCGGTTAGATGAAATTATGGGGTTTATTTTATTTAGTAGTGGAAGAAACAATTCAGTTATAACAACAACTAGAAATGTAGTTGAAGAAACAAACGCTCAAACACTTCAGGAAATTCAATTAAAAACATCACTCACTTGGAAAACTAAGTAAACACCTTCAGAAATCCCCAAAATTGTGAGCTTCCAGATTATACACTGGTGACCAGAAACCTCTCACACAGGGTACAATCGATAGAACAATCAAGAGAACACTGGTAAAAATGCTGGGAATGGAAAACTTTTGGTTTTGTTGAACGAGATGCTCGGAGTAATTTAGAAATAGCGTCCAAATCGTTTGCTTAGCACTGTAACTTTTACAGAACTCTAAAAAGTGTCAGCAACGCATGCAGCTGAGTTGTGATTAATAGAGCAGTGTCTTGATTTAAGTTGCTAAACACTTTGTGAAATACAGTCATTTTCCTTGTTACTAAAGTGTTTGGATCATTATTTCATAGCTCTAATATAAGAGGAATTTGCCTCGGATTCGACGAGCTGAAACCAAGATGTTCAAATGTATGTAATGACTTTTGTGTAACTTTTGAGAACTCGCAAGTGCGTGTTTAAATCCATAGACAAATGCAAAGCAATCTGGCTCCACAGATAAGATAATTCTCTCTTTCAAAAAGCTTTCTGTGCATATAAACGTCTAAAACTAAACGTAGTGTCCATCTTGCTCACAAAACCTTAAATGTGTGTGCACGAATAGCCTGATACACTCATCTCAAGTGGAGTTTTGAGACTAATTTCACAGATCAACAAACATGAGATGCGTTCAAGTCCCAGTGTGAAACTGGGACATCTGTACTTCCACTGCATACCTACATTTCTTTCTTTTTTCTTTCTTTCTCTAAATAAAGAGAACAGATTGTCACCACTATACTACAAAACATAATCTGTGTTTCAGCCTACATTTGTGGATCTGTGCAAAGCTGGCAACATGACATTTTTCTAAAAAAAAAAAACCAAATGAGCAGGTACGAAAAAGCATTAGGGCCACATGAAGAAAAAACATTATTGGTCATTTTGAGAAAATGTCCAAATGTGGCGATTAAAGTTGTTGTTTCAAGAAAAACAGCCATGGCTGCTACACCCTCTACAAAATGCCGGTGGTTATCGATGGTTAAATCATAAAGAGGATGTATGTTGAATGTGTTTTAGGCTTGAATTCCACAACTATAATCTCCACATGGAAGTGGGCTCAAACATTTCAGTGCACTGATGTTAAGAGATGGGTGGACAATTATTAAAAACCATCTAAAAGACGTTATTCCTTCTAACATGAAGCCAAAATACACCTTTCTTTCGCTGACAAAAATATCTACTAATACATTTTTTTAATACATGGTTACATTTTTTATTTTTAAGCCAACAATTTCCCTTTTTCCCCCCATGGCAGTAACATAATATCAAACACTGGACACACCTGTCAGCTTGAAGCTCCTCATCGCTCAGGAGCTCTTTCTTCTTCCTTGCCCTTGGTATGATACTTTTTCTAGCAGACTGTCTTTCATGAGGAGTGGGGTCACTAGAAGACACCATGTCCTCGATGTCTTCCATAAGAGAGTCACAAGAAGACGGCATGATGATCTGGAAATTAAGCAAAGCTTTAGTCAGCCTTTTGGAGTAACCTAAAAATATATAGTGGCAGAATCCCTTTAAGAAAGCTCCATGCTTCACTGCTGCCTGCAGACTCTCCTTCATTTAGCAGATTTCAAGGTTTTTACTCATAAAGTCAGAGTACCTGCAAAATTCTTGGTATGGTTTTGTGGACACTTTGTTTTGTTCCTAAACTGTTTTGCGCAATGGTTCAAGATTTGGATATGAAACCTCTTCAGCAATGTTATGGCTGACTCTTCCTCAGTCTCACTCCTTGTACCTTGTACTGTTTTTTCATTAGTACCCGTTTTAGGGTTTTAGGAATGCAAAGGCTACGTGTGCAGGAACAGCATTAGCATTTGCAAAATAAGCATGATTATTAGAAGGATTTATAGATAAAGAAAAATGCAGTGTGCAAATTATGGATTAAAGTATTACTAAAAAAAACTATCAATACAAGATCTTCATGACCAGTGAGTGCGACATCCTGAAGTACAGTACCTCTATCGACTGATGCACATGTATTAATTACCGTTACATTCTCTTTGAATGTGTTGTTCATGATAAGTAGATGAAAAGCTGCATGGCTGGAGATACAAGCTATGCTGAATATGCGCACACATCACTTAAACGCTTACTGGGTTCAAGTTGTACAACTTTTATACAACAGATCACGTTTCACACTTATGAGCTGGTTTTAGTTTACCCTAAACGAGGATTTACACAGGGAGGCTAACATTAACATAAATTTAAACATTTAAAATGCTCCATTTGACACTTATTTATCCCTCTTCATTGGTTTTACTGGTTAACAAGCGCAGGGTAGCGTTTATCTTGGCTAGCCTCATTGGCTAGCTAGTACCCACGTGTCTCTTATTCTGAGCAGACAGTCCCAATAAAAACATTAAAGTTTCTTACCTTAGCCGCACTGTAGTTGTAGCCTTCAGTTGAACTCGAATGCCGAGGGCAATATGCTTTAAAAAGGCACACGATGATTATTTACGCCACCAAAGCAGTCACCACAACCCTTAGACCGCCATACTTGTCTGTAAGTACGGAAGGTAAACAGGGACAAACTGTATAAGCGCGTGTTTTTCTCAAGTAGTGGGTGAATAAGTTCAGACCAACTGAATACGGGCATGATTCAGTGTCATGTGTGGATAACACTACATATACGGTCACCAGCCACTTCATTAGGTATACCGGTTCAGCTGCTCATTTAAATGGTAAATGGGCAGGTTCTCATACAGCGCTTTTCTATTCTGAAAACTCAAAGCACTTTATACAACTTGCTTCCTTCACCCATTCCCACCCACACAAGCACTTTTCTCTTTGTAAGTGCTTTCTATCTATTGACAGTGCATTGACACTCCGATCAGAGAGCAACCTGGGGTTAGTATTTTGCCCAAGGATATTCAGCATGCAGACTGGGTCTGCAACCTTCTGATTAGTGGATGATTTGCTCTGCGTCCTGAACTATAGCCTCCCCATCAGATTGGATGCATGCATGTTGAGCCCGCTTCTCTTCACTCTGCTGACCCACGACTGCACACCATCACACAGCTCCAACCTCTTCATCAAATGTGGTGGGTCACATCAGCAACAACAATGAGACCTACTACAGGAGTGAAGTTAACCATCTGGCCGAGTGGTGCAGCAACAACAACCTGTCCCTTCAGGAGAACTCGCACCCCACTAACCATCAACGGTGCTGCTGTAGAGAGGGTAAGCAGCACTAAGTTCCTGGCTGTGCACATCTCAGGAGATCTTCCTCTGCAAACTGAGGTGAGCAAGAGCCTCAACCACCATTACGAGCACCTTCTACAGAGGCACCGTTGAGAGTATCCTCACCAGCTGCATCACTGTGCAGTATGGCTCCTGACGGAAAAAGTTACAACGGGTAGTGACAGCAGCGGAGAAGATCGTGGATACTTCTCTTCCCTCCCTCCAGGACATCTACTGCACCCGCCTCATCCGGAAAGCCCTCTGCATTTCAGGTGACCCAACTCATCTGTCCAACTTCTTCAATTTGCTGCCATTAGGAAGGAGACTGAAGAGCCTCCGGGCTAGAACCAGCAGACTGAGACACACACGAACTCCAGACCTGCATTGACCTCTTCCCTCTGAACCCCCCCCCAAACATACAAACTCTGAACCACCACCATTTGCACACCAACTTGCCCACAATCACTATGATTGTGTTGGACACTGCTGTTTAAATAATTATACAGTATTGTACATAAGACTTGTCTTTATATTGTTTTAGTGCACACTGAGGGCCATGAGAGTATCGCAATTTCAAATTCCTATGTATGACTGTACATGGGGTCTTTGACAACAAAGCTGACTTTGATTTAGACATGTAGACACGGTCAAGATGACCTGCTGAGTTTCAACTGAGCAGAATGAGGAAGAAACATGATTTATGTAACTTTGAATGTGAAATGCCAGACAGGCTGGTCTGGGATTTTTCCCACACAACCATCTCCTGGGTTTACAGAGAATGGTTGGCAAGTTGGTTGGTTTGTTAGTGTAAACAAATTACTGATGTCAGATAACAACAGTCAGACTGATTCAAGCTCTCATGAAAGCAGTTACCTGGATGGACAGCCAATAAATCTGCAGCAACTGTGTGAAGCCATCATGTCAATATGGATCAGAATCTGATGTTTCCAGTTCCCTGTTGAATCGGTCTTACAATTACAACATCCCTGAAGACACAAGGAGACCTAACCTGTACAAATAGTAAGGTGTAATTAGTGGCAAGTTACTATACATGTTTGAACCTACAGACTTCTAATAGTGCAGCCAAACTTTCCACCATAGTGCAAACTACTCCCTGAAGACGCATCAAGACAAAATATACATTTCCTCATTTATATTTGCTTTATTCAAATTTTCAATTACAAATGCCCAGAGTACAAAAAAAACAAATTCATTTATCCCCCCCCAACCCACCCCCCTACCCCTCCAATACACACAGACACGCACACACAGCTCAAATTCCTCATTTTAACAGATGTACATAAACAAGCATTTAACTGAAATACACACATATCAAAAGACATCAATTTTATCTCCAACATTCATGAGCTCTTTCACCCATGCCTTCACATCGCAAACTGCTCTGTTCTGTAGTTAGCAAAAACAGGCAGAAATATAATTTTACAGACAATTCTTTCTAATCAGATTTTTGTTTTTTGTTTTGTTTTTGTGTCGCTTTTTTTTTTTTTTCATAAGCTTTACAGAATATTCACTGATCATTACATCGTATTTGGTAACAGCTCAAGAATAACCATAAGAAAATAAAAACAAAGCTGTTTCAATGTGGACCATAGTTAGCATCATACTTAGCCTAACGATACACTTCAGTAAGATCTAATCACACATTTCGAAATGAAAAAAAAAGTTGCAATTTTAAGTCACTCATTATTACCAGACACTAGCTTTAGCAGTGCATGAAATCTCCAACATTCCATTAGAAACCAATGGAAAGGTACAATCTTTCCACCACACACACACACACAAAAATCCCTCATGTAAAAGGACATAAAATATAGCAACCAGATTCTGGTTGCTTGAAATCCTTGGGGGAAAATATTTTACCTACTGTAAACTGGAGAGTGGGTGTTTAAACTTTGCATGAATACATGTAAAATACACCAATATAAATACGCCTGTAAATCAGGACATTTTTGTGCATTTTGTAAAGATTGAAATAATGAAGAGACTGGATGTTCTTCTCAGAGTTGAGGCTATTCTTTAACAAGTCAACATGCTTTTCCTGAATTGCCCCCATCGTCCTCTTGCGTCAGAATTTTGCAGATGTGAAATGCTTCAAAAGAAAACCCAACAAACAAACAAACAAAAAGCAGCACAAAAAATTAAGTTCATCCAAACAACAAAATAAAATAAAATTTGCATTCGAGGATTTTCTTCTGTAACCTCTCGGTCACTGTGTAAAACACTTGCACCTAGTGGCTAATTTGGCAGACCCTAAAAGAATGCACAACCGTGTATTTTTAATACAGTCCAAAGCGATGTTCTCATTTACATATTTTGCATTTCTGTTGTCAGATAATACCACCTTGCCTTTTTCATGCCAACTAGTCATTTAGTGCAGACTGTGGGGATTATTGGGAGCGGAGTATTCAAGGCACACAAGTGCAAGTTTCAGACAAAGTGAACAGAAATGCTGCAGCAATGTACGGTATAATGTGTTCTTTGAACATTAAAGCACGCAAACATATTCTAGCTCCTTTAGCAATAATGAAACAGAGGTTGTACATGAGCATAATAGGGGCACTTGGAGAGGCATCACTACTCTCCAAAAAAACTGAGAATTGCAAAAATGGTAAGGAATATCAGGGGGGAAGTTTCCAAAAGTTCCTACACACTTCCAACAGAGAACAGCCAAACCAGGGATGCGAAAAACACAGAAATGTCTCTGCATGACCAGATAGACCAACTGCGAATCACTGCCTGTGTCTAAGTGGTGCCTCTCCATTTAAAAAACATAATTAAAACAAAAACACTGACACAGGAGCTAAATAACTTATTGGAGAAAAAAGCAAAACAAAAACGACACACACTAAAAAAATATATTGCAATACATTCATCCACTTTTCTATGCTTCAAATGTGCACCCCAGTGGTGAAAATTAATATGTGACAGTATAAGTCTGGCTTTTGGCCAACGGTATTCCCACTATAATGTCGGGGTTTCCGACATGACTGCTAAATAAACTGCGGGCAATTCCTAAAACAAAAGAATTCAAAAATCATACAAACTATGGCATTTATCTCTTAACGCCCTATTTTCTATTTTGCAACATTAAGTGAGAGGTAGCCTACAGTACCTTGTGCACTGAAAAAAATTAGAAAACTGTACATCAATTTACACACGGGCAGGCTTACTCTTTAACGCAAGCTCGACTCTGACATTAACTCACACACGTGATTCCTCAAGCACACGTCAATCAGGTCGGGCAGGGATAAGTCAACAATAACAGCAGCAATATCACCTGTGATCTCTAAAAGCCAAGGTCTCTTTGCACTTCACTATTATAAGGGATGTAATCAGACAAGCTACTGGTAGTGGACTGTGATGGTGTTTCTAATACCTAAAGTGGGAAAAAAATTACATCCTCTCAGCTTGTTTTTCAGCAAGTAATCAAGCCTTTTTTGCTGGCTAATCACGGTAAATTCAGTAGCTCTAAACAAACACAAGTCACTACGGTTTAGTTGCGCTGAATTCACTTAAATTACAAAATAGCTGTATTTTTTTTTAACATTTTCTTACAGAGGAAAAAAGCCCTTCATTACATGCTGAAGTTTAAATAAGTGGCTATCTCATCCTGTTTTTTTTCCCCCTTAGATGACCCAAGACGTTAAGTAATTTCTACAGTTTTAAAATCCATTAAAATTCAACAGTTATTGAAGCTAAAAAGAGCCAACAACAGTCTCAGTACACACCGAGCAGGAAGTGCGCACAGAGTGGTAAGTGATTCGAACACAAGTTTCTCTGAATAGCTCAATCCACAGTATAATTGCACTGCACACAGTCTAAGTGAGGAGGCATTAAGGGATTCAGTTATGCCGGCTACTGCTGATGAAGATGGGAAAGGTAAAAAGCAGCGAGAGTCGAGGCGTCAACTGCCAAATACGCCAAATCAAGAGTATAGGGTGGAGATGATTTTTAAGTTTGCACATCACGTGTTCAGATTTACCCACTGGCAAGAAATGATGGCTTTTCCAGCTTCCTTTAGCAACTTAGCAAGTTGTGTATTTGTCAGGAGATGAGACACTGGAATATGTGGCATAAATGTCTTTCTTCCATGACTCCAGAGTGCATATTCTGGTTATTTTCCACAATAATTTTTCAATGGACACCCAAATGTACCCAATACTTAGGCTGATTACAAAGTTCAGAGTATAACCTAACTATTCTAACTATGTTGCGAGTGCTGTGCATCAAAATCAGCCCTGTTTCCATTCTTATATATATATATTTTTTTTTTTATAATTTCCAAAAATGTTTCATATGTGCACACACAAGATGGCTATTTAACAGTCAGCAGTAAAAGCCTTCGGTCACAGATCATTGTTGTGGATGAAATCAGCTTGAACTCTACCCACAGCACTTGGCAGTAACACACCTAAAGCGTTACCTGGGTAGCTCTGCACACCCGACGATAAAACAAAGAAGATCGACCTTTTCCTTGCCAAAACAAATTCCCAGACAGGATCCTTCAAGAGTTGACAATGTGATTTTTCTCCTTTCCCAATCTCGAGGGTGTTTTTTGGTAACTGCACGGTTATGCTCAACACAATGCAATAACCCCAGATGTGAGGTCATGCCAAGCACTGTGGGGGACGTTTCCTTATAGCTGTTCTCTCTTTGCTGTCTCTCTATAGTAACACCCATACAAAGATGTGGATACCCTTCCCATCCCCATTTACATTTAACCAACCAGCTGTGTAAATTAGCATCCACTAAAAAGGAGATCAAAGGCTTTACACTGCTGATGACGTTTGTTAGTTATACCATGAAAGAACACGGTACTCCCTGTGGGACAGAAAAAGCCCTCTGTGTTTCCGTCCATTTTGTTCACCTAATGCTAGCTGCCCAGGAGCTCATCCAGGCCAAGAGAGGGCATTTTATCAAAGTCACAGGATTCAAACAAGTCGCTAATTCCCTGGTCGTCTCCCAAACCTAACAGGTAGTCATCTTCTTGGTCCAGAAGAGTAGGCCCAAGGTTTAAGAAAGGACCCAGGGATGAGGGGATCTGGTCTTCTGTCTGCTGCAGGAGACTGGTGTAAGTGGATGAGATGGGTGAAAGAGTTGTGACGGAGACAGCTGAGGAAGAGGAGGGAGGTGGAGCCAGAAAGGGGTTAGGAGAAGTGGTTGTGCAGCTGGGATCTGTGGAAGGAGAAAGAGACAATTTGTTATGACACCAACACAGCCAAGAGTACCACTGGTCTTCAAAGAAGCTGTACGGCTGTTTTGTTGCACTGGAAGCAAATCTAGTGAGCTCTGGACGTCTCTTCTGGAACCACTTCTAGATCAGCACTGAACTCCTTTCTTACCAATCCATTCATACTATTTAGGAACAATGAAACAAAGCATGTGGTTTTCATTCACTTCAGTACAGAAAACTGTTTCAATGTTGCCAATTTCTGTGACTGTAATAGAAATGGGGGTTTTTTTTCTCCACGTGTTTAAATGATCATGCTATTTTTTCTTTTACTCAGTCTATGGATATATGTATACGCAAAATAAATGGATGAGCTTTTCATTATGAATGACAAAACAAAGTGCTGCGGTACACTACTATCCATCTGAAACCAACCTTGAAGGACTTTGAGGAAAGGAGAGTTCCCATTGATGTCTGTGTTCCCATTTTTTACGGGACTCTTGGGGTCGTTTTCCTCATCGGGGCACAGCAGAACTTCTATGGGACCCTTTGTGCTGGTCAGGTGTATGGATAAACTCTACAGAGAGAGAACAGGTACTCGAATCAGAACAACAATGCACATAAATGTACTACTGATTACCAACATGTGCACACACCAAATGTAGGAGTTTATGCATGTAGCAATGTATCTAAAATATGATCAATTCAGCGCAATGATTTCTCAGACTGACCGAGCCACTCAGAAATCATTGTTGAAGGACAAATTAAAACTAACGGTACCAAATTAAGTTTAAATTTTTTTTTTTTTTTAATTCAAAGTTTACACACAGATTTAAAGGGGAAAAAAGTGTCTGTTACATAGGCCAGCCCAATTTCCGTTTCTATTAAATGGTTCGAACATACAGTAGAGTACTGAGGTTCACGTGACTGCCAACCTTGTTGCATTAACCTGTGAGTCATTTTGGAGATATGACCATCATAGTGACAATGTAGGATCAAGTTAATAAGGCACCAGTCACATAGGCTTAGAAACCAGCTAGGCAACCACCCACTGTGTGTGTGTGTGAGTGTGTTTGTGGGTGTGTGTGTGTGAGTGTGTTTGTGGGTGTGTGTTGTGTGTGTGTGTGTGTGTGTTTGCGCGGGGGTTATTCCCCGACCAGTTACGTGGATGCTGAAGGCTGATGGCAGTCGCTGGAAAATGACACCCATTTTCCCCCCACATGACAATACGGGAAAAAAGATGCATTTTCCCCAACCAGAAAACGGTTGCTAGCATATCCCTTCAGTTGCTTATAGTTTCCATGAAAGTGACAGACTTGTCTGTAAACACTGTCCAGCTGCTCTGAGCTGTAATGAAACGGTGACAGTGCGAAAAAGCGTAAATGATGACCACTCGCCTTCAAACTAAAAGTTTACTACTTTTCCAAGATGCTCTACCGCTCAAGATAGTTAGCAAGAGTCTGCAGAGAACCATGGAAAAATACTGGCAGTGGTCAGTAGTACCCTTCAGCCTTCTAATAGGTGCACCTATGGGACGAATTTCAAAATCCTAGGTGACCATCTTCTAAAGTTATCGCATTGACAAAATATTCAGAAAACTTGACCTGAGGTCACTGAGATTCAAACTCATCTGAGTTCTCCTGTTATCCATTTACAAACTTGGGGGTCCACATCACCCGCCTGCCCACCTGCGCTGCAGGGTGCTGACAATGCGCCATCAACCTTTTACGGTTGAGGCGTAAAAAAACAGAACTACTGGCAACCGGGACATCTGCTACCAACTGGTGCAATATAGGAGGTTTTCATGCAGCACCTACTTTCCAACAGATTTCACCCAGCGAAAACCAGAAACCTCCATGAACCACTCCGAACCAATCAGGCAATACACACATTATTGCCTAGCAACCAGTGGTTGTATAAGATCCAATATGGTGGACAAATCTTGAGCAAGATGTGCATGACATCACGTTGAAAAACTTCAATATAGTTACATTTAAAACTGACTGACTTACCCGACTAAGGTCAGAAGTGAACCTAACCAATATGAAGTCTTGTCTATAAAAGAACTCAAGTCATATGACAAGTGGTCGAAAAAAATAAAATAAAAATCAGGTGCGTGTGTTTGTGAGCATGTATACAAACCTCTTCAGGGTCCGGCACTTCTAGTTTGGTGTCTGTGGGCGCTTTGACGACAATAACCGTCTGGTCTCTGAGGCTCCCTTGTTTGATATCTTGGTATGTTACATAAGCATATGTGGAAACAGCCGGGTTAAAGAAATAAAACTGCGTCTGTGTTGATACAGAACAGACTATATGAAATGACCTGCATTCTGTGACATGTTAGAAAAGAGATGGTTTGTTCGAGGAGACGTAAAACACAGCTAGTTGTTCCTGAAGGCAGAGCTCTTAAAGTACTGAAAGCATATTACAGCTTTTTGAGAAGAGACTTTTAGACTAAGAAACAGCCATGTCACCATTCTGTGCCTGTCTAAACCCCCTTTTGGCATTATAAAACAATTAGTGAGACTTAAAGAATTCATAATGACAATTTACAAATGAAAGGCACAATTATTTTTGCAACTAGCTGTACTGCATGGTATTTGAAGGAGTTTGAGTGTGCAAAATCTGAGGACACGGGTCCATGAGGAAAAGATCTCAAGCCTCTGCGTCTTTACTGAGCAGTGCACAACTTGCATTTGTGCCTCTGCGGTCAGTTCTGGATCTCCTCCAGTTTGTCAGAAGTGTTATCATTAAACTTGATTTTTAATTTTAGGGAAGTGGATAACGTTGTAGGGAAGCAACTTTGGTGAGTGGGTTATTGGTGAGTTAACACTGTGCTGGTGTGAGGGACAAAAAAAGAAGTCTGTTTTCAATACACAGAGATGAATCGCCACGATTGATGAAATCACAGTGCACAGCGCTGAAAAAACTGAAGAGCGTTTACCATTAGTACCTACTCAGATCAGCAAGATGTGACTCGAGTCTTGTGGCGATACGACTCGTTTTCCATTACAACCTAGTACCAACTGGACGTGTGTGGGGTCGTTATTGCAATGCGGCTAAGCACTGCAAAGGTGGACGTCAAGGCAACGTTACACCTGCTGCTCAGTGTGTAGAGTTTCAGACTCAGCAAAGTTGTTTCTGTCCAGCTGTTTTCCTCATTGCTGGGTTTAATAAATGGCGGTTTTGATTTTCGTGAAGGAGACACTCATGACTCACTGAGTGACCCACCAACTAGCCAATCGGTAGTATGCATTCTGTTTACATTACATTTTTAGGTCACTTGGAACACCGGCCTGGTACCAGGTCTCATCACCTAATGGAAAATCCTGAAAACTGTGGCGAGCCGCCCTGAGTAGGTACTAATGGAAATGGTCCAGTGCCACTCCTCACCTGACACGCTGCCCTCAGGCTTCCAAACTGAACTCCTACACCTGCTGAAAACTAATCAGCCAGAGCTCAGACTTATGAACAACAATCCTCCACATAAAATTTGAGTTAATTTGAAACAGACCTTGACTTTGTGCGCTCTGTGCAAGTTTAAATGAAATCGCAAATTACACAGTTAAAGGGTTATAGCACTATAGGACCTGCTGCCTGGACGTGACCAAGAAAATCACCTTTACTGGGGAATCTCCCAAACTCATATCAGCAAAGGCTTCTGATGTTTGGCGTTTTTGATCAGATCGCCTGTGACAAACTTATTTGTAATAAAACAGCCACTCCCTACATGAGCTGCAGCATTTAAGAAGCGAATGGCTTCCCTAGTCAAGAGCGATTTCTAACCGACTTCAATCTCATGTCAGAACGTATCAATACTCCGTCAGCTTCCTCCCACTGATCTGAAGAAGCACACTGCTTACAGAGACATTTAAAAATCTATCATCAGGTTGTTTCTGATTCTCCAGTTGTCACTGCTCTTAGTAAAACTGCAGTGGACACTCCTGAAATTAACTTGCTTGGTGTTTGCTCAGAAATCTGCAGTTTTAGTAGATTACAAACAAGACCTTGCAATCCTGTAGTGACTTACTCTGCATCTTTACGAGATTTATGTTGAACTAAAACTTTAGCCACAATCTCAACTAACAAAAGGATATTTCTGGTTGCCTGGCAACTCGCTCATGTGTCTCATATCCAGTGAGCATCTCTGGATGAGTTGTTCGAGCCTCTGCTCTTCATCAGCCAGCGCAGAAACTTCAGCTGTCAGTCTCTGTCTCTGGCTCAGCGCCCCTTCGACCTCCAACAGACTACAGCCCCTGTAAATGAAAGAAAAGCCAGTGCAGAGTGAAATACAGCGGTTTAGAGTCACCTCAGGGTGCTCAATTGCAGCCATTTGGTTTTTAGTTTCAAATATTTGGCACATCAACTTCAACAGTGCAAAAAAGTTCTGATTTCTGTTCAAGTAAACACAGGATTTATGTTTCGGTACGTATGAGCTACCTCTCACTTAAGCACCTTTCCTTCATTACAAAGAAGGTGTGATTACCAGGCTCCACTGACCGCATATCCTGTAAAGAACAAGTGACTTCAAAACATAAAACTGGGGAAACTACCAAGCACCTGCATGGCAGAGTGAGGGAGAATAACCACTTACATCCACTGAATGTTGTTCTTGGATTTCTTCTTGATGAGGTGAATGCCTTCTAGTACATTGGTGATATCATACAACCGCCTTTTCTGTACCTGCAAGCGAGGAACACACGTACAGATTTAACGGCGTAACTCATCAGTCGCTAAAACGCTGACCGAAAACAAAGCATCTTCCTCAATTTACCTGTAAGGTTTCAGCAGCAAGGTTGAGGTCCAAAACACCATCGGAAGACTGAGCAAGAAGGTCCACGAACTTCTTTGTTAAGAGGCCCAAAGATGTGTCGTACCGCGTCTTCTCTGGTGGAGACTTGGGTGCTATGGTGGACAAAAAGCAGAAAGAAGGGGAAATTAAGTAATTTAAGCAATTTGAAGGACGGTTTCTAGCCAAGACATGAAAACTCAGTCATTGCTAGATGCAGTTTCACATGAGAGCATATGGCCGAGCGAAACGCAGCTTCATCAATATGTCCGAGAGTCAACAGGAGTCCAAGAGCAGCAGGGGTGTCAGAAGAAGCAGACTACCTGCTGGACGGATGGGTGATCATACTCGGTTTTGTGTTGTGACTCATTCACAAAGACGAAGAGCCAGGAATTTTCATACTGGACACATTTACAGTACGAATTGCTCATTAACACTCAATATTGGGAAAACCGAAGACAGTTTTTCCAGGGAAATGCTGAAAGGGAAATGACTCAGCAACGATCGCCGGGGTATTTTGTGAAGACGAGCTACAAGCCAGTTTGGCAAAAAAGGATCGCTTTTTAATTCCTCTGTCGGGTTGCAATTTAAAGCTAAAAGTTTTTTAATTTTAAAGGCTCTATTCGCACAGTATCCCATTCCTGTTCTCAGTGGGCAGAGCGGTTTAAGAGCAGAGATCCACACCACGTCACCTGTTGTGACCTCCCACAAGACCACGTCTTACACTGCCACAATCACTAGATTCATGTAAAAGAACCAGATCTCTCTCTCCCCACTTTCTTTTTTAAATTTTCTAAGAGTGCAGGCCAAATAAAACACCAAGCTAACAGGAAGTTACTTACTGTGCTTGAATATAGTCTGGAAGCAACAAGCTTCATACGAAACACTTCCCTGCTTTTCTTTAATATGTTGAGAGAGTTCCCCATTTCAGCTCCATAGTTTATATGCACAATACTACTGTGTGGCAGCACGGTGGCACGGTGGTTAGCACTGTTGCCGCACAGCAAGAAGGTCCTGAGTTCAATTCCTCCATCAGGCCGGGGTCTTTCTGTGTGGAGTTTGCATGTTCTCCCCGTGTTTGCGTGGGTTCCCTTCGGGCACTCCGGCTTCCTCCCACCGTCCAAAGACATGCTGCTTGTGGGGATAGGTTAATTGATTAATCTAAATTGTCACTAGGTATGAATGTGCGAGTGAATGTGAGTGTGAATGGTTGTCTGTCCCTATGTGTTAGCCCTGCGACAGACTGGCGACCTGTCCAGGGTGTACCCTGCCTTTCGCCCTATGACAGCTGGGATAGGCTCCAGCGCCCCCCGCGACCCTGAAAAGGATAAGCGGGGGGCTATATAAACTACTGTTTCTATATTGATGAAACAGATTAATCAACACTACTAATATAGTGATATAACACTGGAGAGATTTTTCTTCATGGAAAGCTGAGTGAACCACTCGGAGAGAACCAAGGACCTTACCTTCATGATGATGTTTAGCTCAGGGGAAAAAATAAAACTCATTTTATTGGAATAACCATTAAAAAAAAACAACAACAAAAAACAAACAAACAGCTGTATCTACACTGTTCCCATCTGTGCTGCTCGGCAGGAGCGTGGACACGATGAAGTTGAAACAATCTGCAGTGAAATGAACAAACAAGATGACAGAGGGCTCTTAAGAGCCACCTTCTTACTTCTGGGTGTCTTCAGCCGTGCCCCATTTGATGCCGCGGCTCCTCCTCTACCTCTTGGAGTTTTGGCTGGTTCTGTCTGGTACTGGTGGTCCGAATCATCGAGTGCCAATCGCCTTTTTGCCTAGGAGAGAGCAGAAGGGATAGTTAAGGGTGGATGTGGTTATTTGGCAGTCACTTCCAAAGCCTTTCCATAAGCCTAGTCTCTCTAAAACACAGTATAGGACCAAAGAAAAGTTTCATAGAGTGACTGCTAGTTTCAGGCTGCTTTTAGTCACCAAATGTGATTGTTCTCCGTCGACTACTTCAGTATTCCTGAGGTTTTCGCAGCAACATCAAATCTGAATTGAAAGAAGTTTTGTCAGCCACAGAGATTCCATTTTTTTCAAATTTATTGGAAAGGGCAAGCCCAAATAGCTCAAGAGTGAGTCACATCGACGATTTGAACGTCCCACCACACACACCAACGCCAATCCCAATAAATAATCGACTGTATAACTCCACCCAGCCAAATAATTAATGGAAGCATCAAGTAGTTCTGCTCAGTCCAAAACTTAATTCTCAAATCCAGACAAAAATGTCTGATGTCCAATTACCCACCATGAGTCAGTTTAAGCGTATGATCCAGCAATTTATAGCTCCAACACAAGCTTTTATTTAGCTTCATATGCATCTACATTGTCCCCGGATTCATCTGTACCATTCACCATGTTTAAGCCCATTTATGGCATGTGTTGAACATTGGATTTGGTAATGCAGATGTTAAACTTCTTACCATAAACATACCCCATGTCTTGTTTCTTAAAGCACAAAAATACAATAATAATTTTTTTAAAATCAAATAACCCATCTCAATTATAGCCCAATGAACATGAATCTGTGCTTTTGCAAGAATCCATCCTGTTTTAGTGTCTTTGAGCAGGACAGCGTGCCACCAGCTTGCTGGTCTGCATTTCCCTCTAAAACTCATGCACAGCAGAAGCCACTTTCCCCTGAAATGGAAAACATATTATAATTTTTAAACCCATACTTACTACTTCATCTTTTGCATAACCCCAGACTGAGAAAGAAAGAAATATGTCCTCTGTTGACAGTCAAAGTGTCAGCCATTTTATATCAGCAAGCAGCTCCCCTCACCCCAAAGCCTTCTCATGGCTCACAGCCTGATATGTGCAGACTGGTTGAGTTCATAAAAGATGAATAACCAGGAGGAGAAAGAAAAGAAAACAACACCCTGAATGCAGCTTTAACTGTTTTGTGTGGTTTGTGCATGTTGAGAATACAGGAAACGTAGAATCAGCACTAAAGCAACAAACTCGGGTTTCACTTTACTTGACATGAAAGGCACCACAGCGTTACTTCAGTTACAAAAGAGTGGCATGACACAGTTGTGCGGAATTAAAAGAATAAGGTCAAGCTCGACAACGACTAACGTTGCTCTCTAATAACCAATAGTGCTACTAGCTCTGATAGCTAACGCATATTTTCAAAGCTTTACCCAAGTTGGCTTGCATCTTCACAGACGACTGGGAGAAAATCTATCGAGCAGATCCCAGACTGAATTGTAGCGATATCTGCGTATAACATCATGCCTTTATAAGTTCCACTAATCATGTAGCGTTAAAACGCTAAAAACAAACATATAGCTTACCAAGAACCGGCCAGGGAAACCATCCCCCAACCCCCAAAATTAAGACACCAACAGCAGCCACTAGGCCAGCGCTAACGTTAGTCATCTCTTACCAATATTTCCATCTGGCTGCAAAGGTGAAGCGGACTCAAAAGCACCATGAAGTCTGCTAACACTCTCTTAGATGACAGGTCTGCATTCCAGTTAACGCTAAACTCACTTAAACTTGTCACTGGCGTCCCCACAGCAAACGAAAACACTTAACCAGCTCACTTGGGTAACTTAGCTAGCGGTAGTTAGTTAGCCACCTCGCTAGGTTGAGTCGAGGGAATGCCCTGGCTAAATAGCTAACATTAGCTGCCCTGAACAACAAGCTCGGCTAGGTTAGCAAGCTAACATTGTGTCGCTGAGCGTAGCAAAGCTAAATGTATAAGCAAGCTGTGTGGATTATTACCGGCGGTCTTCCCAGAGCGGGTCGTTGTCCGGCTGCGTTTGCTGCAGCTTGTTGTGGAGTTGTGTAAATGTTGTTAATCTGAGGCTCGGATAAACACACATTTGATGTCTGTGTAATGTTGCAAGGCGGTGGTGTGGTTATTATTTGGATATACGTAGCGTTAGATTGACCGGGGTTCAAACGATCCGAGAGAGCTGTTAAAATTATATTATTATCCAGAGAAGAGCCTCCAACCCCTGCTAAAATCACTTTTTCCTGAGCCGAGGAGGTCCCTCTTCTCATCTTGCGTATTCAGGGTAACCCCTTTCTTATCTCGGAACTTTCGAGCTCGTATAGCTGCTAATCCGCCGCAATGGTTACAAAAATAATCAGACCAAAGTAAAGACGAGTGTCTGAACTATCGATTTCTGAAAAGTATTTTTCCCTCAGAAAGTGCATTTAGGCAGATGCAACGGATTAAAAAGTAGCGCAACTCTCGTTTCCCCCGTCTAGAAATGGCTTCAGGAAACGGCCTGATGAATGAAGGGATACGGTTTACGCGCTCAAGAACCCTCCCGCGAAACTCAGATTTCCCGGGAAAATTTCAAACAGAATTTACATGCCAGACCCTATTGGCTCCTAACGGCAGAGTACCCACCCATATCGATGTCATTTCGACCAATGACGGCTTCAGATTCAGTGCGCCACGTGTTCATTGGCAGTTGTAAACACGTGACGTCACTTGTCACGCCTTGCGAGCTCTCTGATAGGACGTAAGGTGGCGCCAGAGACCAATTTGCTGAAGAGAAAGCATGAAGAACCAAAACATATCTACGGACTTAAATATTATATTAAATTATATTAAAAACGTAATTATTATCATTAGACCTATTTTTTTTAACATTTGCAAAGCCATGTGTTTGTGCTTCTTATCATTTCTGAATACGTTTACATTAATCAAGTTTGGATCTTACCTATAACTTTAAAAAAGGCACATTGCAAAATGCAGGTCCCAATACACAGTCTCAGTGATGCAAGTGAGCTCAACTCTATGTTGCAACAAATGTGATTAGCTTCTTTTTTTCCATTACTTTCCAAAGCACCCAGTGACATTACAGATTTTGTTTTCTTTGTTTGTTATTTCAGTGATTGCTTAAATAGTGCACTGTGTGATGTTCATCTCTTTGGACCATGTTCAAGGAGAAAATTACTGCTCTCAAAACCACACAAAATTGAAATACTGTATTTGTGAAACCACTGTGACAAGAAGGATGATGAATGTAGCCAGCACATTGTTCGGTCAGATGAAAGCATAATAAATTTGTTTGGATTATGGGATCTCACATGTTTGCTATGGAAATGGCTGTTACGATCTGTGAGACATAGAGGAGCGAGTGTGCTGATGTCATCTGCATAAGTGAAAGAATTATAGGGGAGGATATAGATGGCATGAAGTTGCAGCCAAGTGAAAAAGAACGTTTTCAGAAGTTGTGTTCCACTGTAATTGGAATTAGCACTCAGGTACTGCAAATGAAATGCACTTTATTAACTGATCACCAGCAACTGTGAGCAGCTTGATAAAAGCTTAAGTTTGAGCAGTTTGCTAATCTGGAGCATTTACTGTAGGTGTGTGTTGTCAGGACAATGCTGCAATCTTCCTGGGAGTGGACATTCCAGAAAATTCATTCCATCTGACCGTACAATGCCCAGAGAAATGGTAAAATCTCACTGTCAGGCCTCAGTTTGTATGTTAAATTTTAACGTTTTTTGGCAGTACAATTAGAAAAAAAAATGAACATCTATGGCTTGTTTGGAAAGGTTGCAAGGTGTAAGCCTGAAGAACATGGCAACACAGTTTGGGTTTGCATCTGAACAAACCACAAGAATTCTGGAACAATGTCCTTTGGACAGACCTAAGTAGAGATATTTGTCCATAATGTGCAGCACCGTGTCTGGAGAATATCAAACACAACAAATCTGTACAATCACCTAATGCCAACTGTCAAGCACGGTGGTGGAGGGGTGATCATTTGTTTTTGTTTTTTCCAGCCACAGAACCCAGGTGCCTTGTAGTTACTGAGATGACTGTGAACTCCAAACCCATATGTACATATGAAAGTCTAGAGTGAAATAAGAGGTCATCTGTTTGCCATCTAAAGCTTGGGTGAAACTGGGTCAGCAGCAAATCAACCACAACAGAATGTCTGAGAAAGAAAAGACCCATGATGTTGTAATGGCTCAAGTCAAAGTCCAGATCTCCACCCGATTGAAAACAACCTGAAGAGAGTTGTGCCTAAACAAAGTCCCACAAACCTCAATGAAATGAAACATCACAGCAAAGAAGTGCAAGGCAAAGTTTCTCCACAATGACACGAGATACCGATAAAGTTATACAGAAAACAATTACTTCAATTTGTTGCTGCTAAAGGTGGCTCTACAAGCAACTGAATCATGGGGTGTACTTAGTTTTCACAAGATTATGTAGAGTAGTGATGGGAATTCCGGCTCTTTTTAGAGAACCGGCTTTCGACTCCTAACCGGCTCTTCAGGTTGTTTTGTTGCTAACATAACATAACATAACATAACATAACATAACATAACATAACATAACATAACATAACATAACATAACATAATTAATTTATTGTTAACAACAATATAAAATTATGCACAGAATTAATTACTAATGTAAAAAACGTGGTTTTATTTATATATGTTTATATATAAATATATACGGTGGCCCCTAGAGACAAAGCACAACTCTGTCAACTCTGACAGTTTTACTCCTCTGCTCCCCTCACAATTGGCTGATTTCCATCTGAGCTGCTACTGTCAGCTGCATCAAACTGATTTTACATTGCCTTGTTATTCTAATCTTTATCTGTGTTTAGGATTTCAAACATTCACGTCTGCTGTTAGTAACCAGAGCTCACAAGAGTGGAAGTGGTGTAGCTCAATAAAGTGATCGATGTGTTCACTAGTTGACTTCAATAAACCCGTAACTTATGAAATCTATATTTTATAGTAAGTACATTACTGATAAAAGAGGTAATAAACTGTTAAATAATAATAGTTAAATAACAATAAGTCTGTTAAATTGATTTTGTGGCTGTTTTGCTACAGCCACATGGGGCCTATCCAGCATAGAATTGAGGCACTTCAAATAATTCCATCCCAACAACGCCCACCTTGAAGTATCCCAAATACAGGAGTTTAAAATAAGATCTGGTTTCAAGCCATGGCGGAAGTCGTCCAGGATGCTCTTTATGCGCGTCACAAAGTAAAAGCGGACCAGGTGGTGGGTGGACTGAGGAGTCAACACACATATGTGTGGCCCAAATCGGACCTCTTTGTAATCTGTGCCATTGTGCATTGGACCCAGACGGCCCCCTTTCATCAGGGAGTCCTGTTCGAAGCTTTTCTCACCCTAAAGAAGTAGGTTACAAGTGTGAGAACAACACAAACAAGTAGGTGAACTCGTTTCTATTTGTGCAAAAATATTACACTGATTTTTTTTTTTTTACATTACAAGTTAAATGACACCAGTGGAATGATTATAACATTTATATTAAATAAGTTAGCTGAGGTTTAATCTGGTAGCTTACACATGATTATACACCCTGCCCTCTTCTTTGTGTCAGTGTATAAAACTGGTAAATTTTAGCCCTTGCCTTGCTCCTTAGTTGATATTTCCTTATATACAGAGCGCTGAACTGAGGAAAAAAATAAAACGATAGATTAGAAGCAGTCCCCATAGAGTCATACATTACATTATGCAGATTCAACAGTAGTCACTTCATTAGGCACACTTTTCCACTTTCCACTTCCATCACTTGGCAGAAGATTGGAGGAAACTGGGCTGGTTTTAGCATTTTAGAAATTGCTGATAAACTGAACTTAATTGCTACCATCTAATTGAGCCAGAGAAAGGTTCAGAAAACAAATAAAATATATACAAGACGTCTGGATAACAATGTCTTGATGACAGCAGCTGACACCAGGGCACATGACACATTGAATAGGGTAAGAATTTAGGTGTAAGCTGTGTAATTTACTTTTCTTAAATTACTGCCCTCAGGATGAATAAAGTATTATAAATCAACCAATCATTCGGGAATCTGCAGGGCATCTCTCCCCAGTGGTGGGCTGGGTGTTAGTGATGGGATCTCCAGCTCTTTTTAGAGAACCAGCTCTTTCGGCTCCCAACCGGCTCTTCAGGTTGTTTTGTTGCTTTAATTAATTTATTATTAACAACAATATAAAATTATGCACAAAAGGAATTACTAAAAAAAGGTGGTTTTATTTATATATGTTTATATATAAATATATACGGTGGCCCCTAGAGACAAAGCACGTACAAATTCCAAAACACATTTCTAGCGTTAACTTCCAAAACAGAGCTACCTAGATCACTTAAATGACACTATTGAAAGCATATCGTTAGCTTCATAGCATAAGTGCCTAAGTCATTTTTTTGTGTTTTCGGAAAACAAGAAAAAACTAATTTTCTAAATATCACATGCATATTTTTAATTGATATTTTCA
>NW_024582503.1:615067-617388 GCF_018398535.1 Haplochromis burtoni
GGCAGCCGTACACATCACCACCACCAAACCTGCAGCGGCATCGCAGAACACGGCCCGCCACAATAATAAAGCATTTTTTATTTAATTATAAATAAATTATTTCTCCTAATTATGTCCTGGGTTTTAAGTAATTAATAATACAAAAGGAAAAATCACAAAAAACACTTAAGGTCATGAAAATTAATTGCGATTTAGCAATTCAACAAGGCATCCACCTTATTTATTCAAAAGTATTGGTATCGGTATTGGTATCGGCGATACTGGCCCGTATTTACTTGGTATCGGATCGATACCAAAATATGCAGTATCGCACACCACTAAAGCACAAGGCTCGTGTGCGGAGTGAAGCAGGAAAAAAAGTGTGAGAGAGAGGGTGAGATAAAGAGAAAAAAAAAACACGGCTCCCAATAATGAGCCGGCTCGCATTGTTCACTTCAAAGATCCGGCTCTAAGAGCCGTTTCGTTCGCGACCGACACATCACTAATGTAGAGGGTTGTGAAAATTCTCTTTTTTACATGACTCTATACAACTACACTACTGTCTTGAAGTCTCAAGATCTACCATATGGTGCCCTGAGGTGCAAAACATAATACAACTAAAAACACAACAAAATTACCCTTTATTAGTATTATTATTAGAATGATCTACAGCAACAGCCTGATGTTTCTATACTACTTTGAGCAGTGCCCTTTAGAGTTTTCAGAGAGTTAAAAAAAATATGGAAAGGGATTTTGGAATAATGAGAGAATCTTTTAACAAAGACATTCCTTCCATGTTAGGACACTGGAAAGAATTCAGACTGAGATCACTGGATAACGTTATGCAGAGTTATGCTTGCTTTTCTTGTCCTGAGTTTTGTCTGTCATGTCACCACATGTAGCTAAGCAGAAACTTTTTGTTTTGCACATCAGGGCCACTATACAGGTGTTTGGATGGAGGGGAATTTTCTGACATGACAGTGAGGCCATGACAAAAAGTTATAAGTATAACTGACTTCAGTGATAACTGTCCCCTGACTACAATCCAATTTAGTTGGCCTGATTGCTGAGTGTGGTTCCTTAGACAAGATCCACACGACATTCTGTTTCCCCACATTTCGTTTTTATTTTTACTTTGACATATAATACAATAATAACTATAAAGCGGACGGTAGAGCAGCTAAGACAGCTGAAAATAACCGTGTGTTGTGTCAGTCTGGAATATAAAAGGGAAAACCATCCATCATGACTTCAGTGATGTTTTACTGTATGACAAGTTAGTAGTTTGACTTAAAGGTCACATTACTCTGCTGTCTTTCTAGCCAACAGTATGTCAGTATGGTTTGTATACCCTGTAAATAGACGGTGAATTGTGGTGACAGGATGACATAAAGGCCAAAGAAACCGTCCTTCATATTAAGAAAGATTCAGAAAGAAACCACCTCAGACTAAAGCATGATGATATGTCCTAACTGACCTTATTCTGGTTTGATTTTGCAGTTGATCTTAACCCCTGTCTTCATCACTGAGGGGAACCAAAAGAAAGAATGATTATGTTTTAGTGATCAATATGACATTCAGTGTCATATTGATTGTTTATCATTTAGAAAATATGATATTTTTAAGTTGCCACAGGGACCACTGTTGCCTTCATCTTCTGCATCCTCTAGCTCCTC
The DNA here is from genome assembly GCF_018398535.1 of Haplochromis burtoni. Classification (NCBI taxonomy): domain Eukaryota; kingdom Metazoa; phylum Chordata; class Actinopteri; order Cichliformes; family Cichlidae; genus Haplochromis; species Haplochromis burtoni. The sequence goes on from NW_024582503.1 coordinate 616,723, forward strand.
TCTCAGCCCTTCGTATTTCTCCAGTTCTCTACTTTGTGATGCTGCTATCACTTGGTATGGCTAAATCTACTACTACAGCCATCTTCTGTGCTCGTCCACCACTATGATGTCCGGTTGGTTAGCCACCACCAGTTTGTCCATCTGTACAGGGCTCTAGACTAACTTTTTGCCATGGGCGTACCGGTTAGGCGTTAGGCGCACACAAATTTTATAATAATTTATATAATATAATGTGTTTTTCTGGATACACTGTGCTTTTTCAGCATTCAAAGATTGATGACACCGTGTCAGAGCACTGGCTATGAATTTCAGAAGGATCAGGCCTTAACTTAACAGAAAAGTTAGCAATAGTTCTTTTCCTATTACAGCTACATCCACTTCTGTCGTGGCTAGGCGGCTCACTAGGGCTGGGTATCATCACTGATTTCTATAATCCATTCGATTCTGGTTTTCAAAGTCCCGATTCGATTCAACTTAGCCAGAAGAGTCAGAAATATTATAATTCTGATCATTTATCAGTACTGACTTCATCAGAATTGTGAACATCACAGCAGATGCCTTTGTGTGAAAGTAACTAAGAATAAAACACAGAAAAACATGAAGGAGATTTTCCTGGTCTGGCTTTTTATAGCAGATAACCTTAAAAATATTCTACAATGTTCTGCA
>NW_024582503.1:618702-701949 GCF_018398535.1 Haplochromis burtoni
TTTTTTTTTTTTTTTTGCTACCCGAACATTTGGTCGCACAGGTGCAACCAAATATTTTTTTTTAGTCGCACCACTGAAAAATTTGGTCGCATTTGTGACCAAATTGGTCACACTCTAGAGCCCTGCTGTATCTCCACAGGATCTTAGTTTGGTCATTTGCAACAACCCTTGGGGGTGTATCCCATTTTGACCTTAGAACTCCTAGGCTATACTCAGCACAGATGTTCCCATAAAATCAATAACCTCTTCCAGCTACCATAGGGCTAGAGAAAGGGTACACCCTGGCAGTGTTGGGAAGGTTACTTTTAAAATGTATTCCATTACAGAATACATGCCCTATAATGTATTCCGTTACGTTACTCAATGAGAGTAGCGTATTCTGAATACTTTGGATTACTTAACATATTAACATGCATTTTACAACTACATGAATGTGCTATTGCTGTGTGATTTATTACTATTACTGAAGGTCCGCGGCTCCGAATCGTAGTAAAGGGACCTCTGACTACCCTGGACACGTTGCCAGTCTGTTGCAGGGCTAGCACAGAGAGACTGTCAGGTTTCAGGGAAAACAAGATCCAGATGCAGGACTTCCTGATAGGTGACAGTGAATTTATTTATAGTGAAAAAACAAGCAACGATGTGCAAAAACAATTCCAAAAACGTGGTTTTCTTTGTGACAGTCTCCCAACTACCTCAGCAATATTTACAAGATTCAAGTCAAGAGTGGCAGGACTATGGCACAACAAACATATGACAGAAACATAATTTTACAAAACAGGGTAATAATCAAAATGCATTGTGGGAGATGTAGTTTATGCTCAACATGCACTTTTAAGCAACATACAGTAAACTTATTTTAATGCAGAAGTTCTCCAGCCACATTTGGCCCACAGGCCTTGATTTTTACACATGCGGTGTAGACAATCTGAGAGTCTAGTTCCAGGTTCTGGTTCTTCCTGCTGAGCCTCCTTTATCAGTGGCTTGATCTCCCATGTGAGAGATTCGATGATGCAAGTAGCGGGTAATATGGGCTCTTCCTTCTCTGAGGTCTCATTCAGAGTAGAGAATTGGTGTGATTGAGGGTCCGGTTTTACATTAAGGGATATAGGCCTGTAAGTGATAGTGAGATTGAAATGGGCGAAGGCTAAAGCCCACCTGGCCTGACGAGCATTCAGACACTTGGCTGCCTGCACATACGTTAGCTACTTGTGGTCCATTCAGATGATCTGTGGATGTTCCATCCCCTCCAGCGATTTCCTCCATTTTTCTAATGCAAGCTTGATGGTTAGAAGCTCCCAGTCGCCCACAAATTAGCAGAATCAAGGAATCTTTGAAGCTGTTTCCTTGTTTGGGGTTGATACCACTCCACCACGGTTTTAATCTTAGCCGGGTCAGCTTGTAGCTTACCTTGTTCCACGATGAACCTGAGGAAGGAAACTGACTGGATGTGAAACTCACATTTTTCTCCTTTTACAAAGAGGTGGTTCTCCAGCAACTGCTGCAGGACTTGGTGGACATGTTTCTTGTGTTCCGACCTGGATTTGGAGAAGATGAGAATGTCATTAACGTAAACAAATACAAAATAACTGATGAAATCTCTTAGGGCATCATTCACTAAGGCCTGAAACACTGCAGGGGCGTTAGTGAGTCGAAATGGCATGACCAGATATTCGAAATGTCCAAGGTGAGTATTGAAGGCTAGTATTGTTTTCTATTCCTCTCCCTCCCTTATTCTGATTAGGTGGTGTGCATTTTATAAATTGAGCTCCTTGCAGTAACAAATTAGGGATGGGTATCGTTTAGGCTTTATCCGATACTGGTGCCAAACCGGTTCCTTTGAAACAGTGCTGGTGCTTAAACGGTGCTCGAACCGGTGCTTAAAGAATGGAGAACACAAACTTTGTCCAAAAACCTCTCATGTTTAGCTGGTTTTTTTTGTAAAAAGATAACTGTTAGCCTTTTCTGCAGCTATGGGGCATATATGGTATCACTCTTGGCTGGAAGCAGTGCTTAAACAATGGAAAAAACACAAACTTTGTCCAAAAACCTCTCATGTTTAGCTGTTTTCCACCTTTTCTTTGGTCATTTTAGCCTTTTTGGCCAGGGTGAAGGGAGTATCTGCCATCAAACAAGAAGACAGCCGCATGTAACTACGACGGTGTTTGCTAGTTCACCTTACATGCATTAATGTAATAACGTGGTTAGCCCACTCAACGTAAATTATGAACAACATTAAGCTACTCACGCAGAGAAGAACGGCTGCTGCTGCCATCATCATCCGTCATCATTTCTGCTACACTGGCAGGGCTAGGGGCCAGGACTCTCCTCTTCGTGTTCTTGGGGAATGTTGCTAACTTCGGGTCCGATAACAGGCACCACACCCGCAGTAGATGTGCTCGGTGTGAGGTCTTGCAGCAAGCAACAGTTTTCACAGCAACAAAAGGCTCCACCTGGAAATACAGCCTTTAGACCAGTTGATCTGTGGGTTATGAATACTCAGCAATGGATAACCAAGGACTAAGGGAATGCCATTTGCATGAAAAAGGAACAGATTTCTACATGGTTGATGGGCTGAGTTCGATAGGCGATGTCTGGTGCCATTTAAGGCAGAGACTTGCAACGGTTAAGTCAGAGGAATTAACAGGAGGTTGAGTTTCTTGGCTAAAGACTATTCAATAAAATTTTACTCTGCTCCTGAGTCGATTGAGGCATTATAAAGGTGAATATAAGGATTAAGAATAATTTTGCCAAGTACCTGAGTGGAGGTAGGGAAACACTGTACCCCTACAGTTACTGATGGGCGTGGGCGCGAAGGACAGGCATTGACATAATGCCCTTTCTGACCACAAGAGAAGTACTCACCAGCCAGCAGCCACTTCCTAATGTCTGATGGTGATACCTGGGCTCGGCTGAGCTGCATGGACCGCTCCTCTCCATGGTTCACTTCCTCCTGGGCTCTGTTCTCCTAAGGAGGCTCCAATGGCCGGCGTGAATCCACCACTACCTCGCCAAGAGCCAATGGACTGTTTGCGTGCAGTCATCCATTCTAATGCACATGGAAATTAAAGCATCTAAAGACTTGGGTAATTCCTTTGTAGTTAACTCACGTTTCTGGGCTGGTCCAGACTGGCTTCAGCTGGGAGAGATGAAAGGGGTTATGGATCTTCATATTGTGAGGTAAGTTTAAATGGAAGGTCACAGATTCAGAGATTAGATTTAGTTCATTAAGGTACATTTTTAGTGGATAACCATACTTTCTGACCTGCTTGATATGGTGAGGCAGAGACCCTGTGAAGGTCAGCCAGATGTTTGTTGTGTTCCTCTGACCTGAGGAGGGCTTCCCGGGTGGATGTCAAGAGACAGAGACTGTGGGACAGAGGGAACCTGGGATTTTGGGAAGAAACCGGAGTACTGGAGAGAACCCACACATGCATTGACGCTGCCCCAATATGTATATATGATGTAAATAAGTATTCACAGCCTTTGCTCAATATTTTCTTTTTGTTTTGTTAAATTTGGCAAATTTAATTAAATTCTTTATATATTATTTTTATAGCGGCAAATCACAACAAGACTTGCTTCAAGGCGCTTTATATTGTAAGGTAAAGATGAATGATACAAAATGTCAACAATTACAGCCTCAGCTCTTTTGAGTATGATGCTGCAAACTTGGCATCCCTATTTAAGGAGAGTTTCTCCCATTCCTCTTTGCAAAACCTCTCAGGCTCCATCAGGTTGGATAGGGAGCGTCGGTGCACAGACATTTTCAGATCTCTGTAAAGATGTTTGTAGAGATTAGGTTCATGTTTAGGACAATCAAGGACTTTCACACAATTTTCTGAAGACACTCCTTTGTTGTGTTGACTGGGTGCTTAGGAACGTTATCCTTTTGGAAGATGAACTTTCACCCCAGTCCACAGCACTCTGGAGCAGGTTATCATCAAGGATGCCTCTGTACCTTGCTGTATGCATCTTTCCCTTGACCCTAACTAGTTTCCTAGTTCCTGCTGCTGAAAAACATGATTTAGTTAACAGATGGTGACAGGTGCCTAGTTTCTTCCAGACAGGAAGCTTCACCAGATCATTTTGTTTCTCATGGTCTGAGAGTTCTTCGGGTGTCTTTTGGCAACTCCAGATGTCCTGTCATATGCCTTTTACTGGTGGAATGTTACATGCATTGTCAACAATGTGAACTCATGTAGAAAGGTTTCTGCATTTCCAAATAATTTTGGGTTTTGTCATTATGTATTTAAATGTATTGAATCCATTTTAAAATGAGGTAAAATAAGCTTTGTTACTAGCAGCCTGTTGCAAAAACAACATATTTCTTTTACATTTCTTTAGTTGGAACTCATGAAAGATGCCAAAGATAACAGCTCAGCAGAAATAAAGTTATATAGGTTTTGCACTAATAAAGTAATTACCAAAGAGCTGCTGACCAAAAAACGAGACATATTTCAGCATGCTGTGCAATGTGTTCTTACAAAACTTTGGGGAAACTGGACAAGTGGAGGAAAAGTGGCAGTCTTAAAAAAACTGTTTACAGGAGATGAACAGTTCCTGAAAAACTTTTTTTTTTTTACTAATAGGAAAGAAATCCACCAAAGACCGGACTCATTTAAGGCTCTTGTACAGTGAATACAGAAATTTACTGAGATTTTTTGATCCACCAATACCATCTGGAAAGCACGGCAATGATCACAAACACACTCTCAATGCAGTAAAGGCATAACTGGATAGAAAAACACACAATTAAGCACTATTCATGGACTATTCTCTCCAGAGCCCGGACCTCAATATTATTGAAGCAATGTGAGCAGTTTCATTTTAGGAGAGAACAAAACAAAAGACAGCCAACATCCAAAGACGAGCTTTCATTGTAAAAAAAAGTCTGGAGAACTATTCCTGAAGACTACCTGAATGATGAGAAGAAAGCTTGCCTTAGAGAATTCAGGCAAATTATTGACATTGAGATCAGTTTTCCCAAAAACTCTGTTTTTCCCTTATATACTGTATTTCCATGTATGTTTCAATAAAACACTACACCTATTACTCATTTTCCGTGCAAAATATAAATACATAAAGAGTTGCTTAAAGCTTTTGTACAGTACTGTGTTTATACTGGCTCATAAGTAACTTTTGTCCGTAAGTCTGAAAGAAAACGCACGTTCTGAGATGTTAAGTTCGAAAAAACACCGGAAGTTATGTGTAATAACATTTTTTATGTTTTTAAAACTGCTGCAACATTCTTGTTAAAACTTTTAACATCATAAGTAAAGGTTAAAGTTTAACTAGGATGTTGGCGCTAATGCACACGGGATTATGGGTTAATTTCGTCTTTCGTGATAAAGCTGATGTTTTCAAAACAAAAGCACACAAGTCAACTTTGCGTTTGCCTGGACACAATAGCAATCTGTGCTCTCCATTCATCAATAGTGGACTCTAGGACATTGTATGGTTAAAAGAAGACTTTAGGCTGGAAGAGATTTGTGCGGTTAGTTGAAGTCTGCGGTCCATTCGCTTTGAATTGGCTTTTATTTTGTAAGCCGCAACCGGAAGGGCTATTTATTTTTCGCCTGCCTTTGTCTAACTCGACTGGTACTGACGGGGAGGGAAAGAAGGAGGAGGGAGTGTTCCTGGTCTGTCGACTGGTTTGACTTGTCACAGGCGCTCAAGGGAAAACGATGAATTTCAGTCACAGAAAATAGTTCGTAGTTAGCTACAAACACACGTAAAGATAACCTGGCAAACCGAGGTGCCGTGACAGAACAGCTGCGTAGGATGGGCGAGCCGGCACAGACTCCGTTTAAAACCACTGGATCCGAGTGGCTGCTGCCTGTCAGTAAATACTTGGGCTTTCCTCTTGATCAGGTAGGACAAGCGTGAGTTACAAGTCAGTGGGGCTATTTCGGAAGAATTAAATCTTTTGATATATTACTGGGGTTTTTTCTTAAAAAATAAATAAATTTCATGTCATAAATGATGTTCCGTCAATTAACCTTGTGTCACTTGTGGGACACACGTGCCGTGGCTCCTTAAAAGTCGTCCACGTCCACATTATTGTCCTTTTATTGGAGGCTTTGTCCAAAAACTAAATTCTGTCGTTTTAAAGAAAATTATTAATAATAAAAATAACGATACAGTCCTGCAACGTGTCATACGCTGCTGTTTTATGTCCCTATAACATTTTTACACTATCATAGTACACTATGATAATATACCTTAAAGCCCTTAATTGCCTATAAAAGTATAAAACGTGAAATGTTTGTTGATTATCTCTCTTTGCTGTTCACCCCAATCCTCATTTTTATCTCTTCCCACACAGGTGAATTTTCTGGCATGCCAGCTGTTTGCCATAACTGCTGCCTTCTGCTTTCGTCTCTACCTCAGCCCGGCCCATGTCAGTCCCCTGGTCAGGCACTTTGTTGCCGCTCTGCTCGGTATTGGTTTTCTCGTCTTCTGCTTTGGATGGTAATGTATGGCACTGTCTCACACACCACTCCATTCATTTTTTTCCTCCAGTATGTGAGTCAAAGATATTTTATGTGTCCATGTTTCAAAAAGTGTTTTCTGTCAATGAACAAAAACTTTATATTTTATAATTACAGAACAGTCTAGGCAATAAGCTACCAGAACTTTTTCTGTAATTTCACACACTTATGTTGAACAACTAAGATGTACTGAAACGGCACTTCTTTTTCTTCTACTAAGAAGTCTCAGGGGTTAAATATTCAAATGTCTTTACAATGACAGAAAGGGGAGTTTCACTAGCCTCACTTAATATCAAAGTGGGCTGTATGTGGGCCCATCTGTATAAGATTTAAATAAAATCAGAATGCAGTGATTAATGAATCATTTACATCACACGTTTAATTGGAAAAATACTACAAAGCAATGTGTTAAATGCTGAAAGAAAAAATGGTGTTGTCCTTGGAAAAATATGTGCTTAAAACATGGTAGCAGGTCAACGTAAGAAGAAAAAGACCAGCCCACTGGATCAACAGTTCTTTAAGAATATGGTCTCAGGCCCTCAGGCTGCAGCACTAAAAACAGACCTTCTGTAGGAAAAATGATTGCATGCGCTCAGGAACACTTCATGTGAACCAGATCAAGAAAACACTTCTGCCTCCTGCCACTACAGCATCATCTGTGGTGTCTAGGTCCTTTAATGCACAAGGCATTGGTATCATCCACCTTTTGTGAAGGCCACATTAATAATAATGTAAGTTTTAGAGCAAAATAATATAGCCACTCTGACAACATGCATATTGTTTGTTTCAGCAAGACAATGCTAAACTACAACATTGAAATAGCCATGGTACTAACTGGCCTGGGTGCACAGTTAGAACATGTTTTTAATGCCTCGGGCTTATAATTGTAGTAGAACACTGAGGGTATGCGGTCATGAGACAAATTGGAAACGCATGTATTTGTATGGGTGTGTATTGTAGTGCTTTAGCAGCAGGTATCTGTGGGAAATGTGTTTAAGTTGTATTGGCACATGCTGCCTGTGTCATTGAAAAGACCTACACAATGTTTTGTGTCACTTCTGCAGGTATTCATCTCACATCCTGGTTGTGGTTGTTGCAAACTACCTGATCATCATCAAAGCTGACCTCAACAATGTGCACAGGTAAATTCAAGCCTCAAAGGCCAATCAACATAAAAGTCTAGGGAATGGCTATATAATGGATTCTGAAAGACAGAAACAAAAGTCTGAAACACCAGTGGATTCTTACATGGCTTGTGCAACTGTTGCTCTTTTGCCCATAATTCCTGTAACCATGAATTAAGCCTAGTCGGTCTGGTTGTAGTCGTTCTCATTGCGCACACACCTTTCCGGTTGCATTGACTGACGTGCCTGCTTCATCAAGCCGGTATGTGATTGACAGGACTGCATTTACCATGATAGGGCTGCAGAACTAGCTGTTGCTGTTTTCAGGTCAAACTTGCCAGACGAGATCAACCCAGCCCACAAGCCATTCACTTCATAGGTGGGCTAAGTTGCTCAGTTTAAGCCCTTGAAGTTTACCACTCATAGTTTACCACTCATTCACTCCCTGCCGCGCATTCCAAGAAAGACTTCATTCTACTTCACCTCGCCCCCTTTGTCTTCCTGTTCCAATGTGGCCTGAACGAAAGTACTTTTTTAAAGGCATGAAACCTTTGGAGAACACGTCAGGCGACAGGCAGCCAGGCATGCCAGCCTGACCAGTCTACTCATGAAGATAGCTAGCAGGTGTTTATGCGGATGTTGAAACTTTCATGTTTACGGCGTTTCAGTGGAACTCTTAAGAGCACATCCACATTTTCCATTACGTCTGGGTGGATATGGGTGTTGACTTCAGACAGCATGGCTCAGGTGTGTCTGGCAGTTGTTGCTTTTTTGTTTTTTTTATGACTAGAGCAAAATTGTACGGTTATCTTGGTGAGGTATTCAAGGATTACCTGTATGTAGAGCAAAGTAGAACTGGTATTGTTCTATGGCTTTGGAGGCAAAACACTGTGTAAACTCAACATGGGCTTCTGGACACACGCCTCTGTGTCACTGATACGGGGAAACAAAGTAATTGAACATTTTAGGTTAAAGCCGGGACAATCTAGGGAACGATCAGAACAACGGGTGATCATTACTTTAAGATATGCCGATGTTTGTAACTGTTTAAAAATTTTTGACAATGTGAAATGTAAAGCAGAATATCAGGTTTTCAGTCCTGCAGAAATGACACAAGTTCTTACCTGTGCCTGTTCATTCTTTTGTTTTTCATTTGAGAGTGTGATGAAATAGTTGCGTCTTGTCAAAGTTAAACCATGCTGGAAGTTTTAGAGGTAGTGTAAATGGCACAAATATTTAAAAAAAAAAGAAACATTATGCTCACTTTTTTTTTTTTTAATTTTTGTGAAGTAACCCAGAGAGGCAACAATCACTTCCAGTAATTTCTAATGACTCATAACTTAAGGAAACTTCTTAATCTCCTCAAATGCATTTGCTGGTGACTCAACTGTTAACACACCAGCTTGTCCTTTTTCTTTTTTTCTAGGTATTGTATTAAACGATTGATTGAACTGCCCTTTACTTTATTTACTTTGTGTCATTCTTTTCCACTCAGGTATTCCATGGTGATATCTATGGGCTATCTGACTGCGTGCCAAGTGAGCCGAGTCTTCATCTTTAACTATGGAATACCTTCCACTGACTTCTCTGGGTGAGGAAAATCTGAAGCATTTCTTTTTCTCTCCTCTTTGCCACACCTTCTTTGTGACAGCACATTATGGAGACATTTGAGGTTTAGATACGTTATCAGTTTCCACCCTTGGTGGTACCAGCTTACACACCGACTCCCCCAGCCTTGTGTACATATAAAACAACTGAAGAAGAAAAAAAATAGCAGCAGCATTGTTCACAGTTGACGCTGCCCAGCTTAGGCTGCTTTCTGCCTCCCATTTTATTGGAAATGTCTGTTTTTCTATGTGTGGTTATACTTTATAAAGCGACAGCTGACTTTGCTGGCCTCTGTATTCAGCAGCAGCTACTTTGCCTTGTTCCAGTGTGGATTAATTTGTTGGCAGCCTCATTTAGACTCCATGTGACTTTAGAGATGAGCAGCCAGGACTGTGAGTCAGCCTCTGGTGATCCCATATTGAATTAGGGATCCAGATTTTATTTTATTTTTCGATACACTTTCATGTTTCGGTATCAATTCAGTACAAAAAACCCCAAAAAACAAACTACATTCACTACTTAACTTTGTTTCTGAGCAAAGGTTGTGTGAGTCAGACTGAACAGCAGTCATTCATGCTGATAGATTTCTGGTTTCCCTCTATATTTCTTGCTCTGTCTTTAGTAGGGTGTTATGCATCTAGCCATTATCTCTAAAGTCTGTTTTCATTTGTTCAAGAGCATTTCCATGAACTGAAATTGACACTTGACATGAAAATCATAGGTACTATGCCCGCTCTATAATGTACAAAATGGAAAATGGAGCCTGTATGCTATAGTACTGGAGTTTTGCACATACTGGCTGAAAACATTACTTCAGAGCCCCCTGCCAGCTCTCACTGAGCTGGCACTGCCAGCCGCATGGCCAGCCTCTCTCTGCCTCAGTTTTCCATGCTGTGCACACAATGCAGCCCTCACACCAACACAAACTAGTGTGTGTGTGCAAGAGAGACGTAGTTTATATGTGGACACACATTCACATGAGTTTCCTAAATGTGTGCTTGATAAGCTGAAAATCTAGCTGTGCTGGTTTAAAAGGGGCCCGATGATCCAATGAAGCTCTGGGGATAGGAAAGTATTGCATTGGATTAATAAGTGACCTGATTTGCCACAACTAGAGAAGAATGAAGTGATTCACAATGGTAAATAAATCCAAGAGTCTCTCACAGAGGCTCGGTGAGCTTGGGAAGTGCTGTGCTTAAATTGGTAATGCTTTAAATGACTTAAGTTTTTACTTTCACTTAAAAAACAAAACAAAACCATATATTAGAATTGCTATGCTATCATACTTGCAACATTTATACAATTTAAAATGATTATTAAAGTGAAATCTTTTCAAATTTGCTCACCTACAATCAGGCACAGGTTGTGAGCATCAATTTCTAAACTTCTTAAGATAAATTAAAAACAATAATTTACCATCTTTCTCTGCCCAGACCTTTGATGATAGTAACACAGAAGCTCACCACGTTGGCTTTCCAGCTCCACGACGGTAAGTCAGACAAGTGGATGCACACATACATATGGAAGCTCAGCACATTGGCAAGCCTTTCACAGCATGCTGTCTGAGTAACTTAACAGGGATGGCAGGCTTTTACACAGATTTTCACACCTGTTGTAAAACATGTAGCCTAGGCTTTTATTAAAACACGTCCTTCTGATTCTCTTCTAATGTAATGTCGAAGTCATAATTGGGAGCCACAAAATGTGCAGTCATTGATGTTGTTAGTAACATTTGTGTTGTTTTTTTTTCCATTGTGAGTTGTTAGTGTTTCGGTGAGTCAGAATTAAACATCTGTTAAAGAAGGACAAGAGAAGGGGGGAGGGGGGAATTAAAGATATCAACAACTCCATATTTTTTTCAGGTATGTGTAAGAAGACTGAACAGTTGCCACAGGAGCAGAAGCTCATGGCTATAAAGTAAGTTTACACAGCAAAGCAAGCTAGTAACTTACAGTGGTAACTGTGTGTGTGGTTTTCTTAAACAGAGTCTGATTTTAACAGACTAGAGTTCTGTGGGATTTTCCTATGTCTCTGATTTTAGCCTTCAAGTCTGCATAGATAAACTTACATATACCAGCCACTTTATTAGGTACACTTGCTAGTATTGGGTTGGCCCCCCTTTTGCATTTTGAACTCTTTTATTTTTTTCATGGCACTGATTCACCAAGGTGCTGGAAACATTCTTCAAATTTTAGTCTATATCAGGGGTGGGCAACTCCAGGCCTCGAGTGTCGGTGTCCTGCAGGTTTTAGATATCACCCTGGGTCAACATACCTGAATCAAATGATTAGTTTGTTACCAGGCCTCTGGAGAACTTCAAGACATGCTAAGGAGGTAATTTGGCCATATAGATAAGCTGTGATTGGATCAGGGACACACCTGAAACATGCAGGACACTGGTACTCGAGGCCTGGAGTTGCCTACCTCTGGTCTTTGTCAACATGACTGCATCACAGAGCTGCTGCAGATTTGTCAGCTACACCTTCATTATGCAGAATGATTTCACATTCCTGTACCATCACAACTCAAAGGTGCTCTATTCAACTGTGACTGTGGAGGTCTTTGGAATCCACTACAGTTTGCGATGATGTGAGATATGATGATGGAAGCAATCATTAGACAATGAGTACATTGTGGTCATAAAGAGATGGACATTGTCAGCAATAATACTCAAGTAGGCTGTGCCATTGGACAATGCGCATAAGGTGCTAAGTGGCCCAAAGTGTGGCCCAAAAATAGCCCCCAGACCACTACACCACCACCACCAGTCTAAATTGTTCATACAAACCAGGATGGATCCATACTTTCATGGTGTTTACACAAAATTCTGACCCCGACCCAAATGTTGCACCAGAAATTAAGACTTATCAGACCAGGTAACCTTTTCTAGTCTTGTGCTGTCCAGTTTTGGTGAGCTCGTGTGAGTTGTAGCCTCAGTGTGGTACCTGGTGCTGCAGCCCATCTGCTTCAAGGGTTGATAACTGTTCTATTCACAGATGCTCGTCTGTAGCTTTTAGTTGTAACAAGTGGCTATTTGAGCTACTATTGCCTTCTTATCAGCTTGACCAATCTGGCGATTTTCCTCTGACCTCTGGCATCAGCGATTCTTTTTTGCCTAGAGAACCACTGCTTATTGGAGATTTTCTCTTTTTCTGACCATCTCCAGAGATAATTGTGTGAGAAAATCCCAGTAAAATCAGCTTTTTCTGAACCACCAGTCTGGCAATAAGAACTATACCACATTCAGATCCACTTAATTCAACTTTATTCTATACTGTACTGCTCGGTTTGAACTTCAGCATTGACCGTGTCTACATGCCTAAATGCATTAAGTGGCTGCCATGTCATTGACTGACTACACATTTGGATTAAGGAGCAGTTTAGCAGGTGTACCTAATAACGTAACTGGTGAGTGTAATCCTATAATGTAAAGTTTACATGTGCAGATACTTTAACAGTGCATCTGAACTTGGACCTTATTTAAAGAATAAATAACTGTTTCTTTTCCTTTAGCCACGAAGGACAATGACAAGGACATGAAATCATGGTGAATAGTTTATTTATGGAAAAAAGCATGCTGGGAACTTAGAAAAGAGACATCGTTTTGCATGGGAAAACATTTTTGTGCATGTGAATTCATGAAATCACATTATCAGTGGACTGTACCATGCATGCCGTTTTAAAATGAATTAAAATGTATTTTAAAAGCAGCCATAAAATATAGCCGCCTACCTGTGCAATAACCCAGTAGCTGTAAATCTGGTAATTGATGTGTTTGTCATAATACTTAAATATTCGATTAACTGGACTAATTTTGTTCTTATTTATCAGGGACCAGACATTGTCCTTATTCCAGTTTTGCATACAAGTTCTCCTGTACTGTAAATATTACACATAGTTTGTAACATGGATGGAAGCGCATTTGGTCGTGAATTAGGTCAGGTTTTAATACCCATCCTGGTTCGTTTTATTGCTCGGCAGCTGGCATATGTACAGGGTCAGAGAAACAGAGTTAAAGATGCAATGATGCTGACTGATCATGACCTGTTGGATGTTTAATTTAAAACTAGATGGCATGTATTTCTCAGATCACCTTGGAAGAAAATCTAAAGTAGCACCGTCACGTTTCACTCAAAGCGATCTCAGTTAGTGTTTCGAAAAGGTTTGTTTCTTTTCAGTGATTTCTGCCTCGTCTCTTTGTAGTGTGAGGCCTTCTCTCATCGAGTACCTGAGTTACAATCTGAACTTTCTGAGTGTCTTGGTGGGGCCATGCAGTAACTACAAAGAGTACATAGACTTCATAGAGGGCAGACACATCAGCACGAGGCTCAAGCAGCAGCATGCCTCAAGTAATCGGCAGAATGGCTACAATAAGACCCAGGACCCATCACCTCTGGTAAGTTCATGAATACTGGTTACTACTCTTGTAGTCTTTAACTTTTTTCATTTTTATATTGATAGGTTATTGTTTTATCAGGAGGGGGATTAAATGCTTATCCAGCAATATGTTTCTTCTTCCATTGGTTGGAATCTCTGTAACTTTACTACAGTGGCTTTACTTCTTGTTCTTGTTTTATTGAAAGAGTGTTTGAACTGTCCTTTACTTTACATCATTCACAGTTCAAAAATAATTCTTTTACTGGGATGTGGTGCATGCTTACACTTGATTCAGTTTCTGAAGTAGGTCATTTTGACTCTCTTCCCCATCTTCTTAGCTAGTTTTCTTCTGATTGGCTGTTCCTTGGAAATAAGTTTACACAAGCTCACAGCAAGAGTTGCGTGTCTGAATTGACATGAGGATCTGGCCTTCTTAATATCCTACAGAAACAAGAGTAGATAAAACTTAGAACAGGTGTTTAGAGGAGTCTAAATTGAATAAAGATGTGCAAAATTTCACCTACGCACAATGAATATTTTTGGAATTACAGGCCCTTAAAGTTCACGTTAGCAGGCCAGGACTTTTAAGGACTAAAGAGCAAAACGACCTTGCTATGATGCAACTTCTTTTGACCTGTTATCTATCCAACTTCGTGAAAACACCCTTGAAGTTCTCTATTGAATTCTCAGAAAACAAATAAAACGTCTAAGCTATAAATGTTTATTTCGGTTACTCTGTTATAGTAATTGAAATCTGTGCAAAGTTGCTATCAAAATTATGATGCATCCCGTGATGCTAGCGCTGAAAGTTGATTATAGAAAATTAGATTTTTCTTTACATTGTAAAACTTGCAGAGGGTGTAAAATTACATTGGTTGCAGTTTTTAATAGCTGAAATTTGTTTCATGTGATAGCTGTTGTACTTAAGGAGTTATGCTGGAAAAAACAATAAGGTAAACTAAAAAGCACCAAATTTCAACCTAACCTCTTTAACATAAATTACATGGGGGCCTATAACTCAGAAAATACCTTCAGTAGGGAGGTTAAAGTTTTGCGTGGCTTCATTTTCATAAAAAAACTATAGAAAGGTCTTGGCTGATGTGGACTAGATAAAAATTTGCTACAAACATATAGTCGCAGAAGGTCAGATGTTATTGAGGTACCCAGGAGGACTTTTTTCAGCTTCAAAGAAAATGTGTAACCTCTGTGGTGAACATTTTAAATGTATCCACTAGAGCAGAGCTACAAACTGATAGTTTGTTTCTGGTTTCTCTTGGGTTAAGTTAAGCCATAGATGCTGATTTCTGCTAGTTTGAGAGTTGCTTAAGATTTAATGGTAATCCTAATATTATCCATTTGTAATGGTGCTTCTAACAGTGCTCAGAAGTAATTTGCTTTCTCTGCAGAACGCCGTTTGCCATAAGCTGCTAGTCTGCGCCGGCTGTATGCTGTTCTTCCTTACTGTCACTCGGTCCTTGCCCATAAAGTACAACGTTGACCCCGACTTTGTGAGCCAAGCCTCCTTCCTCACCAGGCTCACTTATGCTTTCTTCTCCATACAAGCTGCAAGGCCCAAATTCTACTTCGCCTGGACATTAGGTGGGTGTTTAGTGCGTCTGTGTGTTTTACTTGGCCAGTTTTTTGTTTTGTTGTTTATTGCTTCTGGGGACAAATGCCACGGATGTCATGTGATGAACTTCCTCTTCCTCTGTCAGCTGATGCAGTCAACAATGCTGCAGGATATGGTTTCCTTGGGATGGATGAACATGGAAAGCCATCCTGGGACCTCATCAGCAACCTCAACATCATCGGGATTGAGGTGCCGCGTTTCAGATGCTTAAAATCGAGAGCATGAGCTTTCAGCACTGTGTCCAATTGTGAGTTAATTAGACACTGGAGCGCACTCTTATTGTAGCTACTGATCTTTTTTCTTTTAGACAGCAACCAGCTTCAAGACCTTCATAGACAACTGGAATATTCGAACAGGAATTTGGCTTAAAACGTAAGTGTTGTGAGTGTGAAATCAAATTGTGTGCACAGTCGGAAAGTGGGAAAAAAAAAGTGAAATTCCCAACCCGTTCCTTTTTCAGGGTGTGCTATGACCGAGCACCAAAGCACCGTTTGGCGTTGACCTTTATCCTGTCTGCTTTGTGGCATGGTGTTTATCCAGGGTACTATTTTACCTTCCTCACCGCCATCCCCATCACCATAGCAGCAAGAGCTGTAAGTTGTCTACATTCTCTGCAAAGTAATGCTCTAAAATACAAATGGAAGGTAATCGGACTGTATGGACACAAACTGACCATGAATAGATGGGACAGCTCTTGTTACATTTACAACGGTAGCTTTGTGAAGATTAAGGATATTTCAGTTTCCTCAGTACAACTACAAACAAAAACATATCTTATCAGTATGAAAGTGGCTCTAAAAATGTTTTTGGTGCCTGTTCAAACAAAAACTCTCTGGGAACAGCTTTAACTGACTTTTTATTGCACTTGGCACTTTCTGCTTCTCGCATGTTAATTAAATAGTTCAACAAAAGTTTTCCTTGAATACACTAATCCTGTCATCTGTTAAACGATAATTGTTGTCCGTCTGCCTCTCCCCACCAGATACGGAGGTCAATTCGTCATTACTTCCTGGGCTCCAGAGTCATGAAGCTGGGTTATGACATCTTGACTTGGGCAGCCACACAGCTGGCCATCTGCTACACTGTCATGCCTTTTCTCCTTCTTGCAGTTAACTACACTATAGTTTATTACAGGTACGTCATACCCCGCTTTAATCAAATTATCCTTTTGCTTCAACTCTGTAGCTGTGTGGTTCTGCGTTCTATTAATCTTTCTATGTACTCATACATGTGAAGGTGAGCAGGAACCCCTGTACATACATCCATAAACTTCCAAAGAGGCGTAATCACGCTGACTGTAACCACAGGCATGCCGAGTGGATTGTCAACAGTTCTTATATCATGCGTCAATAAACCGTTCTTGGCCACATTTCCTCTCTTTGACAGTTGAGCGAGAGACAGGAAGTAAGGGCAAGTCCCCGAGACTGCTCTTTGCAGTGCTCTAGATTCTCCTTTAGCTCTAGCATAATAAATCCCCTTTATTTCCTTATTTTCTGCAGTAAATGTGTGTGTGCACACCTGTAGACCATATAGGAGCACGCAACTGTGTGTTTATGTAGTATTTAAAAATCCTTTACTATTTAAAAACATAAAACAATTCTGTGACGTTTCATGTTCGTGTGTGTTTTGATGGTCTTAGAACCAATTTTTAATCCACACTCACTGGCCATTTTATTAGGTTTACCATGCTAATACTGGTATTAGCGTGGTGTAGTTTTGAAGGCCCTGCTTCAGTGTTTTCGCAGCATTGGTTCACCTAGGTTCATTAGTCCATACTGACATGCAAAAGCATGACAGTTGCTACAGATTTTCTTTGCTGCTCATCCATGATGTGAATTTCCTAAACCACCACATCCCAAAGGTGCTTTTAGATTGAGAGCTGTTGATTGTGGAGGATATTTGAGTACAGTGAGCTCATTTTCATGTTCAAGAAACCAGTTTTGGGGTTAATTTTTTCTGCATTTTGGCATGGTGTGTTATTGTGCTGGTAGCACCATTAAAAACTAGTTACATTGTGGTTACAAAGGGATGAACATGGTCAGCAACAATAGTCAGGTAGGTCAGTTTGAGCTTAATGGGCTCAAAGTGTACCAAGGTGTGGTCCCCCACACCATTGCACCACCAACAGCAGCCTGAACCATTAATACCATGCAGGGCGTGCCTTGTAGAGTCATGCTTTCATGGTGTTTACACCAAACTCTGACCCTAACGTCTGAATCTGGCAGCAGAAATTGTAACTCATCAGCATCTTATCCAAGCAGCGTTCTTCCAGTGTCTAGTTTTGGAGAGCCACTGTGAGATTCCTGTTCTTAGCTGACAGCATGGTGTGGTTTTCTGCTACTATTGTGCATTAAGAGATGGTCTTCTGCATATCTTGGTTGTAATTATTTGGGTGTAATAATGTGAATCACCGTTACTTTCCTATCAGCTCTAAAGTAGTCTGGCCATTTTGACCTCTGGCATCAACAAGGCATTTTTACCCAGAGAACTGCTTCTTACCGGATATATTTTTATTTTATTTATTTATTTTTAACCATTTGGACCACCAGACTGTTGTGTGGGAAATTGTCAGTTGCTCAGCAGTTTCTGAAATGCTCAGGATACTCCAGCCATCTGGCACCAACAACCATGTCACATCCAAAGTCACTCACTTCACCTTTCTTTCTTTCTCATTCTGTTGCTTAGTTTGAACTTCAGCAGGTCATCTTAACCATACTCACGTGCCTAAATGCATTATGTTGTTGCCATGTGACTAGTTTTGAAACATATGATGACTGCTTGGCCCATTGTAAACACAATGCGCATGGTTTCTTGTCATAAGTTAGTAGTTAAGTGTGATATTGTTGCTCGTTTCTAATCTGAATTATTAATGAATCTAGTATAAATGTAGCTGGATCATTTTTTCCCTACATAATAAAAGTTCCACTCTGTTTTTCCCACCTAGGTCCATGTACTTCCACGTGCACATAATCAGCATTCTGGCTGCAGTCGCCCTGCATCGCAAACATAAACCCAGGGAACCCACCACCACTAAAACCTCCTCTGTCTCCTCCTCCGCTCCGTGCTCAGCCCAGTGCCAGCATGTTCACTCCAACAACAATGACAAAGACTGAAAATCTCACTTTGCGTTCTTTTACCAGGCTTTTAGGACTCTGTCTCCTCTCAAAGACAAATGAGTATCCCTAGGGCATTCAGCCAGCTTGAAATGGGAAAACATTGTGCTATTTATTTTGACTATACAGAGTAAAGGAAATTTGTACTTATGGTACTGGATGTGTACGGGGAGAGCCCTCTCCCATGATTGAAGCTCATCAGGCAGACACTGAAGAAAAACCTCAGCTGAGGAAATGGTTCTGGTACAACCACTGCCACCAGAATGCTGGCCCCCAACCCCCTTTCCCCTTTTACCTACTCCCGCTCCCTGCAGCTTTTCCTCCCTCCTTGGCCATCTCACCAGCACCAGCCTGCCTCCTCCAACAACAATACAACAGTGTGAAGAGAGTATTGAGACTCACTTTCGTTCCTGTCCTCAATCTGTGCTGTCCCACTGACTGGTGGGATCTCAGCCAGCACAGCGGGTCAGCAGCTCATAAACGGGCCACAAATACCAGGACACATGCACACGCAAACTCATGCATAAATAGACACTAGGAAACAAAAACGCACATATAGCCGCTCTTAGACATGCTTGTACTCGGTCGCATTCGGGCGGCACACAAAGGCTGCCCTTGTGAGGCTGCAGAGGAGCATGCCAAGAGGAGGCTGCACCCGCTGCACTCGCTCTGCCCAGAGGATTTTGTAGATCTGTGTGGGTGATGGTTCGCCCCACTGTTATATCCCAACAGCCACTGTCAGTGACCCCCGAGTGTGTGGACCTAATCATGAACTGCCACAATACTTCCACTGTTTACTGGCTTGGATTAAAACCACATGAAAAACTAATCAGACCATGGAGCTCTTAAGCTTTTTAGTGGAAGCCTTAATATTACTGTTAACCATTACTAATGTTTTTAATGAGTATGGCAGCTCCTTCAGGTGAGGAGACTAGTATTTTATAGTTTCTATATTTCTTGGCTTCAGTCCCTGTGAACAAAAAGGAAAAGGTAAGAAATAAAATGAAATCTTTTGCCCCTGTTGGTTGAAAGCCAAAGTACACTTCCCATAGTTAAATTAGTAAAGTTGATCTATTCCTCTACTGAAAGTCCCCTTTTCTCTAACAGTGACAAAAGTGAAGGTAGTTAATGTGCGCAGTGCTCAGTCCCTGTTGGCAAAATGTCAAGGAAACTGAGAAAAGGCTCAAAATGGAAATTATGATCTGAAAAAGTGATGTTTCCGTGATTCTTTGTAGCAGCGGAGGTTTGATTTAACAGAGACATCTGGTGGTTGTGTGAACTGAGCTGAGCCAAGTCATGAAGAAAAGTCATCTGACTGACATAAACAGCCATTTTTCCATGTGACACGATGGCGTTGCATCAGAATTCATTTTCTTCTCTGCACAAGCGTTTCGCTTTGCACAGATGATGCTGAAAAACTAGAAGTTAATGTGCAGATTACAGACTGTAAACATGAGACACCTTTGCCTTTTTAATTTATTTTGCAGTACTTTTTTTTATTTTTTATTTTAGGACTGATTATAGATTTTGGAGCATTAGTAGTTTTAAAGGTGGCACAGTCGGATTGTTCTTTAATGGTGCTGTCTGCAAGCTATGTGATAGCTTTTCAATACGTTTGTTATAACACGAGTTGCAGTGCAAGATGTTGTTTTGTAAAGAAAATGCGCATCACATTTGAAAATGTCTTACAATGCATTATACAAGTTGCCTAGTGCATCACGTTTAATCACGTTGGAAGAACAATCTTAATGTTTTTTTATTATCCGTGTTGGAATTTAATCTAAACTTGATAACGACAGAAAATGTTTGCCTGTTTGGCTCAGTTTTTACATACTGACTAAACCCTTAATTTATTAAGGCTCTGCTTTGAGGCTTGACTTTTTGACATATCAGGTGATGTTACAGCTGCTTCACAAAACATGGGATGAGGAGAAAGCATGAATTTAACACTTAAAAAATAGACATACCAGGGTATTTTAAAGGAAGTTAAAAATGCTATTAAATTTTTTTGAATATGGTAATCTTTGAACGTACATGAGTACTTGTCATGATGTTAAATCTTAGGGATGATGCCTTTTGGGCCAAAAGTTCTGAGCATTTAGGTCTAAAAAGTGTGAGTGTATTACACTTGGTACCCACAGGCCTCATTAACCCGGCAACATATTTGTGGCTCCACGGGTTTCTGTGTCGGCGCTGTGATTTTAGAGCAGAGGGGCAGATTTACAGTATGAATATGTTGACGAGCAGCTATTTAAATGATTTAATACCGATACTGAAGATATTTTTGTATTTGCTTTGATGATGTTTGCTGTCTAATTGTACTGACTGTGAGAATGTGAGATTTTCTGATTACACCAGTGCTCCATTTTAGTGTTTTGTGTGGAGGAAAGTCTGAGTAACAAATAAAGCTCGAATGAAACTCTGTTGCAGGTTTATTATAAACTATAACGAAGACGCTTTTTGTTTTTGTGCTCTGAAGATATGACTGTAAAACCTCTTTTAGGAACAAACAATTTCTGATGTCAGAAGAAAACATTTGCTGTGTTCGTTCTTACAGTTTGCTCTCCTTCTCCATGCGACGCCTCTCCTCACAGCAATTTAACCTCGGATGATATTCTCAAAGGGGCTCCGTCTTTGTCCCTTGTGTCACGTCTTTTCCCATGTGACACAGACGTGTGTGGGTGTGCGTGTGCAGTGATTCTGCCTGAATTCAGTCACGTAATGACAACTGTGAGGCAAGACGAGAGGAAAACAAACATGTATAAAATGAAGTGAACAATCACTACACTGCCTGACTGTTTTCATTTTAGAGAGACTCAAATACCTCAGCTGTTATTAAAACAACAACAGCTGATCAGAAAAGTATGGATGCTTGCATAACTAGTTTTTGCAAATATAACCAATCATCTAGAGGGATTAGAAAAGTTGAGAGTATGCGCCTTTTTTTAGTCAGCTGTAGTGTTTGCATATTTCTTAGAAATCCTCAACCTGTCACCTAAAAATGTGGAAACAAGTTGGATAAGTTTTCCACACAAGCTACAAAAATGTACAGGATGAAAGGAAAAAATGAAAAAATCTATGAAGTTTGATCAAATTACAGAATTAAAAAAAAAAAAGATTATCATACATTTCATCATCGAAACAAATAACAAAACAAAATTTAACTGTCCTTAATGAACAATATAAAGCAAGAAAAAGCCTCCACTTATTGTTCAGGCTCAGTCCTTGTCTTTCATTTGTTCATGCATTCTGTGCTAGTCGTCCTAAATCTTTGCTACTATTTGATCCAATCGCTTGCACAGGAGTAGGAAGAGATATTAAAAAAGAAGGAGAGGCTGGAAGTTCCTGGATCAGATGAAGAAAAGCACAGCTTCGCTTTCCCAAGCTGACAGAATGTTAATGATCCAAAGGCAAAGTTTTTAATCATCATTTGTAGATAGCCTGATGGCTGAAGAGCTGCAGGCCACGCATTTACATTACATACATTTAAAAACAGCGTCCTCATGCAGAACATTCTGGCAAAGTCCACACCAGGGAAGATGTTTGCAGCCAGGTCGCAACTTTAATCAAAGCAGATCAATTCTGAAACAAAACAGCAACACACTCCTATAATCTACACCAGTTTTATCCGTCTACATTATATTTAAGGATTATTTTAATGGTTCTATTCTTTATACAGTTGCACAGAGCACATCTTCACCTTCACAGACAGCAAAACATGAATTTTTCAGCCCCTTGGACTCCATCACAACACAGGAGCAACTGGGCAAACTGATTATTCTCGGCTAAAATGAAGTTTCCTAGAGAGATGAAGCTGATCTCAGCTCCTGCTTGTACCAATGCAATGAATTTAAACAACTTACCAACTCACAGCATTCGAGGAACACCAGAACGTCAAACAAAAAAGATCCTCAATGCATGCATTTGACTGCAGCATGCTGGATTCAAACATTTCTTTTTCTACCTTATTTTCAAAAAACAACAACAACAAAAAGAGATCGCAGCTCAAAATTTCTGTGAACTGGAGATCTTGTTGGCTCTCAATAGCACAATAACTTCAGTCGTGTATTTTAAATGGTATCCAGGAAAAGGCAGTATTACCATACTTTAACTGAGATTATATGTTTTCACTGCGGCTGGCACACTGAAGAGAGCCTTAAAGCCTGGGACAGGCCATTTAACCGCGCCGTTCAAAGAGGCAAATTGCTGTTATTACTGCAAACCTTTCCCATCCTTCATAAAATCCTTTTTGCTTTGAACAGACAATCCAATTTTAAGCAACTGAAGTTTATCGCTAGCCATCTTAAATTGAAGCACATGATTCTTTGTGGCCACAAAATAGTTTTTATTTATTTTAAATAACTTGTGCATCTTATTTCAGCATGAGTACTTTACCTCTCCTTTATCCTCCACCAGTGAGTCATCCTGCTGTGATGCACAACCTTACAACATACTGTTTTTTTAAATTAAGGTTTCTTTTTATTAACAGTGCATGCAAGGTGGATGTCAAGCAATCAAGATAAAAAACTCAAAAATCCTAGCTACATATATGTACGCGTTCATTTTCTTCATTATTATCATTCTTCAGGATCACTCTTACCCACGCGGTAAATATTGAAAACAGTCATATACAGGGTATACAGGGTCTCCTTAGTCTTTTTAGAACAAGCGTAGGGAGTTCAGACTGTAACATAAAGCGGTCAGCCGCTGGGTCCTTCATGGCATAGAAAGCTGCTAAAATATACTCACGCAGGTATATTTTGTGCTGATAAATATTTTCACGGCCCTTTGAGATAGAGAAGAAACACAATACAAACGTACATGAATACCAGTCTGAATATTATAACAAAATAAATACATTTGCTGTGACGCAGAGCTGCCTCTCGTATATTTCTAAACACTTCTTCAGTGCAGCTCCTGAAGGAGAATCATTCAGAAAAATAATTACAGGGTGAAGAGCGATGTGAGGAAAGTTGGAAATTATGACCGGGGGAGACTAGCAGCTAAGGTTTGTGGGAGCTGTGGCGAATTAAAGCCTGTGTGTGTGTGTGTGTGTGGGGGTGTGTGTGTGTGTGTGTGTGTGGGGGGGGGGGGTCGTAGCAGGTCCACCAAGTTGAAAGAAAACAACTAGATCTCCGTCTATCGGCCAGCGGAGGGCAGTAACACACAATAGAAGTGAGGGACAGGAAGAAATGCAGCCCGTCTGCACACACCGTAACAGTTAATCTCACAAAATGAAAACACTGCAGCAGTCACGTTATGCAAAATAACATTCATCTCCCCCCAAACCTCCACCTCTACGTGTGGCTGTTTTCAGAAGAGGTTGAATATCATCTCACCTCTGAGGGGGATATATTGTATTTCGTCTAGTGGGTGCAAATATGGACATATGAACCGGAGGATCAGTGCAAATGAGGAAAGAGGATCCAGGTGATCCACAGTTTATACTTCATATCGTTGTTCACTGCCTCTTCCTCCCTCTGCCTCTTCTTTAAAATATTTTGTAGGACTTTTAAATACATTTAACTTCTTCAGTGATTTGTGTGAACCCTTTGGCAGAGGTGTGCACATGCAGTGCATCACTGAGGAGAAGAAGAAGCTTTCAGGTGTTACAGATTTAACCACCTGCAGCGGACTAGTTGTCAAGGTCTGTGGATGAGGCAGGACTTGCTCAAATCCAGAAGCTTACATGCTTTAGGAACTGAAGACACCGTGTTCTTGGTTTATAACCACCAAAAACTGACAGGGAAACACGGAAAAGGTGTTTAAACATTGGCTGATCTGGAACACTAAACTGACTTCGTTCCGTCTTCCCTGTAAGGTTTTCAAGATTTCTGACAGAAAACAAGAACTTTATAACACGACTGAGCTCTAACTGGGTTTTCTCCTATAATATTTCAGGGGGTGCATGAAGCTGTCAGTTAACCTATATGCGATCTAGCCATCTATAGCCAGAGGTAAGAGGAGGTGTCTTAGACAAATGACCGTGTCGGTCAGTCGAGACGAAGTGAGGTTACGGGATCAGGTAGCAGCAGTCGTTTCTTCACGAGATGACGAGCCTCCTGTGCTTAAGTTCAGAGTTTGTGATCGAATATTATCTAAAATCCTCTTCAGAATACCTCAGATAGTTCGACTGAGCCGTGCGATTGGACCGTATGGAGTTCACTGATATTTCCATACGCTCCAGCGCACAAGGCGAGAGCAGTCGGCGTCAGATTAAGTCAAGCATTCAAACGGATTCTGAATAGTATTTGTCTCTAGCATCGCCTCAATTATTGCTGCTCTCTGTTGGAGCAGGTGGCGACTGCGTTTGCTCCTTCACCTCCGTCTGGCCTTCTTTCTTCTCATCCTCGTCCTTGAAGAAGAGGAGGGGAAACATACCGAGGATGCAGCCGATGCCCACGCCGATGGCTTTACCCTGCGGGTGGGAAGAAGACAACAAAGATTTTAGCAAAGATGGAGGGATTTCTGCACATTGTTACCGTGGGATTATTCTTCATTTATTTCAGGATTGCATATTGTTCTCTAGGTGTGATCTTTGCAGGTGGGCAAATCCTTGAGAGACCCTCAAATTTCTTTTTCTTTTATTTGCAGAAAGCCCGCCTTATTGCTGTCTGATGAACACCCTCAGCTTTCTTAGCCTCTGTGCATCCCTATACTCCTTTATTTACTGAAAAAAGCTGATTTCTGTCTGAAAAACAGAACCAGTGGCCTTAATTTATACAAACTGACATATCCACAACCCACATCTCCAATCTGGTCTCCTTAACTGGAGCCGCTGAATCCACGAATCCTGTGGAGAAGTCATTTACACAGAGGTGGACAGCTTTCTCCAGCCTGCAGCGCGAGTTAAAATTCACTAGGTTCAATAAAGGCACAAATGTAAAACCAATTGTCTTTTTATAACTGTGACTTGGAGCATTAAAAGTTGTTTATGTAACTGTAAATTGGTCTTTATTGTCATTTTTTATTGAG
The DNA here is from genome assembly GCF_018398535.1 of Haplochromis burtoni. Lineage (NCBI taxonomy): Eukaryota > Metazoa > Chordata > Actinopteri > Cichliformes > Cichlidae > Haplochromis > Haplochromis burtoni. The sequence goes on from NW_024582503.1 coordinate 644,024, forward strand.
CTCGGTGCTTTTCATGCCACACCTTCCCTCTTTACTGTAACGCTAACAAAGGGTTGGAAGCAAACACTTAAAATCTCCAAAGACCGATATGTTATTTTTGGCTTGTATTTATTAAAAACTATTTCTTCACAAGCCACAGCAGCCTTTAGCAACCAGCCAGGTGCCAGACTAATCACTGTAGCTTATTATATTTCATGCTTCAGCACTTATAGCATATTAAAGATCGCCAGGTCCCATTTCCTTTTATGACATTTGAAAGCTGGGCCCCGTCACACAGACTTGTGTTACTCGCGTTTGAGTTGTCAGCGTGCAAAGGCCTGTCCTGGTTTGATGTGCATTTTGCACAGAAATGCAACAGAAACACTTTTTTTGCAGTGGTTTCACTCGCACATCAGGAGCCGCTCAGATTGGGGGAGCGAACCAGAGCAAATTCTGTAACTGTTTCTATACCCACCGTGTGAGAGCTGACTCTTGTCTGCCACATATCAGCCTGTTTTGGGCTCAGGTCAGGAATCTGCATCCCCAACCGAGACGCCAACGCTTCTACATAACCTGCCAGCCTGAGGAGAGGGAGAGACCGATGGATGGAAAAAGAATTAAACAGGAGGGGACTTAACACAGTTCAGCAAACTGCAGCGACAGCATTATTCTATTGATAGAACGCTCTATATACAGCAGGGGTGGGCAACTCCAGGCCCCGAGGGCCGGTGTCCTGCAGGTTTTAGATCTCACCTTGGGTCAACACACCTGAATCACATGATTAGTTCGTTACCAGGCCTCTGGAGAACTTCAGGACATGTTGAGGAGCTAATTTAGCCATTTAAATCAGCTGTGATTGGATCAGGGACACACCTGACATGCAGGACACTGGCACTCGACCCCTGATATACAGCGTACTGTGCAAAAGTCCTGAGCAACCCCTCTTTTATTTAATATTTTGCTATGGAAATGGGAAATAGGTGCAGTGACTTCTTGAAAAGCACAGACATAAATGGAAAAACGAAATATGGGCAAAAACGTTTTGTGATTTTTCTCATTGAAAGCAAAAATACAAAGAAATGAGGAGTGGCTCAAGATATTTGCACAGTGCTGTATATCACACATGCACACACACACACAAACATCGTCCATCAAAACCTTCTAATCAAATGAAGTCTGAATACCAAAGTCTTGTGATTTTGTTGAAATGTTATTGTGACAAAAAGAAAATCAAAGAAACATTATGTGAAATAAAAAGTCTCACTCTGTAAAATGTGGCATGCACAAACCAATTCTGCATCAAAGCTGGTTTTGTTAAAAGATTCCGGCTATTTCTGTAACATAGCATCGTTTCTGTTTATATAATAATCCCCCCGTTGATAATTTTCTCCATTACATATCATAATTCAATAAACCCATGCTAACATGACACTTCCCTACCAAGGCAAACAACAACCAGAGTCGGTGCTAATAACGACAAAATAAATCAACAGATTAATGCTCCGGTCTGCTTCCTGTCGCTGATGTTCATAAACCCAGCAGGATGCCAAACCTCAGCTCTAACAACAGATGGAGTAAAAGAGGAAGCTTCCAACAGTGTATAAATTAACTCAGTCCCAGGGCTTTGCGTGGATTTACACAGATCACGGACCGATGACGGATTGCAGCAGATAAAGAGTGCTCCATCACCACGATGTAGAAAAATGAGTAAGATTGGATTAAGAATTCTGTGCAACTAGAAACAAGAACATTCTGCTGGATCTCTATTCTGATATGGACTGGGTAATGCCATATCATCCTTTCATTTCATTTCTATCATTTGACAGAAATGAAAATGATTAACCTACAGGGGGCCTCAGCTGTGGCACTCCTGATTGTGCTCAGGTGCCTCCTGCTTCAGTCATGTGTCCACAACCTGACAGGTTTCCGCTCGTTTGTTTGGGGAAAAGTGTTTCCAAAGAGACACTTGGCTTAATAGTCCTGAAATAAAAGACTCTTGGAAACAGTGGGAATATTTCTACAGTTGGCCATCCTGGAAACAGAGCAAGAAGGTCATTGCTACGCTCCAGTGAGCAGTTAGAGCCGCTTTGGTGTAAAATGGACATGAAGCGACAGCCAGCCTGCCAAATGTCATTAAAAAGGAAAATTATCTGGCTGAAGCTAGAGAGGAGGAAGTGGACTCTAATATGCAAACGAAGGGAACCGACATAAACACTGTCGTGTGACCCTACATGTGCCAAGGCACGTAAATATGGTGCAGGTGAGGCGGTTTTGAATGTGAGGGAAGAAATATGGGTTGACATTTGGACCCAGGTCGGCTTCACTCACTGGCACTAATGGATCCTCAGTCGGCTGCACATACAAATAAGCTGCAGCTGGAGCTGTTAGGGGAGCGATAAGCTGCACACAGCATATCTGAGAAAAAGGCAAGTCTGCCTGTGCATTTGTGTCCAGGGGGGTGTGCTTTCGAGCCCACTGCCTTTCAGGATGGGGCAGCAGAAGTAGTGGAAATAGGACTGATTCTTATCATAACAGATGATGAGCTATTAAGTCCTTATGAGGAGAATAAGTAGATTCATTAGACAATATTCTTTCTTACAGCATCTCAAGTGGATACACTGTAGCCATTAAGTCTCTAGTTTATGTTTTCTTCTTCTATTTCGCATTTAAAATGATGGTTCAATTGAAGTAATTGAGACCACAGCTTTGAAGCTCAGTAAGCTGCAGTGAGGGTGGCATTTGGTTTTTCTCTCCGCTTCTTTGAAATTCAGTCTCACCGCCGAGCCACAATCCTAATTTCTTTCACATTCATCCACGGCTTTAGATGAAATTCACTCCAAATTACCCGTGCTCTTGTAACAGCGGAGAGCAAAATAAATAAGCTCTGCATTTTAAAAAAAAGAAAGCCAAAACAAAATACTGCAGCAATCACAATGCAGGAATGATGAAATTTACTGAAAGGCCCGAGCTCATCCCAAAAAACATAAAACAAGACAGACAGGCTGTTCATTGTGTGAGAAGCAGGCTGAAACATGAGCCGGGTGCATTGCAAGCCCCGGAAACACAGTTATACATTTCATCATTTGGAAAATTACATCTGGAGGAACTAAAAGCCATCACGTTGAGTTACTCAGCTTGTGTTTGGAAAAAAAACAGAATTTTGTGCATTGACGAAATGTCACTATTGTTAATCTGTAAAGTTCAAAAGGCATCAGTCACACAGGCATTCACCCACTTTTTTTAAAGAAAGGTAATGGAATATAATCCAGATTATTCCAGGATTCAGAAGGAGTAAGGTAGAAAATGCAGGCATGATACGGAGGGGGATGCGTCTCCACTTCTGTATTCCCTAAAGATCCCTAATGTGCATTTCCTTGTCTGCCCCAGAAAGCCACCGATGCATTGCATTTGTAAGAAATTCCTAAAACAGCTGAGGCTAAACTCGACAGAAGCATTAGTAATAACCAGCTGAATGGTCAGAATGACTCATGAGCTCAATTATGGAGTTCAGCAAGATTCAGATGGTTTCCTAGGTTTGCCGAAATACTTAAAAGACTCAGACGGAGTGAAACATTACAAACGTGGCCTAACATGAACTCCTACATGATAAAATATGTATGCACTGGCACATATGTGGAAACGGTTGTGCATATTGTTCAGCACAGTCACACACACACGGAAGATTCTCTACAAGTGAGTCAGTATCTCTTAAATGAGCAGATTTCCTCTTAATTATGAGGACTAAAAAGCATCATTGGCCAAGGGACATGCTGCAGTGACAGCTACGTCTGTGCACTTTGATTATATAATAGTCAAAATTTAGTAACTGGGAGTTACTAAACTCAGAGGATCAGCAGGTTTGAGGCTCTTTTGATGCAATGTCCAGAGTGTTTATGACTTGTGTTACAGTATGTCCTTAACTTTTTAGTGAAGACCAACTCCTGCACATCAAATATCAGGCTGAAAGTGTACGTGGATATCAACCAAACAACTTTATACTGGTAAAAGGTACAGTATATAATTTTCTGTGTGTATGTGATCTAAAAGCATATAATATATATTTTACCCAGAGACAAGCATTCATTGGCTGCAGTGGGTTTCTGCATACCAATGCGATGACCAAATCAGGATCTTCTGTACATACAAGCACATTAACCAGCAGAATTCAGCTAAGAAGGAAAACTTTCTTAGCTTTCTTAGAACTCAGTAGTTCACTTCTTGATTAAATAAAACTTAAAGGCACTTCAACAAACGAAAGCTAAAGGAAGCTGCAGTTCACAGTAAGTTCGTTAGAGGCATTTTAATCAGTCTCCAGAGTCTTTCATTTGGCTCATCTATGCAGGTGGAAAGTGAGTTCAGTTGCGGCTGAACATCATCACATCTATGCTGCTTGGGAATGGGAAGCCTGATCTTGTTCCAGGTGAACTAAATGTCTGAAAGTGTGGCTGTAATCCAACTCACCAACAGAAAGCCATATGCATATTTTCGAGTACATGCACAGGATTTTTTTATTTAAGAATTTTGCCAACTTCTGTTAACCAAACAGTTTGAAATCCAGCCGTAATATTTGCAGTAATTAGTCATCTGGGATCTCAGAGTTGGAGTCCACCTACAACCTTAGCAAGAAGTCTCTCTGCAGCCACTAAAGTGCCGCCGACTCCCAGTGAAATTTATAAGACAAGTGTTATGTGGACACTAAAGCGTTTCCTGTTAAGAACAAAATCTGTATCGCAAACGTTGCTGTGAAAATCTCTTGTTGCAGCTCCACTGAGACTCTGAGGCAGACAAATGGCCTTCACACGCCTTGTCTCACCTTGATAAAGCGTCCACGGGGGCTCCACTTTCCTCTTTTGATTGAGCGGCAATCACACACTCGCTCACGGACACGTGTGTGTGCCTGCTGGGAGTGTTTACATGGACCACAAGAACTAGACTAATACATCACAGGGAAAACAGAAGGAAACAGCATATTCCACTTCTGTCATCCATGCATGGGTATGATTTACACTGAAAAGGAGGAGAATAAATGCATGCCATCATTGCATTCACCCTGGTGTTCCATTATATTAAGTAATGGGACTGGTTGAGCTCATGAAGCAGCTCAGGAAGCTGGTTATGATCTCTGTGGCCACAAGGAGGCGCTTAAACAGTCATGCATGAGCTGATGGAAGGATCGGAGAAACATGAGCATCAAGCTTTCCTATATCATTACGCTGTTATTGAGGAAATCACATTAAATTACTCTGTACAAATTCATCAGTCCTTACAGTCAGTGTTTTATCCACTTTTACTTAATTTCATTCTTTTAATTTTGATTATGCAGGAAAGGGAAAAAACATCTGATGGGGTTTTTGTTGCTGGGTTTCTGGGACAGGAAACAGAATAAAAATGAAGAAATTGGAGGAAAATGAATGAAAGGATTTTTCTGGGATTTAAAAAAACCAAACATTTAAATCATTTTAAAGTCAGTGTCCAAAACAAATTTTACATTTCATGTTTTAATACGGGGTTGTTCGCATGCTTTCAGCATCTTTATTGACTCTCCCGGTTGCTGTACGCTCCAACACTCCAACAACAGCAACGACAACAGTCAGAGCACAGATTTTAAGACGGCGAGGCGTGATTGCGGACGCCGCTCAGGTGTGTCCGGCTCCCCTGCTGGACCACCGCAGACCACGCCTCGCCACAGGGGTATAATGCCATGTAGAACTATTATATCATGTGCACACTTCCACATTAAAAAAGAACTCCCTTTTCTACAGGACAAATTGTCCTTTTAAATACACAATAATTTCTACTTAATCTATATGAACTAGTTCAGTCCCATTTTAATCAAACCACACCCAGTAACTGGTCCTACATCCAGTAACTGGTTAAAAGTGAGCAATTTATTGAATTAGCCCCACGAACAACATGATGGTAAACCTTTACCTTCTCAACGTGATGTGAAAAGGACCTTTGTTAATAAATATTATTATTATTATCTGTGTATATTTGTGTGGAAAACGTGTTGCTGTACAATCAGATTAATGGCTCTTCCTTTCCTTGACTGATTCTAAATTTCAACTGAACTGTTTGAATTTACCAAACGTGTGTGTGTGTGTGTGTGTGTGTGTGTGTGTGTGTGTGTGTGTGTGTGTGTGTGTCAAGTCTTACCCCAGTCCTGCCAGATCTGATACCAAGTTGCCCAGCGCAGCAGCTGTAGATAATGGGAGAAGCAGAGGCATGGGTTACAGAGGCATTTTTCCGTAGGGCATGATGGATGTCCCAAGTGCATTATGGGCTCATCAAAGAAGCAGAGGCACAACACACTGAAGAAGAAGACCACACTGCTGCCGTTTTGCTTCTTACATGCTGTGGTGCAAGTAAAAGAGGACGAGGGAACGCTGAAATAACTTCACTGTCACCGGTTTATGCTTTGAATGTGCCGTATGGTACTGTAACAGCTGTGCCTAAGGACAGAAAATAAAGCCTGTGCTTTACTCCTGTTCTCTCAGCTGTCCCTGACCCTGAGTGCAGAGCATTGCTGCTGCAGCATTACAGAAACACTCCAGAGGAAACACACAACGCAACCGTGTCATCACTGCTGAGGCACAGTCATCATCTCGGGCTGGTCTCGAGCACTTTCATCTGATCTTTGAGCTACTGTAGCAATAAATATTGTACACATTACTCAGAGACAAACACTCTACTAACAAAGCGAGCAGAGACACATGCATCCTGTGGCAAAGCATCTTTAAGCTTCTGCTTTATAAAAGTTTAAAAGCAAGCAGCTTCTTTTTCTGCGACAAGAACAACGAGCGACTTAACTAGAGCCTCTGAGTGAGAGGCGAGAGCTGTTGCAACAGCTAGGAAAGTAAAGGAAAGTGTGCAACCCTTGGCCCAAGAGTCGGTGCCAAAACACACAGAGCATATTTGGACTAAATAAGGTACTTTTAGCAGAAATCTTTGCACTGTGCACCATTAAATCTGACTGTAAATCAGCAAATACCACAAAGGAAAAGGGGCTTGTTGCTTCAGCTGATTTAGGTCAGATGAAGATTTCGTGTTGTTATTTAAACATTTTTAGTCGATTTCTAAATATAACGTTACTCTCTGGCAGTGTAATAATTTTTCAGTGTGTTTCACCTCATGTTGGCATTTAAACAGAGAGCGCTGCCATTAGCCCCATGCTTTGTCTTGAATTGTGTACCAGTACTTTATACGGTCACAAAGCTGAATTCTTGGCTATGCAGCAGTTCAATGTTCAGTCAGCTGAAGGAGGACACACGTGCAGCTGTGCATGGTTGCTTTGAGGCAATATGGCCACGTTAGGCAAATTAATCTACACTCTGAAGATGATTAAAACAGATGTAACACAATATCTTGCTCACGTTAAACACTGCACCTCTGTACAGCCACTGAAGAGACAGCAGTGATGGAGAGGCCAGCTTGAGACTTTATTATGTGGTCAACCTGCTCAGATGTAATTACGAGACAAGGTTGGCTGTGCCTTTAATTCGCTGCTTTCTCTCCCTCTTCGGGGCCTTGGCATTAGATCTGATGCACATCAACAGACTGATGAGGGGGCGGGCAAATGCATCACAATTCAAGTCATTCTTAAGCAGCTGCAAACACAGAAATCACAGCTTAACTTATATTCTGACAAACTTTATCAAGTAGAAAAAGGGAAGTCAATTAAAAAGACAAAGAGTAACAAAAAAAAAAAAGATTTCCTGTTTGTAATCTCTGATTTCTGGCTGGACTCTAAATATAAGTATTACATGTGAACTCCTACTTAATGTAAATTTCTGTATGTGGAAAGCAACAGGCTGTTTGGGGATTTTCCCTCATTTATCAGAGTTAATCGCTGTATCATCACAAACAGACTGCATGTAATTACCAGCTTAATCCCATTCAATCACAACCTTGCAGTGTTTGCAGCGACAAGCCTGTAAATTCATTGCAAACGCCAAGCAGCACACTCTTTTCTTTAGTTTACTTTCATTTCTTAACCTTTCTGTTACTGTTATCACATGCTTCCTTCACACTGTATTTCTTGGGAACTTTCTAAAACTTTTTTGCCTAATAGTTGACAGTACTGCCAACCTGATGGAGCGAACAGATTCAAGTGCCTGGAAGCAGCAAAAAAAAGGAGCCTTTTACACCTGAAGCAAAACTAGAGAGCCTGTCTGCATGTGAACTATTCACTGACGGCTGCTGTGGGATAAATGTGGCATGAAACAATGTGAAGTTACAAATGGGAGACAGCGGGAACATTTTGCACTAGCTGTATTGCTCCTGTACAAGCGGTCATAATTTATAGGCGTGCATGAACAGCACTCTCTACAGTGACAAAAACAGGAGTATACCTGCACTCAGCAGTACGTGGCCTTACATGCTTCTGTTCTCACTCAAAGCTGAAAATTTGTTTGCGTGAGGCAGCTGGAGCTGTGCAAAGGCTTCAAGTATGCAAACTGAAGCCTGGAAGCACCAATTCTGTCAAGAAAGAAAATTACACTTCTATTTCTTCCAGCTTGCTCCCCTTAAGGGTTGCCAGCTCACCCCGTCCCTAACATCCTGTTCTGTTGCACCAACCCTCTACATGTCCTCCTGTACTGCATCTGTGAATATTCTCTGAGGTCTTCCTCTTTTTCCTCCCCCTGGGAGCGCTGTATTCACCATCCTTCGTCTAGTGTTTCTCAACATTGTCTCTCTAACTTTGTCAGCAAACCTTCTTTTTTAAAATTTTCCCTAATTCTGCCCCCCAAAAAAGCCCAAAACAAAGAAAAACCTTAAAAACCTCTTAGTTTCACCTCATATTTATCACCAATGTTGCACGCTCAACCACTTGGTTTGTTTGCGCGCCACCAGTTTGACCAGTCTCATCAATCAAATGTTCTAAACTGTGCACTGGGAGGAAAATTAACTTTCACTAAACATGAGTAACAATTTTGAATAAAATTAAACTGAAATAGATCAAATCAAATGTTTATTTATTGAAAAACCTAAAGGAAAAATGTTCTTGGTACGAATTGAATGCATGTGAACCAAAATGACCTCTTTAATTCAATACATTACATTATACTTATTTAACAGAATTACACTGAAAATTTACCTGTAATTAAATTAGTTAGAGTTAGAATTTTGGCCAAATATATCTTTTTTGAGTGTAATTCTTTGACCTCATATTCATTTTGAGCTGCAGTCTTTTCACATCATTAAGACTGTTTAACTGAAGTAATTAGGAAAGTCAGGAGTAGACGATTCATGCAGCTTCCACGCTCATCAAGCGAGCAGAGACATTTTTGCCTCCTAGAAGGTGATTTGTCGTCTTCACTAGAGACTTGACATTAGTGCTAAATCACTCTGGACCGGATTAGATAACTGCAGCATTTTAATTTGCAGACCCCCGAATGCCCTCAATCTAGTGCGAATGACTAAATGGGGTCTGAGTGATAGAAAGTGTGTTAAGGCTGTGCTTAAGGAAAGAACAGAAGTCCTGTGTGCTTCTTGTCTCCGAGTGGCTCTGCAGTAGATTTAGATTTTTTTTTAAACTACTAGATTAATGAGGGTGTCTGTTACAGCTCACTGTCAAATCCGGGTTAGAAAACCTCTCCACACAAAGGTAACAAGCACTCCCGTCAAACTTCAGAGTGGTCTCTCTAAAACTGAATTTTGCACATTCTGCCTGATAACCTTCTCTCTACGAGTCCTACCATGCCTGAAATTGCTTCAATCAAAATTCCAATCATCCATTCAATCAATTCACTGGGAATGAACTGAACAAATGGAGATTTTTCTTTTTTTTTTAACTGAAACTTGGCTGACTAGAAATATATGGAGAAGGGTTTGAAGTGAAAATTCAAATGAGTCTTGTCTACAGTGTATCCCTTATAGATCCATTTAACTGGAAAAGGTCAAGTCTTCCTTTTCCAGTCCCTCCAGGTGAAGTGGAATTTAAAAAGCCTCTGGCTTCTACCTCCTAGGCTCTTGGACAAAAGATCAGTTTACCCAATCTGCTGCATGTTTAAAAGCTTGAGCTAAAGACAAAGAACTGCCGTCACCACCAACAGCAACAGAATCAGAAGCACTGAAAGGGAGGGAAATGCCCCCTGCTCTTTAGCTCTGCTTCGATTAATGACAATATAAAGGACGCTCGCTTTGTTTGAGTTGGACAAAAAGAAAAACACTAAATTTGAAGCACTGAGTGATACGGTCATCCCAAAGCTAATGTGTGTTCATTCTTACTTAGGGTAAAGTAGGGGGCTCTTTTAGACACGGCGAACAGTGGCGGGCGATAACAAAAATTCTGATGTGCGTCGTCAAGGGGATATTACAATACCCATTCAATGTGCTTGTGAACAGCATTAACATATTCATGAAGTTTTCCTTATCGTAGCCAGCCGCTCTTCCTCCTCTCTTTCTTTAATCTGACCTCGCTTTATAATTATTTTTAAATAGTGTCACAGTTCCATGATTAAGGTTTAAGTTGCAACACAGCGCACTCTGTCAACACGTCATCTAAAAGTGCCTTTTCTTCTATTTGGAGACTTGGCAGTCAGCTATGATTTAGCATGCTGCAGCATGAATGTGCATTACTCTCAAATATATTTTCCTAAATGGAATAAAATGCAACAAATAAATTGATTTGACTGTTTTACAAGCAGATATTCTTCAATCTGAATGTGACACATATACAATACATATGTAACACACGTTTATAGAATTGACCAAGTGCAGCACTGTAGGTGATCCTCCTTTTGCTGTTCAAAGTCTTCTACATAACTCATATAATCAATACTTTAAAAGGACAATACAGGAAATGAAAACGTGTTTTCAAAAATAAAACAGATTCAAATACATTACGAGATTCTCTGACCTGCCATAGTTGAAATGCCGAGAACCACGCCGATTGATAACTCAATCTGTGTGCCCTGGAAAAAACAAGAGAACAGAAGCTCATTTGTACAAAGAGGAAAGCTCAGTGCAAGCAGTTGTGTGCATCTCTTTGCAATAGGGGACTCAAGCCAGGATGCCAAGCACCTTTGTAATTTTGGAGTTAAATCACCTTCCTTTAGCATCTATGTCACTATTTCTGCTTCAAACGTGTGAGGTTCTGGCTGGACCGGAATTTCAATTTTCATCAATTCATCACAGTTAATAACCGTGTCGTCACAAAAAGGGTCACACATAATTGCCAACTTGACTCCATTCAATCATAAACTGATAGCAGAATGACTACGATTACATTTTTAATGCACAAAAGCTGCTTTGCATGCAGCAACTGACAGCGAGTGGTTGCAGACCTGGTTCCTCGTCTTCGAAGCAGCCATGTCAAAGGCAACGAGACGACCTTTAATCACTCACAAAGCTCCTAATCTCAACAAAGTACTATTTGTTAAATTTAATCTATACTTAGTACAACCTTTAAATGCATTTTTTGCAGTCTTTCAGGTTGCATTAGCTACCTCCAGAGACTGAGAGAATAAGGTGCTAGGAGTGCATGCCTCATGAAGCAGACACTTACAGCAACAATCATGATGCAGTTGTCCAGGAATCCAAATCCAACGAATGGGAGTGCATTGTGCAGCAGAACTGTAAAGCAAGCAAACACAACAAATCACTGTCAGACACATTATAATGTGATTCAGCATGGATAGACAACAACGCATCACACATTTAGAAGAGAAATGAGAACATTAGACACAAAACGCCTCTGAAGCCATAAGCAGCTGTAAATCAGTATCAGGCAGTGATACATTAGTGCATGCTCATTAATGTGGTACGAGGGTAAGTCGTTCCGTCTTATTTCTTTAGCACTGGCGCTGGTAAAATGCAGACAGCTACGAAGCCAGCGGGTGAACACTAGACTCTTGGTAAGGTGGAATGGATTTTTTTAAACAGGAAAGAGTAAATAGCATCATAAATATCAAGAAAATCCACTTGCAGCAGGAGTGCGTGGATACTATAGACAGTCTGATGTACCGATGGTGCTATCAAAGTGAATTTTAAAATGTCATCCACCGCCCCGGCAAAGGATATTCAAGCTTAAGTTCAAGTGAAGTTCAGTTTAGTTTAAGTGACAAATCTGCAGGAAAGTTTGAAGCGTAATCGCCACGATGCGACTGTGTTCTCTACGGATCTCGTAGCGCTGCAGCTCTCCTTCAGGACGCCGTGAGAACTTTCAATCCTGCTGTGAGCGCCTGAGCTCAACACGATAAACACAGACACACTCAACACTTAAACGCAGACTGACACCAGAGGCAATCCTGCCTTCAAACGTACGCTGAAACGGAACAAAGTGAGCACTCAGAGAATTCTCGGTGTTGGGTTTGACTGATTCCCTACGGAAACAAACTGGAACTCGAGTGTGAAATTTAACAACAGTTAGTGAGGTCAGTGGGGAAATCTCAACATTTGGTAAATGATTCGCCTCTTTATTTCTCAAATGTGCTTTCAGATCCTTAATGCGTCACATTTTTATTCTTAACTCAAGAAAATGATTTAAGAGTGAAGCTGTCTTTAGAGATTTAAAAGCAGTGAACGCCACGATGCTCTGAATTTGAATTTCACAGCAAGGGCCTGTTATCTTAACTGGACTCGGCTGTCTCAGGATCCCATTCTGCACACTTTGAGTTTAACCCAATATTAAAAAATGACTCCTCTGGCCATGTTAGCTCTAATTATAACAGCCATCTGGGGACATTTTTCCCTGTTGGTGGGGAAATTTCAATTAGGAAATTTGAGGAAATCACGACTGCTCGTCCTTAGTTTTCCTTTTGGTGACTTGATATGAACTTAAGACTTTCCTCTTGTATCAGCTCAAAGTTTGCTTCCTACAGGCAAAGGTCTGGACTGTTTTATCTGGCTCCTCTAATGTTTTCCTGGGCACATCACAGCTAGCCTACAAGAAAGAAAAACTCTGAGCTCGCCAAAGTGAATATTTGAGATGTCGCAGGCATTTTTTTTGAAACTTCATTCCTCAGGTGGACTCCCATCCATCGCAGCTTTCACAAGTTTTCATCCCTGAGATGGATGCAGTGGTTTTTTTCATAATCTCGTAACTCCCAGTAGGAAAAAAATAGGCAACAACAAGAAGATTGACATTATCATCACAAATGTGTGCGACACCACAGTGACAACAGGCTGAGTCAGTGTTTCACTTGAAGTTTGTCTCTTCTGTGTCAGCTCAAAAAGACAAATGCTCGACTCCAGAGGAGACTAAATATTTCCCACACAAAGCGGCTGTTGTGACAAAGATCTGTTTTTGTTAAATATAAGACAGGCGAGGAGGAGAAGCTTCCAAACCTTTAAAGTGAAGAGAGAAAGCTGAGCTCATGAGATCACCAACAGAGTGAAAAATGCCCACACAGCCTTTGCAGTTGGATTACATCCTTTCTTTGTGAGCACAATGAGAAAAACCCCACTCAGCTTTATGCTGAAGCTTTTCTGGCTGGTCCCCAGTTTTATATACCAATTCAGGTTTATTTCATTTCATTTTTCTTCAATTTCTCTGTGTTTTACATTATTTTGACTTCAACAGAAATGCATGCTTCAAATGTTTTCTAATACGAACCCTCATGTTGGGAAGTGCTGACTGGTTTACACAAGATGATCCAGGATGTAATAACGGACAACTGTACAAACAGAAAACATGTCTCCTTATACAAATTCACCATCCACCCACACATCCATCCGCTTAACCCCCGGTATCTTTTCCAGCTGTTAATGGAGGCCAGGTAGATATGAAACCAGGACTTCCTTGTTGTGAAGTATAATGGCAAATGGCCTGTATTTGTATAGCGCTTTACTTAGTCAATTATTCAATCATCCACCCATTCACACACTGGTGATGGCAGGCTACATTGTAGCCACAGCTGCCCTGGGGTGCACCGACAGAGGTGAGGCTGACAGATACTGGCGCCACCGGGCCCTCTGACCACCACCAGTAGGCATCGGGTGAAGTGTCTTGCCCAAGGACACAACGACCGAGACTGTCCGAGCCGGGGCTCGAACCGGCAACCTTCCGATCACAAGGCAAACTCTTGAGCCACGATCGCCCCGTGAAGTAACAGTGCTAACCACCGCACACGTGCATAATAAAATAACACCTTTAAAATCTACTTTTAGCTGCATACATAATTTAATGGGTTGTCACGCTACTAATATTAAGTGTGCTTTCTTAAGCACATTAGTAGAAAGAAGCACTTTTACCCTTACCCTTCATTTTTCCAAAAACATGTTCTATACAAGTCAGAAATCCTGTTATATTTTCTATTATCATATATTAGGGAAAGTTTGAATTAAAAAACGCTTCAAAGAAATTGAACAAGGCACAAATGGACTTAGGACTACGTGCAACAAGTATTGTTCTCCATGCTTAAGCAGATTGTCGTTCCGGATATTTTTTTCAGAGTATAATATTATGATGTACAACTTCACACATTTGCTGTGGCAATGTTTATTATAGTGAGCCATTACATTAGTAAGAACTAAAGTAGATTTAAATATCAGTAATATTGTGTATGATGGAACAGCTACATATTAAAGTTACAGTGTGCAAAATCTCACCACTAGAGGTCAGTAGATTCCAAATTGCATTCAAATTTTATTTTATTTTTTTGTTTTTTTTTTTTACCACTCCCAAATCAAGCCATAATCCTAGCTATGGTAGAAAATGTAGGACAAACAACTCTGGCCTTGTTCATCTCTTGTGAGTGTAGGCCAGGGGTGTCCAACTCCGGGCCTCGAGGGCCAGTGTCCTGCAGGTTATAAATGTGTCCTTGACCCAACACAGCTGATTTAAATGGGTAGGTTACCTCCTTAACATGTCTTGAAGTTCTCCAGAGACCTGGTAATGAACTAATCATTTGATTTAGTTGTGTTGACCCAGAGTGATATCTAAAACCTGCAGGACACAGCCCTTGAGGCCTGGAGTTGGGCACCCCTGGTGCAGGCTGTCAGTCCACTGTTTACCTCAGCTGGTCTCCATGACTGTTTACTTCGGAGGCTGCAAAACTTGTGAAAGGAGTCAGATACAAACTGAAGAGAAGCTCACTTCTAAACGTTGACAGTGATCCTGAGGTGAATTGTTTAGGAAATCCTGAACCTTTCTGTCAGTAAAGGCTGCCGTTTTTGCTGCTGTTAGCTTGCATTAATGAAGCTTTCTTTAAAGTGGATCGAACATTGTTGGACTCTGAGACTTATTGAATAAACTCTCATATGATATGAGAATACAATCAAACTGTTTATCACAGCCTAATATTAGCTGGCTTAATGTTAGCTCATAACCAGCTGTTGTTGGTGCATGTTAATGCACGTCCTCGTGTGTTAGAGCTCAGACATCAGCTCAGCAGGTGACACTTGAGGTGAGAAGGAAGAAGATGTAGTTTTATCGAGTCGCGTTGTCTCTTTCCTTCTTGTTTTCACTTCTTTGGTGAAGAGGACCCGTTCTCAGATAATAAGCATAGATACTCATATCCTGAGTCTGACACTCTGCACAGGAATGCCTACGAGTTTTCTTCTTCTCCACCTCTGGTACACTATGTATGTGGCCGCTCTGCAGCCACATTCATAAAACACTATTACGATGAATAACGATGTCCATCTCATCTGTACTCAAGATGGGACAACAAGGTGGCTTCCATGAATTGCAAACCTGCTCCTATCTAATTTTATTTATTAATTCTAAGTTTACACATAAATTCAATCCATCAATTTGTTGTTTTTTCTCTTAAATAACCTCAAAAAACCACTGATTTTACATTTAAGTCATTATGACCTCAGACTCAGAGACTTTTTTTTACTGCTTATTAGATTCAATTTGGATCCATTAGGTCCATAAACAGGGGTTTTTCCTTTCCTTTGGACAATTCACGGAAACAACACATTCACAATGAGCCATTAATTAAACTGGTCCTCATTAACTTTCCTAAACTGACTGACTGTTAAATGAGGCATGTCCTAAAAGATTAGTGAGCAATTTTCTATGAGTACTCATCTTGTAAGATGAAAAGGATAAAATATATAGAGACACATTGAGGAGTTAATATATCTGCCAAGAACAAAAGGACCTCTTACCATATCTTAACTGTGCTGCAGTGGGTGGTGCAATTTCCAGCTGTCCTGGAAAAAGAAGAAAACAAATATTAAAGAAAAACATTTCTATTGAGGAGAACGATCAGCATTATTGAGAGACACTTCATAGATGGCAAAACATAAAAGCAGAGAAAAAGAAGAAGGAAGGCATGCAAGAAATATGACATGAGAGGAATGAAGAGAAAAGAAACCACACCTCCCCCGACTGAACAAATATATATGGATTTGTGGATATAGACTCACAGTAAAACACAGTCTTACAGTCCTAAATGCCGGTGTACACATATTAAATGGACAAAAATGATGGGAGACAGATTAAAGAAAAAGCTAACCTATTAAAAATAGTTTTTAGCAGTTATAACAAACCACAGATAGGCTGATGAAGGTCACTTCAAAGTTTAGAAGCTACAACCTCAAAACTGTGATCACCTCTAGTTTCAAAATAAGAGCACAAAAGGGTTAAAAGACTCAGATAACATGATCGGAGACGCCAACGATTAGAATAAGGTCTCTATATAACTCTGCTATATGTAGGCCATGCAGGACTTCATATGTTATTTATAACGTTTAAAGTGGATTATGAATTTCTCTGGAAGCTTGTGAAGGGAAGTGAGAAAAGAGGTGATGTGTGAGCACCAGCTGGTTTTCTTAGTAGCTTGGCTGCTTCCAAAATAAGGGTTAAAGTGATGTCGACATACAATAACTGTTGCCAAACAAGCTTATCGGGAGACTCGCCATCATACTGATTAGCGTGAATGCATGTGGCGCCAAACAATTAGAGCCGAGACCCAAAGATTCAAATATCTGCCACACACAACATACAAATACAAAGTTTACTGAGATTTCATTAAACTTTGATACTGCGACAGCACAGCTGAACTGAAACTGAAGTTAATGGGATGCAACCTCTATCTGGATTGCAGAGTAAAATTACTGTCTGACTATATGCCACATTTACTCAACAGCCACTGAACTGTGATGCAGCACAATGACCTGCTGTAGAGAAATAGATAATTAAATTGGTTTTAAGGCTAAAGACACAAGACAAGAGGACTTCTTCTGCAGGTCCAGTGAAATTAGATTTATTGCCATGAGGTGAGTGGAAATGTTAGTCCACATAATGAAGTCTGGTCTGTCATTTCCAGGTGTTATTGCACCACTGCAGGGTAAACCAGGCTGGAAAGGTTTGGATTATTAGTAGTGAAGGTGATTCAACTCCAAACAAACATACTCCTTCATTCCCTCCTTGGACCTTTTCCATTGATTTACAAGCTATTAAGAACAAATACAAAACAAATATTATAGTCAAGTACTGATTTTTAGGGAGAAAACTATTAACTTTTGTTTTTACTTAATTAGAACAAAAAAAAAAGCTTGAGCACAATTTAATAATTTTCAGTCACTTAATGGATTTATTTATGTTACAGTTAAGTTTAGAAGTTTAAAAACTGAACCTGGTCGATCACAGAATGAACGGGAAACTAAAGATAGCTTTCTGCCTTCTTTCCTCCACCCTGTGTGCCTCCCCCCACCCATTGCCACCCATGTTCAGTGTGACATTATGAGCTCTACAGTCTTCAGTTCAACTCCCGCAACTCATGCAGCTCACAACAGATGTTCATCAGCAAAGTGCATACACAGACACACACTGACCTGTCAATGCTTCCAGTTTGTGTATAAAGAAATATTATTATCCCATTTTCCAAGTTTCTGGACAATTATGTTGCTTCCACAGGCATCAACCATCCAACTACAAGAGATGGAGATCTTATCCACGGAGGATGGTTTACTTCCCTCCAGAAACCATTTGTTTCCATTTATTGCTCATCCAGGGGCTGCTTCAGGATTTAATTGAAGACCTTTCAATGATCATCGACATCAGTGAGGCAGTAACCATTAAACCTTCTTGGTACGCAGTTATCCTCACCTGCCTTACAACACTAGCATTTGTTAGAAAATGGAACTTTTCTGTAAAGAAAGATGCATCAGCGTTTTAACGATATTCCCCCACTTTTTCATATTTCAAAGCAGTGTTTAACACCACCCTAAAACTATCTGCTCCCTGGTGAATACCCACCAGCGTCAGATGGATGAATTGCACATAAATCAAAGTGGTGAAGGTCAGCTGAGTCCTCAGCTGACGCCGGTGCAGCAGTGTCAGGTCATGTGCTGTGAAGGGCTCAGACTGCGTTCAGCATGGCTCTGTCTCAGTCTTCCTTCCGTTGGCTGCTTTATTTGTAACATCTCAAAACTTTAAAAAAATTTTAAAAAAATCTAATCTAATTAAAATCTAATTAAAAGAATCGGTTTATTTCCACACAGAGACCGATCTTCAGGATATTTGGATAAAGACTTGAAACATTTATTATCTCTCTCTTTTTTTTTTTTAAGTTTGTGCATGTAGAATTATTTAATAGCTTTACATATTATACCCAAGCAAAAAGAGGGACTGGATCAAGGATTTTTCTTATATTCAGAAATGGGGGCAACGGATCAGAAACTGATACAGCATTAAATCTGCATTAGAAAACACTGGGCATGACTTTTAGGCTCATCACCTCTCTATTAAATAAGATACAGTGGTTCCAACATAAAAAAAATTTTGTACTGGGGGACTTTTTGTAGTTTGTTAAGTATTTTGTTAAATGAAGCCAAAGAAGCAAAATATTGTAAAATAATGTTGCAAATCATGCACTGCAAGTTAATTTGTGTCACGTATTAGCATCAAAATATATATTAAAATATACTTAAAATATAAAGGAATAATAAAAACATAATGGAAAAAAAATAATAATAATACTTAATTTATTAATTAGAAAAGTATTATTATATGGCATAGTCTATAAATAGATTTTATATTTTATGTTCATTATCTAAATCAGCAGAAATAACTAATATAAAACTATTCTTTTATTGCAATGTCCTGTTTACAGTATCCCAGATTAATATCATTGGGGGTACTGGGGTGGTAATTAAATTTCGAAAGCTGGGGCATGTCTGGCCCCCGGTGCCCCCCTTTTAGATGCACCCCTAGAAAAAATGCTGACTCTCTTGGTGTGTTCAATTTCAAGTTGGAAATCAGAATTTCTGAGTTGCCAGACGATATTTTAAAGCGAAACACCCCCTCAAGTCAGAACTACAACTTGAATCAGCACCACCAACCCCACTTAACAATCCAAGATGGTGGTGGTACAAAAAACTTAGTAAGAATTAAAAAAGGACAAAATGTAGCGATTTTGTGTGTAGACTGCATTACCTTAGAGAATAACACATAGTTAAATTATTTATTTAATGTAAAGCCCATTAACTTCAGTTATCAGGTATCAATAATCCCCGAGTCCACAAAATTAAAACATTATCAGATTTTGAGGTGTCTGGCCCCCAGTGCCCCCCTTTTAGATGCGCCCCTGGAAAAAGTGCTGACTCTCCCGGTGGGTTCAATTTGAAGCTGGAAATCAGAATTACTGAGTTACCAATGCAGATTTTAAACCACAACGCCTGCCTCAAGTCAGACTGAAAGCTTGAATCAGCACCATCAACCCCAACTTAACAATGGGTCGTAATAAGTCGCTAACTATAACTATGAAGCAGAATCAGCTCAATCTGATAAAGACTGTGTTTACACATAAACAGACTACACATTTAGGCATTCTGGTCACAGATGATGCTGTTTGCAAGATCAGGTATAACACCTGTGTGAATTTGGTAAACTGTAAAACTCTGTCACTTGTTCACATGAATTTCCTGTAAATCCTAAATCTAAAAAAAGCTACTACTTTGAATTTGCTCTATATTTCAAAAGTCATTGCATAAGTGGTAGCTGGTTTGGCTCAACCCACAGATTATTTGCTTTCTTTTGCTGCTTTATTCCTCCCTCTATGAGAGTGTTGCTGTGATCTCAGAAGAAGGCGAGAGGAGCTCGCAGTGTGTTGTCTTTGTTTTGCTTTGACAAATGGCCACACTCTCTCAGTGCTGGTACAAAATGAAACCAACGTGTGAAGAGCTTAGTTTTGTAAATGGGAGATAAGTATGAAGAAAAGAAAAAGGCAAACAGCCTCAGCCACAGGAAAAAATAAGTTGAATAAATGTCTGTCAGTCCATTCTGCATTTCGTTTTTGTGCGTAGAAATGACAAATACAGGCACTGTGAATTTCAGCTTTACTCTGAGAGGGTAAAGCAACAACTACTGCAAGGACATTTCTGCATACGGCAGTTCAATGCAGTCTTGTGTGTGTGTACCTGTTTCTGTTAGTGTGCATGTCTCGCATGTTATGTACTAAAACATTATTGGAGAGAGTCTCGATTCTAGAGGGACGTGTTTCTGTATGAATCTATGTCATTGTATTGTGTGTGTGTGTGTGTGTGTGTGTGTGTGTGTGTGTGTGTGTGTGTGGGAGAGAAAGAACAAAGGTTCAGCAGAAGAGGAACAATTGAAGGCTGGAGCCATTCATCAGCTGCACAGCACCTTGCTATTCCCCTATGATATATGAGACAGGAGAGAGGAAATTACACAGCACAAAGAATGTGGACCTGGTGGGCAGGACAGGACATGGGGTGGCTGTAGCTCAGGTGGCAGAGCAGGTCAGCCACTAATCAGAAGGTCGGTGGTTCGATCCCAGGCTGCCTCCTGGCTGCATGCCAAATATCCTTGGGCAAGATACTAACCCCGTGTTTGCCTACTGGTGGTGGTCAGAGGGCCCGGTGGCGCCAGTGTCCGGCAGCCTCGCCTCTGTCAGTGCACCCCAGGGCAGCTGTGGCTACAATGTAGCTTGCCATCGCGAATGGGTGAATGACTGAATGTAGTGTGAACCGCTTTGGGGTCCTTAGGGACTAGAAAAGCAGGCCATTTACCATTCATTAGCAAACACAAAATGGGAACAATTTTTTCTTCCTTGGGGGAGGGGGGCACTTTTTAAAGGTGCAAACCAAGCTGAAATTAGTCTACAGAAGGATGAAGATTAGGTATCATAAAAAGTAAAAGACAATGAATTAAATACTCAAAGAAATCTCAATAATAATATTTTTCTTTAACTTTTAGTGCCCCGCAATATGCTTCTGAATGTTAGAATTCATCCATTGAATGTCAGAGAAGGTATCATGAAATGGACTGATTCTTGTATAGTGCTTTTCTACTCTGGCGGAGTACTCAAAGCACTGTATACAGCACGCCTCATTCATCCCTGCACTTCTAAACTCAAGTGCAACTAATACACATTCTCACACAATCACACTCCGATAAATGCATCGCAGGGCAATTTGGGGTTAGTATCTTACCCAAGGATATTTGGCATGCAGACTGGGGGAGCCCAGAATCGAACCACCACCTTCCAATCAGTAGCTGATCTGCTCTACCACCTGAGCCACAGCCAAAGCTGTTTACTTGCCATTGGGAGCCAGTCTGCCAACTACTTAGGCCAAAAAAATTCTGAGTGACCCAATGCAGTCCAGAAAAAAAAAAAAAAAGAAGAGTCCTCAGCTTTTGTTTTCAACATGATCTGTGAGAGACTATTTCAGTTTTACCCAATTTGAGGACGACAGTATTGGCCTTTAGCAACCCCTACTATGTGCTCGGGGGAGGAACTTCTGAATGTCATATCACAACACGAATGTCTGCTGAGAGAAAATAATGAGTAGTTTCTCATTAAACGCAGAATTACCCTGTCAGTTTACTTCTGCGAGAAGAAAACACAAAGCACTGGAGCATGAACCTACACAAGCAGATGCATAATCCAGGACTTCTATTTCAGAAGAGTATTTTTTTTCCCTTTGAGCTCATTGAACTCTAAATGGCAGGTAGAAAAAGAAATACAGCTTTCTGTTTCCTCAGTGACGATTTAGGGAGCTGGGAAAGCCCTGAAAGAAAACTCAGAAACAGACAAAACAACCACCAATCCCTGCCAAATGGAAAACCACTGGAGAAGAGAAGGAAAGCAGGAAGTGCAGTTTCAATTTTGCCTTTGATCGCCAAAAAGTTCACATTGGAAGCAGTGTACAACGGCTTTACCTGTGCTTAACATTAAGTGGCAACTTCGTCAGGTACACCTGTTCAACTTATCTCCAGTATCTTATCAGCCAATCGCAAAGCAGCAACTCAGTGCATGCAGACTTGGACAAAACGACCTGCTGAAATTCAAACCAAGCATCACAATGGGGAAGAAAGGTGACTTTGAACATGGCGTGATTGTTGGTTCCAGACAAAGTAATTTAGAAACTGCTGAACTGCTGGGATTTTCCAGTGGAACTCTCTCTAGTGTTTACAGAGAACAGTCTGAACAAGAGGAAATATCCAGTGAGTGGCAACAACTGCCTCAAAGTGATAGGAAGACAAAAGTAACTCAAATAACCTCTTGTTACAACCCGGGTATACCTTAGAGAGATGGGCTACAGCAGCAAAAAAACCCTCCTGGTGCCACTCCTGTTGGGGGAGAACAGTTCACATGGGCTCAAGCAAAATGCAATAACAGAAGATTGGAAAAATACTGAGTCTCAATTTCTGCAGACATCCAGATACTAAGGTCACACTTTGGAGTGAACGACATGTAAACGCCACAGCCAAACCAAGTAGTGTTGATGAACATGTCCATCCCTTTATGACCACATTGTACCATGTGGCAAAGCTCAGATCAGCTCAAACTGAGTTTTGAACATGGCACTGAGTGATTGTACTCAAATGGCCTCCATAGTCACCAGATCTCAATCCAGTGGAGCACCTTACAGATGTGGTGGATCAGAAGATTAACATCATGGACGTGCAGTTGTCAAAATCTCTGAGGAATGTTTCCAGCAAATTGTTGAATCTGTGCCGTGAAGTGTGGTTTGTCTGTGCAGGTGCACAGCAGTTCAACTGCAGTGTTAGTTTTAGCTTTTTTAGCCAGTAAGGTCATATTTTTGCTTGGTGTCAGTCATATGAAATATATGTCCACTATGCAACAAACTGGTCTTAGATATTTAAAGCATGTGACATAAACCATCAAACACATTTGTAATAAATCAAAATTTTAATCTGAAAAATGTCAAAAAGTTCAAGCTGGCGTAATCAGTACTTTTCTCAAATAACTGTAAAAAGTTTTAAAGTCTTAGCTACATATTCTCCTGCTCCCCTCCAGCTCTGCAGAGCATTTTACCATCTTTCAGCTCATTGTTTGGTTTTTGTTTGGCCTGCTTTCACTGCTTGTCTTTTAACCACTGATTCCAGACACAGCAGGCAACCAAAAAGACGCCTGCACACTACAAAAACCAACAAAAAGCACAGATGCACCAAGTTTATAGTTATCTTGTAAAAACGGTGAAATATTTAGCATCTAAATGGTCATTTAAATTCTATTTCACAGAGGAAAACCAAGGTTAGCGAGTTGCTTAAAGCAGTGAAGCCAAACCAGCAAACCAGCAAATACAGGGCTGGAGAGAAATTAACCTTGATAAGCAAGTGCTGACTTGAGCATTATGGGGGAATCGGCAGCCATAGTCAGCCAGATATATCTCTAAGGGACCAGGTAGAAACCAAAGAGACATTCTCATCCGAGTACAAAAGTAAAGCATGGAATGACAAAAGCAAAGAGAAAAGCTGCTTGGAGAAGACAAAAGGTAAATATGCGGTGTCTTTAGAGGTTGTGATACCTTGTGAAAAAGACATTTTTTCCATCCTTGTCTTTTAAGCTTTTGACCTCGTGATGAAATGGACAGGCTGGCCACAACAAACTCCACCTTGAATGTCAAACACATCCCGCTGTGCATAATATTACCAGAGCTTCTGTATAATTTGATTCATGGCTCGATCCATCTGCCTAGACTTCACAAAAAAAGAGCAACCATATGCAGTGATTTTCTGCCCCGCTTTTGTCCTCCCCGTATAAATTATAAACGTTCCCGATTGGCACCAGGCTGAAAGACAACATCACAGTCTTTTATTTTTAACTTTATTCCCCTTTTTTAGACTAACCCTCGACTTTCTCCTTTACAAGGACTTGCAAGAGGAAGCAACTTCATGTAGTACAAGGGTCACAGCTGTGGAAAAAAAATTACTACATTGTTTTTGCCATTTGCCTCCAGCAAACAGCAAATGTATTTGAGCCTTTAGGCAGGTAAAGTAACTGACAGGAAGGGAAGCAGGAAAAAGGGTGCCATCAACAATCTGTGACGTACTGAGCATGAATGATAAGAAAATCTGGCACTAAACAAGTCCAACTGCCAGGTTTAGAATCTATGAGTAGACAGGTGAGAACAGGTGTGTGTGAGTGGGCGGGAAGGACAGGTGCCTGGGATTGGTACAGTCTGAGGACATCTAGTGGCTGCATGGAGATTTTACACAGCAAACAGCCACTAGATGGCTCAGCAACATCATCTTAAATCCAAACAGGATGATTAGCCTTAATTCAAAGACCAAGCACATGTCATTAACCAACCACAGTTCGTCGGTAAAAAGCTGCAGGAGTGTTTGCCCAGTTCCAATCCTGGATGCTATTACTGTTTAGCAGCTTTTGTCTCCTTTGCACAATTAAGCTTCAACAACCTGAGCCAGGTTTACTGTCTGTGTGCTGCTGTTGTTTGGATAAAGAGCTTGAAGTGCTCAACACAGCATGCATTTAGCCATCAAACACATGTATAAAACCCTCTAGACTAAGCTTTCAACCCACTTGTGGAGGCTAAAGTGGTTTAATTAGCTAACTGCAGCTAATTAGATCCATCAGTAAGAGTGAGCAAAATCAATAGTCTCATTATGGAAATGGAAAGCCTGTTGTGGTAAACAACAGTAAACTGGTTTAGTATAATTAACCAATAAAAAGACCTGATTCAAAGGTAATACTGACTCTAGTATCGCTTAATGTTTGGGATGCATGCTAGAAATCGTGGCAGCTGATTGGAAACGTTTCCAAAAACCACTTACTTTGTCTTACTGGCATGTTGAGACTGATTAGTTATTAATGGCTGCACCTCTGTTGTTGGCAGCAAAATCCAATTACTCCATAAACACAGTACTGGAGTATCTGTGTGATGTATGGTGTGTTTTCAGTACATAAATTATCTGTCACAGAGACAACTTCCACAGGACTGTTACGGGCCTCCCTCTGTGATGTGTCAGTAACCAAAATAATTCATCAGTGCTGCTTTCGACTGACGAGTATCAGCAGGATGGCAGCGTCGCACCACTGATGTGGTAATCTGCGATCATGCTTCGTCGCAGTAGGTTAAACGCCACCTGGGAGCGCCACATCCCACCAGCACATTTGAATTTGCATCACTATAATACTGTGTGAGAAATTCAAAGGTGCTCTCCTCTGTGTGTTATCCCAGGTAAGATGGACACAATGTAAAAAAAGGAAGTGAGAGGGCACGGCTTCTCCTTTCAACATGAAAGGTGAAGTGAAATATCACCGTGCTGTCTGACGGCAAAAGATATTGAGCATAAAAAAAAAAAAATAGTAGGTATATAGATGCCCCATTGAAATGTAGTAACCTGTGGAAAGAGGATAAAAGCTTCGATCACCTATTTGTTATTCAATCTGCTTCAGTCGTGCCTTGGAAAGAGCTGCTAAAGAAAAAGAACTAGTTTTTGAAAGGAAGCTTAATTCGATGGCACTCAGACTTGAGGGGACAAACAAAGCAAAGTCATAAAGATCATCCAGCCGTCTCCCATCCTCTTGCTGCTCGCTTGCCTCTTTTGCATCTCCAATTAAGTCTCCCTCCTTTGCGCCATAGAGGCAATTTCGCCTCTATCTCATCTCCTCTCGTGTTATTTCTTCACCAGCAGCCCTGTGGGCAAGCTAGGCGTATAGTAGACATCACAAAGTGGCTGAACAGTGAGGATGACAGAAGTCCAGAGGAGCTCCAGAACGATTCTGTTTTTCTCTATCTTTGCAAGCATCCGCTGTACTCCTGACATTTTTGGTGAACAGAAAACTTTATATGCGAATCTATGCTCCCAGTGGGAGAGGCGATAGAAACAAGGTTTTCTTTAAACCCCCCAAAATGTGTAGAGATGAGCATGAAGATACGGATTCAACTATTAATTAATGTAAAGAAGGTTTCAGCTGTAACTAAATCTGCCTTTTTAGCAATGTTGTTGGAAAATCCACAAGGCAATTTCAGTCACATGCTTACTACAATAGACACAGAGTGAGTGAGTATGTGTGTATTAGTCTTCAAACTCAAACTTCAAATATTTATGTAGATCCTATGTTTGTAACTTGATCTATATCCACAGCATATAGATCATATATGACATCATCGTGTTGCCTAGGAACTACCAATGGGCTAGAATGACAATTTTTTTTTATTTTTATTTTTTTAGGAGATGAACAGCATCTCCTGTATCGATTTAGTTTTTTTAAATAA
Source organism: Haplochromis burtoni (assembly GCF_018398535.1). Classification (NCBI taxonomy): domain Eukaryota; kingdom Metazoa; phylum Chordata; class Actinopteri; order Cichliformes; family Cichlidae; genus Haplochromis; species Haplochromis burtoni. The sequence continues at coordinate 670,415 of NW_024582503.1, forward strand.
TAATCTATCACTCCTAACCAGTCATGATGGATGGCTGCCCCTTCCTGAATGTTATTCCTCCACTTAAAAGGGAGTTTTTCCTTCCCACTGTTGCCAAGTGGTTGCTCATAGGGGCCTGTCTGATTACTGGGATCATTGTAGGGTCTTTACTGGACAATATAAATTGACTGTGACTTGGTGCTATATAAATGAAATTGAACTGAGTTGAAATTACTTTCCTGGAACAGCTTGATATTTAATTTCTCCATCAAGTATCAGTTTACGAACATTATGATCAGGCCAAACAACACTGCTGCATGGGGATGTACTATTGATATAATGATCTTATTATGACAATAACAGTGAACTCAAAACTATGCTTACTGAACGAGACAGTGAAAAAAAATGATTACAGTACATCAGACTTTCATTTTTCATAACTAAATATCCCCGTGTAGTTGTTCTTTTAATATTTCTAATATTTAAATTTGCAAACACCATTTAAAAACAACTCTAAAATCTATATGCAATCTGATCAATACGATGCTCCTGCTACAACACAATGCTACAATGCTTTATTTGTACATTCAAAATCTTTATTTGAGGTGAATGGTTGTCAGAAAGGTTATAACTCAAAGGCTAATTCACTATTTTAATTTCTTTTTGATGTCATGAACTCATTTTTCGGTTCTCTCTTTCTCTTTTATTTTAAAGTTTTCTTAAAATGATGAAATTATTATTGATGTTCCTGTTTGATAAACTGGAGTCACAATGCACTAGATTATTACTAGTAGAGTATAGCACTTCTCTCCATCCTTTTAACCATCATCTAAACAACTCAGCCTTTAACACAGTGTCTGCATTCCTCCGCTTTCTCCGTTTGTTCTTGTTCCAAACTGAACCTCTGGAATAGGCCTTAAATGCCCCTCATGAGTAAGACCTTAACTACAAATTGCTCCTTCTTAAATGTTTCTCTTGAGAGTTGTGGAGATGTTAATTCACTATTTTCCATTAAAACACCTGGTAAACTTTTCTCAGGAGAATTTTATAACAGTAAAAAGAAAACAGTGATAATTTTGGACAGAAAAAAAAGGGAATAACACCAAAACAATTAACTTTTAACCGTGATCAAACTTGAGTTTGCTGATTTTCCAGATAAGCCCATTAGTATATCAAAAGTATAAAAGGAGAGCGGATATAATCTATTATAACAACCGCATTTGAAATAAATGCTAATGTTGCGTTTATTATCAGAATCAGAAAAACTTAGTAATCCCAGAGCCAATTGAGTTGTCATAGCAGCAAATATACAACAAACAACAAACACTCATATAAAATGAGTGTAGAAACAGAATTATGATAGATAAATATGTAGTAGGAAACTATTTTATTATTATTAGTCTTATTTATCCAGATAAGTCTCACTGAGTTTAAAATGTCTTTTTTCAAGCGAGAGCTGGCCAACCTGAAGTTACAACAAATGCAACAAAACCAATAAAACAAATAGAGAAACGGACACAAACATGTGAATCATATGCAATATCAGATCATTGAAAGCAGTCACGCTGACCAAAAGACCTATTCTGCTGTTCATTTAAAATCGACTTGCACTCCCTCACTATAGTTGCGGCCAGTGTTGGGAAGGTTACTTTTAAAATGTATTCCATTACAGATTACAGAATACATGCCCCAAAATGTATTCTGTAACGTATTCCGTTACGTTACTCAATGAGAGTAATGTATTCTGAATACTTTGGATTACTTAATATATTATCATGCTTTTTACAACTACGTGAATGTACTATTGCTGTGATTTATTACTGTTACTGAAGGTCCGCGGCACCGAACTGGACCTCTGACTAATACGGTTCCGTGTCGGGCTCGTAGCCGAAAAATAGCTTTAGTTTGTTGTGTCAGTCAACTTTGCTAGCGAGAGACAAAGAGAGGCGTTGAAAGGCTGCTCCAACGGAACTTATTGTTTCAGAGGAAAACACGAGCACAGTGTACAGTCGAGTTTTAATAGCTTACTTACAACTGGGCTCGTCGGGCACTCTTCTTGGCTGCAGTGGTTATTATTATATTTACATGCTTCCAGCTCCCGTTTTTGCTCGATGACAGCTCATACTTTCCCACTCGCCTTTTTCTCCCTCCTTGCGCTCACAGACACATAACGGGTATGGCAGTCCATTCTCCCTGCAGCACGGACTACACTGCCCATGATGCTACATTCTTTAGAGCTATACCTGTAGCATTCTGCCTATTAGCTTAGCACAACAACAAAAAGGCGCTCTCTCACCCAGGAAACACGCAGAGAGAGAGCGTCACCCTGCAACCATGGCAACCGTAACGCTGCCACCTGGAACAACAGAAAGTAGCTGTCAAACAAACCCAAACAGTCCTGACCCGCGACAATATGAAACCGGAAAGTACCGCCGTGTAATCCATTTATTTCAACAAAGCAACTGTATTCTAAATACCACCTTTTTAAACAGTAACTGTAACGGAATACAGTTACTCATATTTTGTATTTTAAATACGTAACGGCGGTACATGTATTCCGTTACTCCCCAACACTGGTTGCGGCAATTTCCGGAAATAGGGGCAGTGTATTTTAAATTCTTTGCATTATATTGTGAGAGCGTGGGCTTTTCTGGTTGTGGTTTCAACCCTGGACACACAAACAAGAAGGAACCAGCCCAAGCAGAGATTTAGAGATAAAAACCAACCAATGGGCGAGTGTGCAGATATACAGATGTAACCAGACAGTCATGTGTTTTAAATGTTCACTATATGAATTAAAAAATAATGTTGCTTGATATGCTCTAAAAATCAATGAATGCATGTTTAAATCAAAAACTACAGTTCCCTTCAATTTCCTACTTGTCTTTCCCCACATCATTATTATTATTATTATTATTATTTTAATTAAGACACATTATACACGCAAGTGGAAAAAAAAACATGTGCAAGAGTAGTTGCAGACAGACAAATGTAATATTTTAAATTGTTCCAGTAAAAACAGTGAATGCAGTTTTTTTAAGCTTGTTTCATGTCTAGGCAGCAAAGTATTTTACCTCAATTTTTTTCCAAGTTCAGTGTGAAACCAACAAAAAGGTGATGTTAAAATGTCCCGCGACCTGACAAGGTAAGTGCTGTGTTTAAATTCAATCAAGGAACGGAGGTCAGCAGGCAATCTCTGCAGCAGAGCCTTGTAAATAAAAATAGAAAGCTGCTGCTTTAGATTTGCTCAGTCCAAATTTTTCATATATGATACAGTGGGGTGTAAGAAAGCCGTCTGTGATGAGTCGTCATCCACTGTGATACCGAGAAACAAGAGGCCTTTAAGGTGGCAACAGAAGCATGCATGTAAACAATGTCATCAGAATCAAGCGCAAACAAAATTGTGGATTGAACATTGAGAAACAAGATTTGTTTGCATATAAAAATCCAATTTTCATTTTTAATTTTCTTGACTTGCTCCCAACTCCAAGATCCAAGTGGATGAGTTATAGAAAAATTCACTCCACTTGGAGTTTATATAGCAGGGGAAAATATCAAAAGAGGCCAAAACTGCATTGTATGATAATATACTTTTTGATTAGGTAAAGTTGGACATTTTAGCACAGGACTATGTGGGGACTAAATCTCTTTCACTCTGAATACCTACTTTACATTGTATCTCCCTTTGTATACAAATGTGAAGACTCATTCAATCTACTTTGCAATGCAGCAGAGCACTTACATTTACATGTAACATGAGAGGAAAAAACTTACAAAAACCATAGTTACAGTAGCAAAAATGGAAGATTTTCACAGAACAAAACAGAAGAGAATGTAAACACTTACAGTACCACAGAGAGACGCTGTGTAATGGTACATTACAGCAACAAAACAGTGCTGGGATTCAGCGGGCATACAGTCGCTCCTCACTGCTTAGGCCCAGATTCTGATCGACCTCACACCTAATGCTCTCCCTGGCACTCTTTTATATCTTAAAGCATACTGTTTGTCTTCACCCTGCTTTACTTCACATGCACAAACACACATCCTTATACCACTTCTTTAATGAGCACACTGTAAAATGTTTATTTGAGCATCATGCATGTATTGAACATATTTTAGAGAGCAAAATTACTCATCATAAACTTTGCCTCTTTAGGTCACAATGACATAAGTGACAGGATGTTTAAAACTCATACTGATATCGATATTGGATTTAAAACTCTGATATATCACTTGATAAATGAAAATAATTTCCTGGTGCTGATATACTGGCTAAAAGCTAACAAAATCCGTCTCAGCTACTCTCTTACTCACGTGGGTTGCCACAGCAGTCAGCACTTTTCCTAAACAACAACCCTAATGGACTTGTTTCTCCTGTCAGCATCAAACCAAGGAACTTTAGTTTGTTAGTTGCATGTGTAAACCACTACACTACGGAGCCATTACAGGCAAACACCTAATACCAGCTGGCTTATATATTGGTTTGGGCTCTAGCTGTTTTAGCAAAATGTTTTAGCAAAAACCTGAAGAAGGGAAAAAGAAAAAAAAAAAAAGAGACTTCTTGCTCTGTTTCATAAAAACAAAACTGAAAGATTTGACATATTTTTTGATAACTTTTACTGTCATTCAAGAAGGAAAGTGCCAAATCAAACATGCAGATCCACTGGAGAAAATAAGGAAGTGGCCAAAAAGTATCTACTCAAGCTAGCTGGGTTGGTTAGCAGCTACCCAGCTTTACCCTAATGATAATGGCCGAAAGGCTTAAAGCATCCTAAACAACATCCTTATCTCATCTTTTTAATACAATCTGTTTAAAACTGAGATGAGGAGAAATTTTACAGCTTTATTGTCTATAGGACATTAGAGCATCTCTGTAGTGGTTTTGACCTAAGTGTTGATAAATACCACTGATATAAAGCTTGGGATGACATTTCTTGCTTTCAATCCTCAATATGTAAGCAAACTGTGCATGCAGTATGAATCTGTTGTTCTTGAGGCAAGCATTTTCAAATATAAAATATAAACTGAATTTAATATAACGATCCATCTCAGCGGAAAATGCATCCAGTCGATATGGCCGCAACCACCATGAATCTACCGCAGCACACTCCATTAACCCAGAGGACTGGCCGGTCCTAAGATAAGTCAGCAAGTGCGAATCACAGGCAGACACCCAGCACCCTTACCAGTCAACCAGGCCGTATGTGAGTGTCAGGAAAATGGAAAATAAGGGTTTGGCGTCAAATGTCCCACAGACTGGAAGTGGCATAATGATGGATGCTCATAAGCCTGTCAAAAAACTCAACCTACCTGCCAGCAAAGCAGTCAGGGAGACCGTCGACCAGTCCAAGCAATTACAGATTCAGCTAGACTGCAGCCTGCATCCACAGTATGTAAGAGAATCCCTCAGGGTTTTTATAGAGCGAAGGTGAGGATGTCAGCAGGCTCCAGTCAGGCAGGCCCCATAAACACTGGCTTCTGTGTCTTCTCACCTCATTCTAGTTTATTTTGAGATGATTTGGAATTCTAGGATATGGGCCATTTAAATGAAAGCTGAAGATAATCTGCAAGTATCATAATGGTTCAAGAGAAACATGAATCGGTATTACCTTTAAGATTTGATGAGTGTTGAAATAGGTGATTTTCTTCATCTGCAGGCGTATAGATAATAATGTACTTTTGGAAAACAGTAATATCTATCTCTGCAACATTCTCCCTCTTTGAATTTTTATGTATATTTACAGCATATTTTTTGTAATGATTCATTTTTTTCTTTTATTTCCTCTTTTAAAGAGACAACAACAGTCCAACGGCTGGTTATTTGCTCCTCCGAAGATGCCAGAGCGAGAAGATGTGGTACAGATGTGACACTAGCACACATTTTTGGTTTATTCTGACTTTTTCTCTAAAGGTTAAACAACTCTGGAGCTTCCCGCAGTTTGTGCATCATCATGGAAATCATTTCTTCATCACCAGCCAGGAGAGTAAACGTAGCTTCCCTGAAAATACGTACATGGCACATACTTTCTTCCACAGTCCTGAGCCTAGTGCAGCATTTCTGATTAAAACCAATATTAAAAACATAGACAAAAAGCAAGGAGCCTCAACAGAGTTTCCGATATCTAGCTGTAGTTTTGTGACACTATAATTGTAACTGGCAAAGATTAAAACACGAAGCTATTAAATAAAACAAAGAATATTTATTTTAAGAACTGACTCTGCACTTTATTCCCGAGAGGAATATGATGGGTGACAGCAGGGTGCTCCCAGAGAGCTTCGTATACTGTAAAACCTCATCACCATCGCTCATGTTTTTCCTCATTCCCAACCTCTCTTCTCCTCTATTGATCGACCCATTTCTTTCTGTCTCCACTCGTTGCAGATCATCAGCACACCGCCTCCTTCTCATATAAACTTATAATGTCATTGCTACGTTTCACGAAACCCAAGTCATGCCTCAGCGCTACACTTCTGGAGTACAATGGACTAAAAAACAGCCATGCTAACCTTCTAACATGGGGAGACATGTTGAGAGATAGTTTCTGCAAAAATGTTGCAGGAAATCTTTAGAAATTACAGCTATTTTTATACAGAGTCCCTCATTTTCACAGTATAATGAAACTAACATAATTTTAAATATAAAGACTGCTGCTAATACTTGGAAGAAAAAAACCTTGCAGTCAATAGCGCCTTAAGTCTAGAACCCGTGGACATCACTAAATGTCGTTTCCTTCCTTGAGATGCTCTGACAGGCCTTTACTGCACCCAGCTTCATTTGCTGCTTGTTTGTGGGTCTTTCTGCATAAAGCTTAGATCTTCAGTAACTAGAAAGCATCCTCTGTTGGATTGAGATCAGGTGACTGACTTAGCCACTGAAGAATACCTCATTTCATTGCCTTGACAAACTCAATGGTTGCTTTTGCAGTATGCTCTGGCTCATTACCCATTTATAATGTGAAATGCAGTCTGATCAGTTTCACAGCATTTGGATGAATCTGAGCAGAGACTACAGCCCTGTACACGTCACAGTTTATCCTGCTGCTCCTACTAAAAGTGAAATCAAAAATAAAAACTACTGACCTGGTTACACTGTAAGCAATATGCCCATGTCATACGACTGCTTCCACAAGGTTTGACAGATGATCCAAAGACATTTTTCAGAACTGTGCAGGCTTGTTTAGATATTTTTTGACAAAGTCTAGTCTGGTCTTCTTTTTCTTGCGTGTAACCAGTGGTTTGCACTTTGTTCGCCTCTGTACTCACATTGATGAAAGACTCACTTCCTTGTAAACCTTGACAAGATGAACCTAACTCTTTGAGAGTATTCTTGACATGGTTAGATGCCGTTGTTTTCATTTACCATGGAAATAATTCTGTGATCATGCACTTTAGTTGTCTTCTGTAGTCTTTCGGGCATTTTAGTATTGCTAAGCTAGTTATTGGCTCAGTGGGGCGATCGTGGCTCAAGAGTTGGCAGTTCGTCTTGTAATCGGTTCGAGCCCCGACTCGGACAGTCTCAGTCGTTGTGTCCTTGGGCAAGACGCTTCACCTACAGCCAACTGGTGTTGGCCAGAGGGGCCGATGGCGCGATATGGCAGCCTCGCTTCCGTCAGTCTGCCCCAGGGCAGCTGTGGCTACAACTGTAGCTTGCCTTCACCAGTGAGTGAATGAATAGTGGAATTGTGAAGTGCTTTGGGTGCCTAGAAAAGTGCTATATAAATGCAATCCATTATATTATCCATTATTAATGCATTCATTCTTTCACAGCCTGACCTGGCTGTGAAACCACTTGTTATTCAGTTGTCCAATTACTTTTGACCCTCAAAAAATAGGCGACAGTTTATAAAAAGTTGATGCAAAATTACTGTTAAACCCCTTAAATTAGAGCTAATAGTCTGCAGTTTAATTTCTATTGTTTGACTTCAAATTCACAAAAACTACAAATATGTGTCTTTGTCCAACAAATTGTTGACCTCACTGTATAAGCCTGAGAAAAAAAAAACATGTTCTCCGACTCAGTCCTCTTTGCTTGGCTGAACATATCAAGCCACTTTTTTTCTCCAACACTTTTTTTTGGCAGAAGCGCCGTCTCACCCATGAGAGAAGACAAATCACCAGTCCACCAGAGGACCCAAGAGGAAAGTCACTCACACTCATATTCACACTCAAAAGCGCTTTGGACTTTCCAGTACAACAAACTTACGTGTCTTTGAACTGAGAAGACACGTGTAACAGTTGTGTGACTCAAACACATTGTGGCCTAACTACTAATCGTGGACCATAGAGACTGCAGACAAATGAAATGGGGGGTGCCTGTAAAAATGCATTGTGTTTTATTAAAGTGTTGGAAAAACAAAGTCAAGGAACACTGAAGTGGCTCTGGCGTATTGTTGTGGCCCAAATGCCAAACCTCTGGTCTAAAAGATACACCTATACTACTGCTGTATTTTGATAGTGGTAGTGCAGACCGATGCACACTCTGCTATGGCTATTTGATTAGTTCGAGATCTGGAGACTGATGAAAACTGCTGCATCTGACTGAGACTATTTTTATATTCTCTGGATCCTGGAAGAGATCACTACCATTATCACAAAAGAAAGATAATCAATCAGGAAAAAGTCTCAATGCCAACAAGGTTTGTTGCATTATAAGAGAGCTTCTTTTTTTGGGGGGGTCAAGAGTTTAGCTTTTCCTTTATAAAGGTGAAAATGCCAAAGTGGGAATATAGAGATCAGAGGTCAGGGAAGAGTCAGGCCATTTCCTCGAGATTAACAGCTCTTCGTAAGGAAGTTATGAAGGATTTATTAGAAGCTGCCAATCCGCCACCATGCCTCAGAAGCGTTAAAATGGGAGTACTGCTTTAAGAACAGCACACTCCTAACTCTACAGGTGACTTCATCCTTTAAGCCAGATGTCAATGGTAATAAAGCTGAAGGCTGAATATTTGTAACCCCAGAGGTAACCCTTGTCATCACACACTGTATCCAGGGATACAGCGATGAATAATAGATGCAAGGCACACCTCCTTTGATCATTACGACCAAAAACAACTGATATCAAGCAAAACTTCAAAAGAAAGAAGGACTTTTTAAAAAAATTATCTGTTACATATGACTAGCATGAACTGTTTCACATAAAGACTCATGCTAAAGCACAGCTTAGGGGGTGGGCGGGTGTCACACTGGACACATATATAAAAGCACATGTAATGAATCACATACCTTGAGCAATAGCTATGGACTCGAACCTGTGCAGCTCTCTGAGCAGACAGGTGCGCTCAGACGGATGAAGGCTATAAATAAACTCCTTGGCTCCTCGGGGTGAGTTGAGGGGCTCCATCGGCTCCTTCAGGGGGTGTGTGCCCAGGTGACACCGCTGCACCACCACGGAGAGCGGGGTCTCCGAGGCGAGCTGCACCGGGGATGCTAGAGCGGGCGTTTGGTGGGTTTTGAGCGCGGCTCCGGTCAGACCAGTCCCGGGTCTGAGAGAGAAGGCAGGCCGCAGGACTCTCCGCAAGCAGGGCAGCATCTCTGAGATGGGGAAGTAGAGCGAAGAGCCGGAAACCTGATGGAGCAGAGCAGGCGACACCAGGCCTGGTTATCACCACTTTAAACGCGCACTCACCTAAAACCACATGGCGTAAAGATTTATATAATTATTTATCTCCAGTGTGGAACAATCGCGTCAACAGCCATCGCACGATAACATCCTGTACCCTCCACAGACAGCCAGGCTTACTTAACAGGAGCAAGAACTGGCCTGGCAATGATCACCACACTGACCATGTCGACGAAAAAATATTGATTGGAGCGGATTGAGCGCATTTTCTTGGAAACCCAAAGGTGAAAAAACAGATTTGCCAGTTTTCCAACTTGACTTCTCGGACTCACCTCAGTCGATGCTCCGCTGTCCCGTCCAACAACCTCCACAGGAAACCTTGAAAACAGTGAGGTCGCTCCGGCTCATAGGCGTTCCCCCTTTAAATCCGGTGAGATTTTGCGAAGCCCAAAACCTTTATAACTAGCTGGGTGTTTATACTTAATCGCATTTTTGCGAGCCTGGAGCCCTGTCGGTGTAACCTCTGGCTGACAGGATAATGTGTGAAGCGGATGGGAGGGCACTTAAGCGGCCAGCAGCCCTGGAAATATTTTCCAATGGCAGCGCCGCTTTCCTCCGTGCGTAGCTGTGACGGCACCGCCACACGCACGTACAGTCAGGACTACACTGACGGTATGAGATGATTTTATGCCACATCATCTCATAAATTATTATTATTATTAATATTTTTTAAAAATGTTGGGTGAGTATTCTCGCGAGGATACATTCTTACTGTGATTTCGCGCATCATCTGTGGTGTTTATAGTGATAAAGGTCTGTGTTTGTCTCCTGGGTGTGTGTCCATCACTCTCTCTGCTGTTATGCACGTGGAGCATTTGAATTATTCAGCCAGATAAGACAAAACTACCACGACGAAACATGACATCATGTGGAAGTTATTCGTTTTAGAAGGAGAAGCCCGCACCTCAAGGAAAAGTAGTGTCTGTTCCTCATGCTGTTTCGTTTGCTTCCCTTTTTTTTTGACTGTTTAAATGAGTAGTCCACTGACTATTTCATTGATAAGTATTTCCAGGCCTCTAAGGATGGGTGAAGTAATAAAAAAAATCGAAGTCGAAGCCTTGAATCAGGTTTGGATGTTTAAACTTGGATAAGGGCGGCCCCTGGTGGCCAAAATCAGGGATAACATTTCTGTATTATTAATTAGAAATAACTTCTCGTGTTTAGGCACATTTTAATTAGTGCTTTGTGATCCTGCAAAGGTTGGTATTGATCCGACAGCAAGTAAATACAGGATCAGTATTGCCGACACCAATACTTTCAGCCTATAAGTGTACCTTATATAGGGGAGAGCAGATTTATAAAATCATCATCAGTAAAACACTTTTACTTTCCATAAAAACTAGTACACACACACACACACACACACACACACACACACACGCTTACATATTCGAGAAGACACAAAGCCAAAACAAAATTAATATTCTTTATTATATTGCTAAAGCTGTCATAACAACATTTTTACCTCCTTAAACAAAATGCATTAAAGCCTGAACTCTACAGGGACAGACTGAGAGGTCAACTCTCTGTGGGGAAGGAAAACAGCTAAAAACTAAACTGGAAAACAGACTTAACTATACTTTAAAACTTTCACAAACTATAAACTTCTTATAGGATATACTGACATTTGGCAAATATAATATTTATATATATTTATGCTAGTAATTTAAATATGGGACTTACAGGTTAATGATACAAGTTTTAAATGAGTGGATGGAGATTTGCAAGGCGCAATCTGTTTAGCAAACTCTTAGCATGGTTGTTGTCATTCCACTTTCAGTTCAATCTCCAGGGGGAAAAAATCATCACTTTAAACAATAATTTACAAAAAAAAGAAAAGGTTTTGTTGTTCCCACTCAGATGAAAATGCGCCGTTTGGACTGAACTGAAGTGGGTGCAGCTCTGCACGAGACCTGGGCTCATAATACTGATGAGACTCAAAACCACACCTGCTTGGCATTTTTCTTACAAAAAACAAAACTGTGCTTTCAAACCATCTTATCTGAATTCATGATGCAAAATATACAGATGTGTGAAATAAGGGACTGACAGCGGGACAGTCGTGAACATTTGACTGAAAACTTTAGACGGCACTGATCGAGGGAACAGCTCTGTCACTCTGATATTTTATAGTAAGTATAAAAATAGAGACGAGTTGAGGAGGAAGACATTTAAAGAATGAGAAATGAAATAAATTAAAATCGTGTGAGATCCTGGACTAACTAAATAATATTTACAATTTCAAACATCCTGTAGTAGCCATGGTCTCACAGTGCTTGAACTGAAATGCAAATCAAATACAGACCGAGTGACACTAACTAGCCTGTTTAGCCTCTGGTCTAAGGACGGGCCTAGTATCTCATCTTATATGATCGTTTTTATGCGATTTCCTTGTCGATAACATAATCACCTTTGTAAAAACAACCAAAAACAACAAAAAAAACTAATTTAAAGTGGCAGTTGTAAAAACGTGGTCTGAAGTCTGAAGGACAGAAACATCATGGCGTTAACAAAAATACCATTTAACTCTGAAATAATGCTTCAGGTTCAATAAAATGTTTAGTTCTCTCTCTCTTTTTAAACAGAGACAGTATATACTTTGAGATTTATTGCTGCCGCTGTGAGCAATCAACGCCAAGCAGCTCAAACTGTGGTCAATAAATGACAAAGGAAAGAGGTCGTATATTAACACGAGAACCTCTGACAAGGTTTAATCTGCCACCCATGAACGTGTAGAGATTGCAGATTAAATGAGTCATAAACTGAGGAGAAGTAAACCCAATCCACTCGGAGGCAGTGCAGTATGATGATCCTTATGTCCCTGTTAAAAGATGTGGAACTGATTGATTTTGAACGATTGAACGAGCGATGCCGACACTCCCCGGTAACACAGACGTGCAAAATTATTTACAAACCGTGTCAATATGAACCCTTATAAAGAAGAACAGGACACAACTTTAGTCTCTCTTAATGTCACAGCGTCAAACATGTGACACTTTAGTCACACTGTAGCCTCCTACGACTCCGAATGCAACGCAGTCATTTCCTTTGCTTTTGTTTGGTTTTCTTTAGGAGCTTCCTGTGCTCATGGTGTCTTTGAACTGTGACTGGAAGCTCACAGTTCAAGCTCAGCACCTATGAACAGCCATCAGGGCGTGCCTCCAAATAAGCACTGATGCAGGTCAGGAGTTGCCAAAAATGGAGCCATCAAAGGCCAGCCGCTGAAGCCGTTACTGTAATAGAGCACTTTAACGTCGCTCTCTCGAGGGCGTGTCGTACCTGCAGAGGTTATTGCCAAGTCATCAACAGTAAGAATGCTGATCCCACCGCAACAGTACAGTGCACTCCCAAAACACTGAGTCTGTGTACACATAATATACAGTACTTTTTTTCCCCCCACTCTGAGGAAACGTAAGTATTGTGTGAAAATAATGAGTGATCAGTGTGGTGCTACTTATTAACAAAAACATGCTGTTTTATGCTGCTCTTTTACATCTGTGGGCCTGGAATTACAGCTTATACAAGGATTAGCACAAATGGCCTGATCCAGAGTGAGTTATTAATCTGGCTTTATATCATTTCTGAGGCAACGTAAGCCCAATAAGACAACTGCTATTGTCTTTTCTTTGAGTGATTGTAAATGGGGGCTGTAGCAGGAGGTTCTCACAGGTGACGAAAGCCAGCAGATACCACTGATATTGCAATGTGTTACAAGAAGCCTTTTAAGTTTACACATTGCACTTCTTATCTGCAACGTTCCTTTTTCCTAAAGCTTCTGACCTAATTTACAAATGAGGTCACACGTCTCCTGCGACCTTTGCCGAATCACGCGATGCGTGGTGCAGAGCGATCGTTGGTGAAGGTTCTCTTGAGCTTGACCCCTTTGCGGATGGCCATCAGCATGTCTCCTTCTTCTTGCTCTCCTGAATCATCTCCTCCTCCCTCCTGTCTCATCTCACTCTGAAGGTGCTGCTGGCTCACATAGTTGGGTAGATTGGGAGGGTTGGTTGTGGCCTGACCGCTCCAGGACGCCATGGGTAGCGTGCCGGGATCCACCTCTCCTGTAAATGTTGGAGAACTGGGGGATTCTTCTCTGCCTACCATCTCCTCGCCTCTGTTCCCATTAACAGCTCCTGGCATATCAGGCACCGTGGGGATCTTTACAGGAACGACAGGAGTGCGAATGGGAATGGGGCCTGTACCTGTAACGGAGCCCGAACGGCGTCCAGAAGGTTTAGATGAAGGCGTGCGGCGGATCGTGGCAACTCCAGGGGTCACAATAACTGGACCGTGGCCTGTAGAAATGCGAAGAGAGGCATTTTGGGAACTGATGGTCACGATATTTTATCACCAACATTAAGAAAGTGGCCAAAACAGTTACCTGTAGGCGTAGGAGGATACTGTGCAGTAGGAGTAGATGCATAAGCGCCTGTGTGGATTGGTGTGGGGGGATAAGGCCCCGTGTGGTAGGCCCCCGGGCCAGGATAAGGTACCTGACTGCTGGGTAGCCCTGCTGTGGAGGCTGGGCGTTTGGCCTGGAACATACGTCTGTAGGACTGAGTGATATCACTGTTTCTGGGGATGGTGGAGGACTTATCAAAGTCAGACTGCTGCTGCTCAGACTCTGGGTCTCCAGCCATTGAGAAGTAGTCGTAGTCTGATACTGAAATGAAACAAATAAAGAAATAAGCAGTGTATGCACCCAGCCACGTGACGTATGATATGATGCTAGCAAGTTAAAAAGAAGCAGAGAACTGGTGAGTGTGCTACCTTGTGACGGTATAGTATCCTCAGAGCAGCAGGGTGTGTTGGTCTGTGTGCTGTAGCCACTGGAGCACTGGATAGAGTCTCTACTGGACCTCTGGGTGTCCAGTTCCAGACCTCTGGATAAGGCCAGAGCCAGATCATCCTGGGCCTCGATATCCCCGGCCTGGAGAAAAACAGATGCAATCAACCAACAAAAAGAAAGAAAAAACAAAACATTTAGTAACAATCTGAATGTTTGCCTGGAACCAGTCAGGTACAATTCATTAAAGTCATTAAAGTCATTAAATTCAACCCATTAAAGTCATTAAATGGGGACATTAGTGGTGGGAGGCTATTCATATCATCGAAATTCCAGGACAAAAACATTGGCCTGCAAGTAGTTTAATGTGGGTTCACCTGAAAGTCAAGTATCACAGTTGGCAATACACAGACTGATCTCCGTTTACAGACTTCATGAGTTAGTAGCAGTAAGATAGAAATGAATCACAGAGGCATTTTTATTTGGCTAGCAAATGACCACAGCTTTTAAGCATTAGGGAGGGATCTAAGCAGAAACCATGTGGTGCTTCTCGGCATAAAAAGCCATGAAAAATTGAGAAGAAGTTAATTGAAGTTAATCAACAATTTATGGAGAGCATTCATGTAAAGTAGACCAGTAAATTTCTCACCAGTTGCTATTATTAACAGTATATTTGTCCAACGCAAGAAGAGATAAAAAACAGGCTAAACAGTAAGAAGTGCAAATGAGATTCCTTAATTAGGAAAAACGTGTTACAGAGAGACCAAAAACCCAAAAGAACATTTGGCTGAAGCCTCACTGGCGAACTAACAGCATGCTTGTTTAATCAGTTAACAAAAAGAGGGAGACAGCGACAAAAAACTGACCCTGACAGCCGCAGGTGTGTTCCTGTTCTTGTCTTGCACTAATGCTGATTGGCTTGGTGTTTGCAATGCAGCTGGAGCTGCGGTCTGGGCAGAGGGCGGGCTATTATCACAGTTCATACTCCCATTACTGTCCACCACAGCTGGACTCTCCTTGTCTTTCTTTCTCCGTAACGTGTTGACCATAGGCTGGTCATAAGGCCCAGGCTTCGCCCAGTCCTGTTAAAAAACGAGATGCAGATGTCAGTGTTTGTTGTTCATACTACATTTTTGGACTCAACTAAAGTAGGTAAACAAAATAAAGAAAAACCAAATAATTCACTGAATGTGTGTTCAAACTGTAGACAAGGAGGATGGAAATATGTCGATCGTCAACTCAGAGGAGATGGACAAACCTTCCAGCTGGGGACTCGTGATGAAGGCATCATGGGGGAACCCAATGTGCAGTAGGGAGGGTAGTCTGGCAGCAAGGCCGATGCAGGACGTGACCATGAACGAGTGGGGCAGGAGGTGGAGGTTGAGGAGGAGGGAGGGAAGAAGGGGAAGGCAGTGTTTGACACTGAGCCCAAACTGCCCCCGTTGCTATGCAGGTAGGGGGAACTGGCTGGGCTGTAGTGGTCGAAACCATTGGACAACTGTTTGCGTGCATGCCGATCAGGAGGAGGGATGAGAACAGAAAGAAGACAAGCAAACAAATGTGTAATGGGATAAATCGTTTAAATGATAAAAACAAAACATAACTGAGGATAACTCAAGTACAGGAAACACAAAAAATATACTAATGAAATCAACACAGAAGAAAGGAACTGCTCACGGATGCTGAAATGAATGAAAACTGGAGATGCACATACAGCATACAGAGTACCTTTGCATTACACTGAATCGATGGCATACACACCCGGGTTTAGAGTTTAGTATGAGGAAAGCATGTTGCGTGTGTAAAGCTTATAAGATTCATTGTGGATGAGTGTTTATCACCTTGTCAGTAGAGGGCTGAGGTGCAGTAGTATCTGCTAGTGAAGAAGGGGTGCTGCAGTCACTATGCAGCAGCCCTGTCTCTGACATCTCAGAGGGGCTGGAAGTGGGACAAGCCTGGGACAGCGAGGGCAGCGGCAAACAGGCAGTGACACGAGACCAGAAGGAGAGAGGAGCGGTAAAAGGAGGAGGGAGACATCACAGACGGACGTGTAAAAGGAAAGAATCAAAAGATAGACATGTCAGCAGGTAGCGAGATAGAAGCAGTTTGTTAAGAAAGCAGAGGCAACTTTTTCACTGTTCTCAGCAGTTAGTGCAGTGCACAGCCGAATGACTGCAGAAGAGGTGCACTGGGAGTCAAACCAGCATTAAATGTATGGACATCAGCAGTGCGAGGTTGAGTGCTGGAGGCTGGAAACACAAAGTTCCTTGTGATGTGTAAAGTGCGAGCTGTGAGGCCGTTCTCTTTCAAACTCTTTCAGCTACTGTAACTACACCAAGAAAGAGGCAACGAGGAGGCCGATTCCCAGGACTGTACTGTAAATGGGTCAGAGTTAGACTTGCCAAACCACATTCAGTGCATCATAAAAACTTGGAGCCTAACTCTACCAATGTGTTCTGGACAGGTGAACTCTGGTTGCTGGCATGCCAAGACAACATCAACTAGTGCAGCTGCTCTCAGTGCTGATCTCCAACCGCGGAGCCCGCACAGACGATCCCTTGGACTACCTCGCAGACGATTAGATAAAAGTGACAGACTCAGACCTGCTGATAGAGACATGCTCTTAGCGACTGTAAAACATAATGTTGATGCTCTAACATGCAATTTTGCTGTAATTCATTTAATGAAAATACAATACACACCGCAGTCTGTCACAGCGGTTGACTTTTTAATAGCAGGATGGGCCTGACCCGTTTTGCCCTGGGCTAGAATGGAGGCAGACTAATTTCCTTCATATTTATGCTATAATAATAGCAGTGAAATGACTTCACCATGATCACACACACTAACTGCTGCCAGCTCACTGTCTCTCATCGTCTTGAGAGAGTTGGATCCAAAATTATGGTCAAGTGTGGGTATCTGAGGCCTCTTTCTTACCTTTTTTTCAGCTGGCAGTGGCGAGGACGACTTGGATAATGTGTACTGGTCTTGTGATGAAGAAATGAAGCCCGAGTCGTGGGAGGAGATGCTAGGAAGCCGAGCTGGGGTCTGCTGGGGTAGCGTGGAGCTGCGGTATCGATGGCGAGGGTGATGGTGGTGGAAGAGGTGGTGTGAGGAAGAGGAGGAAGAAGAGGAGGAAGGAGAATGAGAGTGAGAGCCACTGGATCCCCTGGAGTCACTACTGTTAACGCTGTTCAGACTACTGTGAAAGGGGAAGGAGCAAGCGATGAGGGTAAAGAGAATCAAGTGCACCCAAAGGCAGATTGGGTTGAAGGAGGGGGGATGATTGGGTAAGGAGGAGATAAAAGGAGTAGACATAAAGGCAAAGGTTTGGGGGTGGGGGAGTGGAAAAGACATGGTGGGAAACAATTAAAACACCACACCAAGATGCAGCAGGCAGTGAATTAGGCCAATCCCCTCAAAAACAACAACACAAACCAACTCAAGGCGACTGAAATCATAAATGGCAATAATTGCAGGCAGGATTTGTGCAAGCTTTTTGAAAATATTCACAGGAAAAAATCATGAAAAACAAAAACAGCATAAACAGTGGGTCTTAATTACTCCGTGACTTCTAAATTAAAAGATCTGTCCTACTATAAATGCAGCGTGAAGCAAATTATGACAATAAAACAACTATATGCAAATCAAATCTATAACCAGCTCAAGCTGCTAGTGCTGTACTATGATGCAGCATCTGATAAAATGTGTATGCATTAACCAAGTCGCCAAAATCTCAGATGAAAATGATATATTTGCAAAAGCCTTAAGAAACAGGAGGAAAAGCAGCAATTTTTGTTTTTGGCCTCAAAGTCTTGCATTGTTACCATATAGCAGTCAATCATAATCTAACATGTAATTTAAAGTTTTGGTCCAATCATCACACCCACAACCCTGAAATAGATTTTAGCACATTTAAAAAAAAAAGACGTAAAGCAATACACAACCCAGACATTAGACTTATTTCCTTAAACCAGAACAGCTCTGGAAAACGAATCATTGGAAGATACACAAAAGCAGTGAGGACAGAGTAAAGAAGACAAGATCTGAACAGCTAAAAATCATTAGCTGCTTCCTTTTGTCAATTCTCCTTCATCTTTCTTAACACTTTTCACCAAATACAGTTAAACCAAAACATATCTTTAGCATATCTTCTGCAAAGTATTGCAGATAATTTTGGCCACTAGGTGGCAGACAAAGTTTAAGCAAAGCCAGTAAATCATTTACTCCTACTTTAAAATCTCTTTAAATTGATATCAGCTGTCTTCCAAGCAGATTCACAAGCACTGATATGGTTAAAATGACAGTTTTGCATATTTTAGTAGATCTTGCAAAGTGTATGCGGGACACTGTTATAAAACTGTGGAATTCTAACTTGACGAAACACTGTAACGCAGTTCCATTTCTCTCATCACTTTAGGGAAACTGGTGAAAAAAACGGCATAATTAAATTTTACTTTAATTTAATTGTAAGTAAAGTGAATTTCAAAAGTTTTTATGGGTGTAGATTCATGTGTGCTTATAAAACTATGCCCCTCTTTCACTTATTTGAGCCTACCTGCACATGCTAGACTTCCTGGACATGGTGGTGCTGGGGGATGAGGGCGGAGTTTGATATGACCAACCATAGTCTGAGCCCTTCAAGTCCAAGATCACCTGAAATGGACAAAATTATTAGCTGTTTGTTTTCAGAGTTGAGAAAAAAAGGTAGTAAACAGAATTTAAAAAAAAAAAAAAAAAAAAAAAAAGCACAAAAATATGACGCACATAATGAGTACTTTATCTTTTTAATGTTTTTCCTCACCTGTTCACTCGCAGGGGGAAGCTTGTGTGGGTCTGAGGTCAAGGCTTTGAGGTCCTCAGAGATGGTCTGGAGATGGGTAACCTCTCCCAACATAGAAATCTCCTCATCCTACAAGGACAGGACATGTAGACAAGATGATTACGCCTAATCAGGTTACACACCAGTAAAAAGAGTCATTACATTTCAGTGTTTAAAGTAAAAAAAAGCTTACAGTTCAGTGTGTTAAAGAAAAAGAAAGTTAAACGTTTTCTATCCAGTGTGTGGGATGTAAAAAGCACAGAGCCTGTGGAGTTAATACATTTTTCTGTTGCTCTCTCTGAGTGGTTACCCAAGGCCCATTTCTCTTTCCTCTCCCCCGCTGCACTCACCACTATAGGCCGCAGCATGGCTACAAAACAGCAAAATCTCTGTCTCTCCTCTATAAGAGCCTTCCTCAGGGCCTGCTTCTCCGTCTCTTCCAGCAGAATGTATTTGTCACTGACATCCTGCATGGCGCTGTCCAGCTGTGGCTGGATATCACCACGACCTTGGAGGGGAAGAAAAAAGAAAAACAGGGGAAAAAGAGGAATCTACGTCAATAGAGGAATATAAAAATGAGATCAGATATGTGATCAAATTGACAGGTTAAGTATGAAAACAATACTTTTCACCTTTGTAATTCCTTCACAGCACAGATATTAAACAGAGTAGTTACCCTAGTGTGAGACGCATGAATGATCACTACTACTCTTTGGTGTTAGCTTGGTGCTAGCAACTTGTACAGCTCTGCATGTTGTTTATTGAGGTGAACATTGCTGTTGTAAAAGCTACTGTTTGAATTTCTTAACTACTCCACATTGCTCCTTGTAAAGAGCCACTCTTGTCCCTGGAGCTTCCCATCTTTTGCTCAGAAGTGGAAAAACAAGTTATCAACCTTAGGCTAAGCTTTCGCACGTCTTGGAAAGCTTCCCATATGTTATGATAAGACAGTCAAAAGGCACTCGCTTCCATCCATCTTTCCACTACCGTTTATCGATTCCTATGAATTCCTGGAATGTGAGAGAGAGAGAGAGCGAGAGAGAGAGCGCGAGAGCGAGAGAGAGAGAGTCCTTGTGCTGCGTTTTAATATGCATGTATAAATCCAGGAATGTCTGAGGACTTTTGCAGTCCCAAAGGTTATAGTGTCATTCAGCACTTTCTGATTCTGTGTTTAGAAATTGCATTTAGGTGTATGATTTTAAGAGAGGATACCCTGAAGTCAAATCAAATCCTCCTGAATTCCCTGAGGCAGCAGGAAAGCTGACGACTACCCGACACTGTGCTTCAAAGGCACTTAAATTACACTTACACGCAAACATATACACACACGCACAGAGTTTTAACTTTGATAATCAAGGTTAAGCATACACTTGCAAACTGAACAAGGTCTGTGGTCTCTTTCTACTCTCGTGTCTGGGCAAAGATCTTTTGTTGACGTTTCATGTGAGGCCCTTTATCATGCAAATAGATACCAGAGGAAACACAGAGATGGAGTTACGCAGGTAAATCATCCTCATCTCAAATGTAAAACACACTGTAAGCATGCGCATGTCATCCTGAGGACAAACAAGCTTGTTCCTCGAGGACGTGTCCGTGTGTGGTCTATGCATTTTTAACAGGATAAAGCAGCAGGAAGATACATTTTTATAATTAACAGTGACTTGCAGAACACACACAAATACCAGCACATGAACACTACAAATCTAAATATCACGGGGCAGTCTGGGTCTGTAATGACTGCGTACAAAAAACAAGAGACGAGACAAAAGAAGCTTCAATGTGAAGGGAATCCATTTACCAAGTTTAGCGGGTGAGTTTGACACTGGACTCTGAGGAATGTGAGCTGTGTGTGGCTTTATGGCAGCTAAAAAGTAAATTGACTGTAAAAGCTGGACTGGAAAGTCCAGATTGAAGTATACATTTTCAGTTTCATATAGATCCAAATGCAACTTCTGAGGCAACCCAGGGTACAATTATAACATGCAAGGGTTTGTGGAGAGCTGGCTACGTGAGCAAACTTTAGAGGGCTAAGACAGACCTCACTCATTGGTCTGGTTTCCATTGCAGGACTGAACTCATTATAGGGAAAATCGTACCCCTCCTTTAAGGCAAAAGACCAGGAGGGATGTAATCAGTGCCGTGTGTCTGTCACTTAGGTATAAGATGCAAAAACTACAAAACCAAATTTCATGAACTGTAGTGGAGTGATGGAGCGCAGGCACAGGAAGACCCCCTTACAGCCTGGTATGAATCCAAACAGCTATTTGAAAACAATGTCGAGCTCTCTTAAATAAAAGTTTGAGTTTGAGCAATATTTGAATCTAAAAAATGTAAACTCTAATGGGAAAAATTCCTTTACATGCCATGATCGCAAAAGATGCTCTGAGCGAATGTACGCTCTCTTATTAATACTCATTTATATGCAGTATGTCAGACAAAGTTAAAAAATGTTCTTATCAATTGTATCAATGTTTTCCTTCACTCGGTTTTGGGTCTCAGTTGGCCTCAGCGTAGAAGAATAGCATTTCAACCCCCAAAGCCTGTGGTGTCTCCTCAGCATGCAGGAAAATGAAGGCGCACGCTGAATTCTGGTTTTCTTTACTTTAAGCATTGGCAGACGGTTTTCTCAACAAAACCGATGTGGTTTTGGAAAGACGCTACTGTAAGTTGACGTACTTTGTCTGAAACAGATGGAAAGCCAAATATTTTCTTTGTTGCTGTTTTTTAGAGCTCGTGAGTAGCTCGAGTAGTGCTTCTAATTCTGCTTCTGTTAACGGTTGAGGCTCTTAAAAAGCAGCTGATCCCTTTACTCGCTCGATTACATGAACAGTGTAAAAGTTGCAATGTACTAATTGGTTTATGAGTTTAGCCTCTTTAAAGTCAAGTATGAGGGAAACATGCTTATTTACTGACTAAACCCCCAAACAGGTACTTGTTAATAACCTGCTTATAATATTCAACCAGAGGCCATATCTGTTACTTAACAACATCAGAGACTTAATAAAGATACTACAATTGACATAAATGACCTAAACACTCACACACAGGGACTCAAGTGTATGGACACAACACCGGAGCATACGGCCATGAAATGACAGTTGTGGTAAGAAGAAGGGTTTGTCTGCATTCCTAGTCTCTGAGCAGCTATGTGGATGACAAGGTTTTGATAGCTACCTTCTATTTCCCTTCAACTGCAGAAGGTATAATAAAGATCTGTGGTCACTGACCGCACATTACAATCTACTTCAGCACCATTTTTAATGTTCAATCATTGGTGCTGTAAGAGAAAAGGAGAGACGGTCAAATACTGTGACTGTACAGAATTCATAGGATATATGAACAAATAGCAATTGTAGCATTAGGTACACTGGTTATGTTTAAGTGCTTATTAATGCAAAAATCTATTCAGCCAATCACATGGCAGCAACTCAATGCGTTTAAGCATGAGGACATGGTTAAGATGACTTGCTGAAGTTCAAACGGAGCATCAGATTGAAGAAGAAAAGTGATTTAAGTGACTCTGACATGACATGATTGTTGGTGCCTGAAAGGCTGGTCTAGGTATTTCAGAAACAGAATTTGGGGTAAACAATATAAGCGTGGATCCATCTTGCCTAATATCAGCGGTTTAGACTGGTGGTGGTATAATGGTTAATGGTGTGGCACACTTTGGGCCTTTTTGTACAAACTGAGCATGAAACTGACTGTTCTTGCCGAGCATGTCGATCCCTTTATGACCACAGTGTACCCATCTTCTGAGCACCTTAGGATTGTGGTGAAATGGGATGTTCTCATCATGGATGTGCAACCAACAAATGTGTGTGATGTTATCAAGTATGAACGCCATGAGGAATCAGAGGAATTGGCCAGTGTTCCTTTTATTAGCAAGGCTAGGTTGTGCAAATGACTGCAGAGAGCTTTTTTAGGTTAAAAGTAAACCTAAATCATCCTAAAGATTCAAGAATTCAGCTTTTTTTCTTTTCAGTTGCTTTGAGTTGTTTGAATCAGGTGGTTGAAGTAGCCCCCATTCGATTCACATGTAGATACATGTGCACACCCAAATGAGATTAACTGCTTCAGCTTTCACGAGGGCAATGATTACATTAGGTTGCAGTCACAGGCTGTTTCTTAGAACGGCCAGGGTCCCAGGTCAGAAAAACACCCTCACAAGACACATATCAAACATCAGATATCGACCGACCAACACAAGCAGACAGATGGTGTCTTACATCTGATAGCAAATGGAGCAGTCTTCTTTCAGTGCAGCATATTAGAATCTACTAACCTACTGCTTTGCATTTTATTTAAAGATCTGTTTGTACTGCTATGAGTCAGGTTTAAAGAAGCAAAGCTAGTTACGATTGTCTTTCCTCACATCAGTGTGGAAGTCTCCAAAATGCCTAAATAGAAGATGTCTATATACAAATAGCAATAAATTCGGAATTAGTGTGAAATATTAAAGGGTGGTTAGATTCAGCTGTTTATAAAAAACATCACTTTGGCTGTTTCTGTAGTTATGCTATGACAAACGACAAGTTAAACCGCCTATAAATGTGGTTAAAGTTAAGGTGATTATCAACACAGGCCCTCAAATCAGGAACTACAGACCATGAATATATAAACAAATAAAGAGAAGGTAAATGAAGCATCTACATAAAGTGGGAATCCTGGTTTCTCCACCCCTGAGGAAAAAACAACAACAACATGCCAATATGTTGTGGCAACCATCGAGTGTAAACAAGAGTAGCCTCACCTGTAGAAAAAAAAATGAGCATGCAAATAACTGGAAGCATTTACACACATTAAAATTTGCATACAAAGATCCATGGTACCTATTGCACAAGACAACCAAGATGCTCGGTTAAGCACAATGGCGTGAGCAACAGTGTGGACAGTGTGTCTATTCTATAAGCTGACTTACCGAAATTATCAGCTGCAGTGCAGCGTAAGGTGAGGGATGGTATCAGAACCACATGGGGACAAGGAAAGGAAAAAGATCCAAGTCAAGTGAAGGAGCGCCAGCGCTAAACACTAATCATCACATGATTTTGGAGCATTGTGTGTGCGAATGGACCCTGTAGCATTTTAGGAACCTGAGAAAAAACTAAAACAGTACTTCAATGTGCTTCAATGTGTTGTTTCCACTCAGAAATAGATTACATATACAGTAAGTTTTTATGTATATTTGAGTGAGGAATTATTGACTGGCCATGTCTTTGTTTTTTATGTTTAAGCGAACTTAAAGTCCTCTTAAAACATTATTTTGCTGGATATGTTTCACAGATTCAAATGTATATTCCTGAGTTAAATCTAGTGCTGAGCTGAGACTTTTTTTTGGCTTAAGTGTTTTGTACGAGTTATCCACGGATTTAAAAACGAACCCGCAATATCCCTACAGATACTGAAGGGATATCGGACCAACTCCTTTTTTGTGTATCGAATTTTTTTTCTAGGTAGATGAATGTGTCTGTAGAACCTGAGCCAAGAAAACGGCAGAGGGAAATGAGCCCTACCCTCCGAGGGAGTGTTTACCAAGTAAGGTAATGTTTAGCCTCAGTGAAGCTGCACAACTAAATCAGTGGGGACAAACGTCTACACACATCGCTGGTGTCTAATGAAAAACTCACATATATAGTTTGAGCATTTTCCTATTACAAGAAGATTTGTCAGCTTAAGACACGTAAAAGTTTGTCTTACATTTAAAATAATTAGGTTTTTAATTTAGTCCTGAATGTAAATTTACAGTAGATGGTTCTTAAATATTGTAAATATTGTAGCGGAGCCAAATATGTCTTGTCTGTTTTTCCTTCTACCCTCATGTGTCTTTATTTTTAATTGTTTTTTTTAAACAAAGAAGACCCCCCCCCCCTTTTTTTTAGCGTGAATTAGTTTATGTTGTGTCATGTGTAATCCATTTACTGTTACCAGCATTTAGCAGGTAAAATTATTGCAAAAGTTAATTAAAAAGTACCTTTTTTTGCTTTCTTTTGAAGTTTCAGCGTGTCCGATGACTTCTTCTTAATTTCCTGCCGAGCTCTTTTGTACTCTGGTTCACATGGACAAGATTAATAAGGTCAGCTAACAGTTTTAAAGTACAGTTTTCCACAAACGTATTATGTGAGATGGGAAGAAAAAATAGAAAAAAATGACACAATTATTACGTATTTAAAGCTTTGCTAACATCTAATACAGTATGAATAGAGCTAACAGATTACCAATACTGCTTTTCCCACAATGATTGGAAGATTTTTTTTGTTCATCCCACCTTTTGCATGGTCCTTGTCCAAAGTGTTGACTCCTCTTTTCCACTCCTCCATCTGTTCTTGTAGAGGGTTGATCAGACCCTCAAGGAAGCCCCTGTAAAAGCAGCACATACCTCACCCCTGATCTAAGGTCAACCCGATCAGTTAACCACATTTCACCATATACAGCAAGTATTTGGACAGGGACCTTTTTAGTCTTCAGGGTGTGTGCTTCAGCAGATTCAATTCGAAACTGAATTGTACCGAGTTTGAGATTTAACTGGAGTAGTTTTAGATTAATATAGAAATAACTGTGTGAAAGATGCAGCAATTTGAACACATAGCGCAAGGTTATACCTGCCCTCCAATTAAAACTTCAGACAGACTGTCAGACTCATTTGTTTAGTTTTCCTTTCTGTTTATATGGTATATGATTTTGTGTCAATCATTGACAGGCAGAGAGAGAAAAACACTGAGAAAAAAAGTACAGTTATATCTGTCAATCATTACAGACGTATCTGTGAGTGTGAGAGGTGGACAGCTGCAGTCTTAGTGCATGCAACTAAAATTAGACTATTCCCACTTGCAGACATTTCTACAAAGTCCCTGTGTGTGAGTTTGTGTGTGTGTGTGCATGCGTGTGTGTGTGCATGCATTTGGGGGGTTGCTGACCCCAGCCCCCTTGTGTACAACTACTACTATGGAGCTCCAAGTGGAATCTCCCCTGAAATGCCAGCTGAAATTAGAGAGCCCCTTGTCTGTGTAGTATGTGTTTGTGTGTGTGTGTAGGTACAGAAGAGAGACCTGGTGTGTACGTCTTTACAGAGACATTATAGATGCACATACTGCCAGACGAATAGTCTCTTTCCCAGCATTCCCCGACACGGCAATTTCACCCACACACACATGAAATGTCAAAACATGGGGGGCACGGTGTGGAAACAACTGAATTACAAACCGTTTTATTAGAGCTGCACAGCATGGAGGGCAGCGTGGGTCATTAACTTTGAGTTAATAATATAGGAACTAGTGCAAGAGGAAAAAAACAGAAAAAACAATCTACCTTTGCAAGTTTTGAATCTAATCTCAAAGCAGCAATTGAGAGTGGCTCACACAACTGAATAGCACTATGGTTAAAAATAAGGAAGGAAGGGTGAAGCAGCACAGTAATATACAGTACTATAATGTTCCTTACGTGGAGAACTGTTTGAGTTTAGCCTCTATGCTGCGATGTCTCATACACATCCTGGTCAATGCTGATCCAATGTCTCTTGTGCCACCTGAAAGACAGCAAAGAAGAAGAAAAAAATCACGTTATTTTGTTAATAAATCATGCTAATTGTGAAAAATGTTCCTGCCAGTGAACAAACCTGAGACATTTACCTAATGATACTAATGCACAACTCCATGAGCGGTGTTCTAACCCCCTCTTCCTCCCACCAGTTTAATTTTGCGAGAGCTGACAAATGAGTGGGACTGAAGCAAGAAAATGAAGAAAGGGAATGATGTTTGCTGATATTTGAATTCTTATTAGTACCAAACATTTTTTTCCAGTTTAGACTTAGTCACACTAATGCCTGTGAAACAGAAAAAAAAAGAAAAATCCATCAGTGTCTTATTCCCGTTAGCCAACAAGACTGTTTTTGATATTAACCATCTCACACGAACTGCCATCCAAAAGTTATATTTGCAATAATTTGCTTGAGATTGAGTCATATTATAATTATATCAGAGCTGCAGCTGGACCGTTTAGCAGGACCTCCAATTATATGAGTAACAGCAGAAAACGTTTAGCACAGAGCAAAAACAAAAAAAAAGGAAAAATGCAGTCATGGGTCTTTAAAACAGATAAATTCTAATGTCCTAATTATTGTGAAAAGATGCAAATGAACTCCACTGACTGCAGCTCACTGCCTTCCTGACCTACTCTCTATCTACACTTCCCCATAAAACTGTCAACACTGAGCTACCAAATGCACATACTGTGTGTATATATATATATATATTTTTTTTTATACACATGTATTCAGGGGTAAATGTGCTCGCGGGTAATATAAGATTCCTTTAGGGCTGTCCACCAGAAGTCTTCAGGCTGGACAGCTAAGCAGGCCCCTGACGCTGATTGACAGAGCTATTGTCTGGCTGCTCGGTATGACTAGCCGCTTTCTCCGTGGGACTACTGCGAGTATGTCTGTGTCGGTGTGTGCGTGACAGAGGGAAGTAGAGGGCAGAAAGATCCTGTATGAAATCGAGCAAAGATATCGTGATACTGTCTATGTGAGCACGGGTTTTGTGTGCGAAACTGTGATAATCTGATGTGAAGTGTGAATCCCCTCCAACAGAGCAAGCCATTCTGCTGTCAGCGCGGCCCTTACCGCGTGCAGAGACGCACGCAGAGCTGTCACTCACTCACACATTTACAGAATTGTCTTTGAATCTTAAACCCTGCACAAAACACGAGCTCTCCGACACTAACACAAAACAGCAAGAAAGAAATCCTACAGCTATAATCTGATAAAGACAGTTTGGAAATTTTACCAAGTGCATTTCAGGCTTGTCAGCATCTTGTGCCATCTGGTGTGAAGTGTGTACCTCAGATTAAGCCAGGGTGCTAAAATGCTGGGCCCAAAATTCTTCTCCTGTGGAATTACTGATTAATTTAGTGTCTAAATTCAATTATTAATAATGCTGAACAATAAAGCAGCACGAAAAGTGTGTGAACCAGCAGCTTGAAGGAGTGTGGGATGGTATCAGCACTATCAGCAAAGTTCTTTTGCTCACTAAGCAACAAATGTTTTTGTAAGTGCACTAGAGTGACAAAACATCTCAGTCGCCACCGTCACACGTGTGGTTTGTGGGGGGTTTGAAGCCACAGTCAGACAATCTGCCTTTTGTCACATTCTTCTACAAAGACGTGTTTTCACGCCGTTATATTTTAGACTGCAGAAAGCTGGACAGAAATACTACGTCATTATTATTAGGCTACTCTGGATTGTAAATCATCATCTAACCTTTCGACTTAACTCACTGTCCCACTGAACTCAGTCCTAACCAAATTTTACCCTCTTTCCATTCATTTATTCATCCTCTTTTTCCATGTGCTTGTTATTGCAGAGGGTGTGACTTTTACGTGCCATGAAAGACCTTTTTGTCATCTAATATCATAATGCTCATTCATTCCTGCGTCGACTTGTTTAGTCATCATATCTATCAATCTGCCCAGCGCTCCCTTACTATGTGTGCTTGTTATTCTAGAGGGTGTGGCTGATAGATGCCACAGTTCCACAGAGAGGCCACAGCCAAAAACTGGGTGGTTAGTTTCTCATTATCAAAGGTACCTTTGTGTAGTTGCAGCCCATTCTGACGAATGAAGAGTTTGGTTTCAGTTGATTAGTCCTTTGCCACAACCTCACCCACTGTTATTGGATTCAATGAGGCAAATAAGACAACCAAAATCAGCTCATGTCTCGCAACTAAAGATGAACAGACCGCTGCCGTTAGAGCCTGATATTAACTACTGGTATCAGCATTTATGATTAAAAGGTAAAGAAGAGACGGGATAAACATCCTTCAACCGGGCTACGAGTGTTGATGTTGCATAGTTTGTCAGCCAGAAGGCATTCTACGACTTGCTGGCGACGCCACAAGAACAACAAGTCGGGCAGAGCCTCAATGAGTAATCCTCAACTTGGTGTGACACTAAAACAATTATTTTATTATTTTAAACAGCGTTGTCATATTATCTTAGTAAGGGCGCAGTAAAAACTGCACATAACAAAATTAAAACGTTAAAATCTGAAATAAACAAAAGAATATTTTTAATCACCAACCATTGGTATCAGTAAGGTATTGGTTTTAAAAATCCTATATTGGTCGGAGTAGTTGTAATCATGCCAAAAGCATGAGGTTAACCCCAAAAATCTGCAATACTAGGGGAGAAACTTCTCTTCCTACCACTATCACAGCAGACAGCCAGTCAGTGTGGCCCCTGCCTTGCCTCCTAGTTACCAAGGAAACTGTACACAATATGCATCTGTATTATCGGCGCCTACAACAATTTGATTTGGTGCCCCAGTAGAATCATAGGGGTTTCTAACATATGACACATATGCACATTAGCATTAATCACTCATGCATTACATACACAGAGAAGTGTCAGGCTGATTTTCCCTGCGTGCTCTCAGGATAGAATGGCTGCTTACACACTACATATAGTCTGCTCTTTCTAGCAATGATTGACCCCTGGATAGAAATAGCTGCATTGGCAGCTCCAGTTGTCTGCGACAGACGCACACAAAAAAAAACAAACTTCAACTGCGTCAATACCAGGCCATACCACTTCTGTGTGTCTGTGTGTGTGTATAGTGGCATAGCTGGCTGTCAGTAGAAATAGCTGCTCTCTGACAAGCTTGTTTTCAGAGGCTTGTAATTATCCCTGCACCACCAACTTAACCAGTCAGAGAAACTACAGGCTTCATTCTTTGGTGAGAAAAAAGGAGCAAATTTAGCCGCAGAATGTTTCAGTATATTATTTCACAATATTTTGGTTGTGCATGGTTTGGTTAGCCATTTAAAAAAAAACAACAACTTCCCAATCAACAAAAGAAACCAAACAGTATGGAGCGAATGAAAGATCTTCATGCTGCACTTTATTAAAAGAGTTCTTGGTGTTGATTAACTTAAAAACCTCAATGAGTAATTTTCTTATTTTAAGAATCTCAACGTTTTGTCTCATGGTTTCTGATATTTCAGCTTTCGTGTGAGCCAGCCCGCAGAGAGTCTGCGAGGACATTTGTGACAGTTTTCTCTCCGAGTGAGAGAGAGATAGTGTGGCAATTAGATGCCGAGTTGCCAAGTCTGTGTCTGTCCTCAACCCCCTTCCAGACTGTTCCTTGGAATGTCACACTGTGCTGACACAGGGAGAGTGTGTGCATGTGTGTTTTTGCACTTTGTCAGACTGCATTAGAAAGACAAGACTTCAAAGCGCTGGAGCACTCAAGGGTTCGTGTCTAAATGGACTGGAAACATACTGTAAAAGACACCCATCAGTTTAAAGTGTTTTTAGTTGTTATAGCATCGTGGAGTGAGCGTCGACTGTTTGTTTTTGATTGGCTAATCTTTGAATAAACCAACCTGTTAGATAACCCTACTAGGCAACTGTCTGAAAGGCAGCAGGCTGTGTAAAGACGGAGGGCAAACATTCCTCTTTCTCTGTAGTTATACAACAAACTCTCAGGTTGCTCGTGGATTATGAAACAATCTGATGCAATCTGAAATCATCGATCGCCAAGGTATCAATAATGCAGGAACCAAGATGATACTGAATGCTTCTCGGCTATAAGCCTGCAGTTTGCACCTGCAGAATAATACAGTATATACTAAATATAAACTTATATGTTAAGCATTAGGTTTCTAGTTTATAATGACAACATACAGGCACACAGGGAATGCCATCTCGAGATTCTAACTAGCCCTTTTAGCCCTGTGTCAGACTGGGGACCGGCCCAGGTTGTACCCCTGGTATCTAGGATAGGCTCGGCACACCTGCAACCTTGAACGGGATAAGGAAAGGAAAATGAATGGATGTTAAGCATGTGTTTAAAACATGTGTGTGGTGGATAAACGGTGTATATAACAGTTACAATAACTACAACATACAAAATAATAATAATAATAGTCCTATTTTTAAACTTATATCAGCTTTTCTTTAGACATGATGAGAAAATTATGAGGGAGGAAGAGAAATGGAGGGGGTGAGGGAAAAGTCAATGAAGTAAATGTTAAAAAAAAGCCTCTATTTATTCATTTAAAACATGAGGGATAAAAAGAGCGGTGAACTGAAAAAGGAAAGGGGAAAGTGAGGAAGGAGAGAGCATGTAGTACTGACATGTGGATGAGAGAGGTTGGTTAGCTAAAACCAACTCTGTGCATGGGCACCAGATGGCTGCTGTTAACTACGGGGCAGTGGTTACGCTGATAAGAGACTGTACAGCTGGTTTTACACACACACACACACACACACACACACACACACACACACACACACACACACACACACACACACACACACACACACACACACAC